>NC_136428.1:230494897-231094897 GCF_052849685.1 Lactuca virosa | reverse complement strand
AAACTACATAGAAACGGTGGTTCGTCATTAATATATAAAACCCTAAGAATTCTGTCACTTATGATACATGGCATTAAAAATGAAAGCCTAATTAGTTTTGATAAAGTCAGCAACACATGCTATGATATGCCTCTTAGGAAAACATAAAAAGCCCCAATTCCAAGCTAATGGTCTATACCGTAAGCATAGAGCTAACAAAATGGATTCCTTGTTTTGTGGTTTAAAATGCAATAAAATATTCCTTAGAAGTGTTCACAGCTAAAGCATCGGGATCATTGAGAAAAAATTATCAGCATACGCAACCAAGATTACCTTACACGCATGCAATACACAATCCGGAGGCATTCGTTTATATGCTCATGGGTTCGAGATTTGCAAGCACACTGCTCCCTGACATCTGAACTTCAATCTCAGGTGACAATTTGCAAAGATGAGTATTGTCTTTAGAGTTCGTTTCATCAGATGAGTAGTATTCATCATCACTAGTACTAAGCCTAGACCTCCTTATGGACATAACAAATTCTTGAACATTCTTTCTCTTTGTTCCTGATAATCCCTCCAGTTCCTTCACCCAATCTTGAAGTTCTTTTATGTAAATAGATGCATCTTCAAGCACAGATGCCTTGTCCATCTACAAAATTGGAAACAACAGTTACTTCCAATATTTTGCTAATGATTTACGTCTTTTGATTGTGGTAACAAGTTCCTAAGACAAATAAGTACTCATCTTAAGAGTTTTATCGTAAAAAAAACAAGTGCCTTTTTAAGCTTAGGGATGAGGGAAGATAAGGAAATAAAGTGTCGATTCAACTTTTCTCTTCTCTTTCTCTCTGCGAAAACATGATCTTGTGCCTGAATCGGATTTCTGGAAATTATTGGAATCTTTGTGGCACCAACAGCTTCATATCCAAGTGAATCGTCAATCTGGAGCATCTCGTTTTTAGGTTTTACATCTCCAAAAGATATGGTGAAAGTGTTGGATAAGGGAACACCGAAGTCACTTGGTGATAGTCGCAGTCTCCTCATGAAACTAGACACCGGAGGTGTCGCTCTCTGTCGGAGAAGAGGTACTCCACCGACTGGGTGTCGCTGGAAAGCGTCAGAAAGGAGGGGATCCACCGGCTGGGTGTCGCTGGAAAGCGCTGGATGGCGAGGCGGGGCTGGACGGAGGTCAGAGGTAGGAGGCGTCGGCGCCAAGAGAAACGTCGGAGGTGGGAGAAGCTGTCAACGTCGAGAACTGAGAAGAAGAGAAAGGGTTTTGTCGAAGTGAGAAAGAGAGAAAGGGAAATTAAAGAGAGAACGTGCAGTAGAGGAAGGAGGCCGGGGCAGTTCTTGACAAAAATCCCTAGCTATTACAAAGAGGAAGGCGGGGTTTTTAAGTTTTTGGGATTTCATTTTTCCCTCGGAATGGAACGCACGCGTGCTATTAAAATTTATAAATCGAAAGCCTTAGACGACACACATTTTATTATAGGTGCCCTCCATGTTTTTTTTGTTTAGACACTAATTTTAGGGCACGCAAAAATGCGTGTCCTTAATCCTTTAAATTTTAAGAGATATGACATTATTTTTAGGGCACGCACAAATGCGCGTCCTCGATCAACGGGTGTCATTGTTTGCGCGTCATTAAAGGGTTGTTTTCTAGTAGTGAATATAGCTTACATTGTTAGGAAAGGTCTAGTAAGTCATATGAAGTGGTTAAAAATTATTGTACTGATGGTAAATAAAACTGGTGAAGTGAAATAGGTTTGGTGAAAGATTAAGAAGCAAGGACTAAGTGGGTTAGTGTAACTAGACGTGCCTGATACTAATGCGATTATAGGGAGAGTACTGGTGGCCTTTCCCCAAAATAAAGAACAAGATTTTTTTTTGTAAACCGTTTTATGGTTTAGATACAGTTTCGAGCCTTTTATAGGGGTCAAAGGTTACATTATAGGTTTGGCTTCTGGCTCATGTTCGTAAGAGGATGTTGTGACATCCCCATTTTCACGGACAGAAAAAACCGATTTTGTTTATGCTTTATAAAAATCAGAGTATCCTTTTAATAAAAATGTTGCGGAATTTGTTCCTAGAAAACATGATAAATAGGTTATCAAATCATTTCCGAAGAAATGTATTTTTATTCATTTTCAAAACATTGGGATGTCATCGTCAATACAGAAACATAAGCATAAACAGAACTTACATTTATTTACACTAGTGATCTACATCTCTTTTAAATCTCTCAGTGTAAAGTAGCTTCGTATCGACACCTGTGATACAAATAAGCTTGAGTGGGTCGGGTTGGGAAACCTGGTGAGTACATAGGGTTTTCAACCCACAATAATATAATTATTTATGTTTAAACAACAAACAATCAACCCAATTACCCATCCCCATTATCCTCCTCACTCTTAAGGGTCTACCCTAAGAGTCATCTATCTTGCATTCGTTCATTCCGAAGTCCATTGATTCCAGGGTTTATAAGACAAGCACTAAGTCCATAGCTGCCAATGCTCATTTGTAACGCACTAAATCCATAGTTGCTAAATTTCATTCATCGGGTACTAAATCCATACCTACCAGTGTTTATATAATAGGTACTAAGTCCATAGCTACCAACATTTATCTATCAGGTACTAAGTCCATAGCTACCAACGTTTATCCATCAGGTACTAAGTCCATAGCTACCAACGTTTATTCAATAGGCACTAAGTCCATAGCTGCCAATGTTCACTCATATCATCTTTTATCTCTCATCCTTCATCTACCCATGTTATACCCAACATATTTGTAGATATAAAATACGTATACAGTTTAAATCATTTAAAACATGTATAGAATCGTTCATCCAGCATAGATAGCAAGTTTACATGTTATATGCACACATAGCACGTAATTTTTATAAAATACTTCATATATATGTGTAAGATGAAAGTAACTATGCACTCACTTGTTAATGTGATGATTCCAAACTCGGGCAGCGCTTCACTTTTAACGATTCTATTTTCCTTCGACGAAAGCTAACATTATTATCGCTAAATTTTAGTCTAATATTTACCGTGACTATTTATTAGTCTTAACATTATTATTATTATATGAGCGTTTAAACAATATTTTCCAACCACTATGTACAGACAGGGCCAGACATAAAACACCGGAGGGCAGGACCATTTTGGCATATAGCACTTCTGAAATCCAACAACCCTATGCGGCCCTTTAAACCAGATTCCCCATACTGCGAGTAGTTAAAAAGATATTATAACGACACTTATATAACCCATAATAATAGCTTAAATAATTATTATAAGGTCATAACAACTTTACTATATTTAAATAAAAGTTATATTAAAAATTAGGTAGGCGTATCTTACCTACGAGGGGGTTTGGCTAGAAGTCGGGCTCTGCAAGGGTAGAACTTCCGAGCCGAAAGCTCTTCTTCTCGGATCCGTGGAGAGCTCCGAGGCTTTCTTCTAGCGCTAGGGGAGTTTTGGGAGGTTTAGAGAGAGTGTAGAGAGAAGAAAAAATGGGAAATGTGTGAAGAAAATGAGGGTGGGAGAGGTTCTATTTATAGAGTGAAATATGGATGAACTTGGTGCCACATGTCACCATCTGGTGGCAAGACTTGGGGAGAAAGCAATGGCCAAGATTGTGCCACGTCACCCATTTTCGCACAGCACACTTCCGACTTCTAAAATCCGTAACTTTCGCATACGAGCTCCGTTTTTGAAGTTATTTATATCCACGCGTAGATAAAAATATGATCTACAACTTTCCTTTTGACTCCGTCGGCTAATTTTTGACTGATATTAAATTTAACAGTAGAAGGAGAATATGTTGTTAAATGACCGCGAAAAATTCGTAACTCCTTCATACGGACTCCGTTTCCATTTGTATTTTTATCGTTGAGTTCCTATTAATGAGATCTTCAACTCTCATTTAGGTCACATAGGCCAAAAACCGCTCGATCTAAAATTTGAGTTTCGCGTCGTGCACTGCTATACCAAATCTTAGAAAATTCATAACTTCGTCAAACGAAGTCAGAATTGGGCGTTCTTTTTGTGCACACTCTCGCTTTAACGTATTCTACGACTTTAGTTTAGATTACTAAGGCCAAAAAGTCTTCTATCGTAAATTCACTATTTACGTCTCCTTGTGCCGTGTCGGTTTTGCCGTAAAACTTCGACAGGCCAGAACTTCTTGGTTATAACTCGGATTTCGGCGTTCTTTATATGTACGGAACCCTTGTAACATATACTACCATTTGGTTAAGATTAATCCTTATAAATAATATTCCATCAAAAACTCATTTTTGATGCTTATTGTCTCTAAATTGACTAGCCCGAATATGCGGGTGTTACAGATGTAATCATTTATAATGATAGGAATGTTAGTAATGTCGCTAAGCCTCAAACGAATGTATGAAACTAATAAGGTTCGAAGGAGAATTCGAAATTTGTAGGAAGAATGCATACAACGAAGTAGTGCGATGTTTGATCGGGCATGAAAATTTAAGGTTAAACGTTGGGCATGAAACATGCTAGTTAATTGGAAAGTGTAAGATGGTTGTATACTCGAGATAATCACTACTGTATCTAGGGGTCTCGAACTTGACCTTGTAAAATTTTCCATAAGGGGAATGGTTTGTGCTTGAATTAAATTATTCAAAGTAAAGATGGTAGGGTAAGCACTACTTGTTGAAAAGGTTTTGGGTCAAGGAGATATCCTATGTTAAGTCTTAAGCTCAAGGTGAAAACAACCTAGAGATAAATCGTAGCGTAGAAAGAATGCCTCTTATATTGGTAACAACGGGTTAAACCTCCGTGTCTCCTCGTGATTCGAATCAGGAATACTCGCCAATGGTATCCAAGTGATTACTAGTGGCGACTCATCTACCTCCTTACGTGATGCTCCAATTGTCACCCGTGTCGGTATCAGAACGCTTTTCCTAGTTATAACTCTAGTATGAAAGCGATGAAGAGGTGTTGAGGTATAATTGGTATTAGTTTCGACATAAGATTATTACTAGTGGCTATCTAACTACTAACCTTACGTCTAAAGTCAATAGCTACCAAGGAATACTCATTCTCATTAGTAAGTGGATTTCTCCTAGAGTGGCTAGTGATATAACCTAATTGGTTAGCCTAGCACTTGATAATGTATAAGAATATTTCTAAATAAAGACATTGTTATAAAAGTGCACTTATTTTCTAAGTGTATCTAGATGAGTTCCTATAATATACAATGCTCGTACGTACATCGAGAATTTTTTTTAATGTTTAAGTTGAAAATCATTTTGAACATAATTCTACTATAACCGTTTCCAGTCTCGCATTGACTTTCCTTAATTAGGCATACTTGGACAGACTATACTTAATTAAAGTCCAATAATGCGTACTCGAATTAGTTATACCAGTAGTATGTTCAGTATTTTAAAAACGTTTTGAAATTTTTTTGGCTATCGTTGTGGTTCTCCAAAGGAAAACCGTTATTCTCTATAACCTTCAGCTCTAATACCATTTCTGTCACACCCCGCTAAAGCGGAAACACGGGGCGTGGTGTGACAACCGTCAAAATTCGAGTCAGTTCTAGATTTGACTAAACTTAGTTGCTAGTATAGGCACGCCACATACTAGACTTTGTAACTAGATGCTAAGTTATAACCTATTAAAAACTAGGAAACAAGTAGAATCGAAGGATAGTGTACTTATATTTCACATTGTTATGTGAATTCTACAATTACTTAACTGTAATGACTATCCATATTCGGGTCATTCTTCGACTTGAAAATCTTTGCATAAATCATGTAGACACATCATGCACTTGACCTAGTGATATAAATTAGGTCCGAGTCTCGTAGGAACTTAAGTCAAAGTTGAAAACTAGGACTAGTATACTTGATTTTTCAATTTCGCGTGAATCTCGAAACCACTACATAGAATGCCAATAAACCGATAAAAATAAATTACAAACATTATTTAAAACAATAAAAGAGTTATGAAACTCTAACATAAATTGAAATCTCAACTAATTCAGTATATTTTGATATCCAAATATTTATTAAATCTCAAGACCCTAAAAACCCTAAAAACTCAAATTTATAAACTTTAACACCTAAATCCATAAAATTTGGTATGGAATTTATAATATCAATTTAAAATAACTCAATTTAGTAAAATATATCCAAGGAGAAATAAAATTTAAGTCATTAGTATTTAACCTTATTTTCTATGCCAAAAATCAAAGTTTTGTGAATAAAAACTAGGATAAGGTGCATATTTTATAAAAACTTCATATTTTATAAAAAAAATTATATTTTATAAAATTTAAAAGAGGGAGACCCTCTCTCCACTCAAAAATTCGGACCTCTCTTCTCTCTCTCTCTCTCTCTCTCTCTCTCTCTCTTTCTTCCTTAAAAACCCTAATACACCATTTCCCCATATCATTAATCACTTTCACTTTTTCACTCTATCTCTCATTCTCCCTCACACTCTTCATCACCACACCACCATTTTCTCTCATCCTCCCTACAAAGCCACAAAATTTTTCAGAAAACAAGTCCAAGAACACACCTCAAACTCGAAATCTTCATGATCTAGTGGTGTTCATTAAGGTAGAACACGATTTTCCTTCATTTCCCTTCAAGTTTTCATGGATTTTTCTTGCACTTTCTCCTTCTTCTACTCCATTCTATTGTAAAATCATGAACACTTGCTCACACTCACGGTTTTGATGATGATGGTGGTAGGATTTTACCCAAAAACAACATGCATGTTGTAAATGGTGAAATCAAAGGACCAAAACCTATGTCAAAATCAACATAATCCACTTTTCTACAAGTTTTGGTGGAAAATCACCACATGCACCCTAAGTTTTCTTTCAAAAACGATTTTTGAACATTTCAAACTAATGAATGGTCTTCAAACCAACATGCATGTGATGATCTTCAGGCTTAGATGCTGTATGATCAAAGTTTGTTGTTAAAAGCTTTCAAATATGTTCATGAAGGATTTATTTCCAAATAAATACCAAAAACTTCTTTTCTGTTCAAATGAGATTTGTTTTCAAAATCCAACCAACAAAATAAGGTTATCTGTAATTTTTTAGAAATGAATTCATTTTGTTCGAATTATTAAAATTATTGCAAGAAAATGGAGCAATAAATCATATAAAATACTTTCTTAGGTCTATAAATCCTGGATAAATTTGTGGATGACCCATAAGGTTAACAAACATCGCTCATGAAGTTTCATCAATTTTTCTTACTTTTTACTATGCTTGTTAATTTTCTTTATGATTAAAACAAATAAATCATAAAACCAAGTTCCAAGATATTAAAAGAGCTTTTAATAATTTTCGCTTGTTCTAGGTCATGTCTCATACACAGAAAAATTTTCTTGGGATTTTTCATAATGCATTTATATTTTTCCACGATTTTTGTGTTTATAATAGACTAAATTCGGGACAAATATTTTTAGTCATTCAAAATTCATAAACATTTACCAGAAAATCTTATATTCCATTAGGATGCTATATAAAAATTTGTACAATTTTTCTCTTCTTTAAGCTATTTTTCTTCTATTTTCCTAAGATTAAACATTTATAAATCCAAACATCGGACTTCACTGTCTACAAATGACTCTTGATATTTTTCCCATATTATATACAACCTCAAATAATTTTACAAAAATTTTCAGGAATTATCTTAGCTTTTTACTATTTATGCTAATGTTTATTTGTTAAATACACATAAATTAGGAAAATCAGCCTCTTATATATGAAAACCACCATTTCCATTTTTCCCAGATTATATATGTTTAATAAAAGTTGAAAACCAAGTTTGGACAATTTTACATACTGCTTTCTAATTATATTCATTTTTGTTAGAATAAACACCCAAAAATCATAAAATCCGGTTTCACTATTTGAAAATCAATTTTAGTATTTTTCCCAGCTTATGTAAACTGTATATGGATTATATAAAAAGATTGGTAATTTTTCTTAACTGTTTAATAATTATTCACGAATTAATGATTATTTAAGTGAATAAAACCAAGAAAATATCTAAACTGATTGGAAACCAACCTTTATATTTTTCCCAGTTTGTATGTCTCATAACACTAGTACAAAAAGTTTCGGGAACTTTTGAAACTGTGTTTTATTTATCTCTATTTTGATAGAATAAATACACAAAAATCCGAAAAAATCATGTTAAACTGTTTGAAAATCAGTTTTTATATTTTTTCCAGATTTAATATGTCTTATATCAGTGATGTACAGAGTTTGGAGAATTTTCTTAACTGATTACTATTTTTCATGAATTTTTATCTATTTAGAGAATTAAATATAAGAAAAATGGATATACAGATCTATAATCCATGAAAATTTATCTGGAAGTCTTTTAATACAGTTAGAAAATAAAATATGAAGTTTGGTAATTTTTATTAACTGGTTAGTATTTTTACATGATTTTATGGTTATTGAAGGAATTAAAATGGTGAAAAATAGTTAGACAAATCAACAATTCAAGAAAATTTATCTTAACATCTTTGACCTCAGTTGAAACTGAAATAAAAAGTTTGGGAAATTTTAGAACTAAATTGATTTAGTTTTTGAATATTTAGTCATTGGAATACCTCTTAAAATGTTAAATATTAACATTTCAATAAAGGGAATTTTCCACTTAAATTGTTATATAACAATTGATTCATGGAAATCTAAATTTCACAGAAAAATGTTTGTAACTTATCAATATTAAACTTTGACACAATATTGACATAATTCTATTGTAGTAGTAAGAATACTAGTGTTAGATTTCAATTAGAGACTCACTAGCGTATACCATTATTGTAGGAGTCGGTAGTGGTACAAGTGGAACGTAGATCAAGACACCATTTGCATCATCTCAATGCATTGTGAATATTCACGACTCCCCCTATTTTTGGTTTTTAAATGCTTTTGGGTGGAAAATCATGTCCTAAACTATTTATGTTCGTTGTATTTATTTTGACTCGTATGAAACTTGGTTGCTATATTTTGTATGTATGTGTATGTTACTTTAATTCATGAGGACTATATCACGGTTAAGTCCGTGGAATCATTCGACACAACTCATTAACTCTTTTGAGCCTATGGTTATTATGGATAGCGCTATCAGGAGGTAGACAACTCCTCACTCGCACGATTCGCTTGAGTGCATTTTACCATTTTATTCTCTATGTTTGCGATACACATAGTAGCCAATAGGGCACGATTTCGTCATTAGGCTTGGGTTGTGAACTCATGAATGGAAAGTTGATGCACATATAAATCTTATATCACATTTTAGCAATGAAACTTGTATACCCATTATATCAACAAACTCGTTTATTAATTATAGCAATGAACTTTGTTTCTTATTATAGCAATAAACTTTCTTTCTCATTATAACAACGAACTTTTGTTACTAGAAACTTATTTACTTGTCTTAGCAACGAACTTGTTTACTCATTGTAGCAACGAAACTGATGGGTTTTGAGCATTCTAACACTCCTATGGTGTACATGCAACCCTAGAAACCTTGGATCTATGTTTTCTCTAATATACATGCAAATTTGATTTTCCAAGGTTTCTCATCCTAACTAGCATGACATGGGGTACTTGTAATATAAAAAATAGTAGAATGACATTCCTTTCTTGTAGCTTGGATTCCTTAAGACCTTGTGAGCCTAGCACCCCAAATGTGATGCCTCAAATGTTTCACACAACACCACAACTCTTGGAATAACTTGAGAGAAGAACAATCTCACTCAATATCGGCTAGCCCTCCTTCTTCTTGTCTTAGTGGCCGATTTTTCTTACCATGAGGTTCTTTATGTAGTCTGTCACATGTAGGGTTACACCATGCAAACCCTAATGTTCATCACTTTTCATTTCCTCCATGATCCATGGGTTTTAACCTCCATGGAGCATCCATGGAGCACCCTATGGGTTTTAGCCCAATCTAATGAACCATGGGTCATAAGCCCACTATATAAGAATGAATGATTTACAAATCAATCCCCATATATTTAATTAGTCCCTTTTGATGACAAAATTAATTCCAAATTAATTCTTGATCAATACTAATTAAATAATATGATTTCATATTAATATATTAGAACTTATAATATATTAACAAACCATAAGTGTCATTTTCTCATTTTGTCTATCCAATTGTTATGATGCCATGCTACCCAAATAGACCATGCCAAATCGGGTCAAGTACATACCATATATAGTTATGGAGTTAGACACCTTATCCAACAGTCTCCCACTTGGATAAGTCTAATAACTATAGCTGCAAGTATGGCTCAGGATCCGACCAACAATCGTAGCTTTTTCAAAGTCTCGCGGAACTAAGATGACCTGCCCATTAAGATAAGTGATCATATAATCCTCTGCTCTCAAGATATCAGCCAGACAAATACATGGAACAATGTCGTACTTATTGTCCAGCAGTTTGTTTCCCGATTTCTGATTTGTTTGACATAGAACTTAATCGAACACATCAATTTAGTTCTGACCGGGCCCGACACATAGGTCAAAACAAAATCACCGAGGGGAGCAAATATCGCTTCTAATCCTCCAAGGACTAGAAGGAATAGATAAACTTTGACTCATATGCTTGTACTAACTACTTGTTGAATCATACACAAAAGCACGTTTTATAACATTGAGTTCCCGATGCGTTTTCGTACAATCAATGTACAACCAACTCATGGTCAACAACTCATATCTCTAGGTTTGAAGACTTATATGATATTACCGTCTCACGATCACTCGAGATAAATTCCATGAAGTGATAAAAGTGAGTGTGGATTGAATCCAATACTTGAATCCCATTCCAGGAGTACTCATGAACACTGCAGTCCCTTTGTCCCAGAAAAACTACAGACCCATTCATGACAGTCTTGCCTCAATACCTACTTCCAAAGTATGATTGATTGTGGATGGTTCGAATAATATGATATACCATAACATAATTATCCTGGAAGTCAAAACATGCAAAATTGAAACAATAGTAAATAATTGACACAAGATAGTAACACTTTACTCATAAATAAATAACAACTTTTATTTAATCATCAAATGTCAATTACACTTTACAAATTTTAGAAATAGCTATCTAATCAGTAAAACTAATATCATACTTCAGGTCGATGCGCCTCACATGCTGCAAATGCTTAACCCTACACAGTCCCTTCGTGAGGGGCTCTTCTGGGTTCTCATCCGATGATACCCTCTTTGCCACGAGGATTCCTTCTTCTATTCGATGTCTAATGAATTGGTATTTTCTATCGATGTGTCTGGGTCTGCCATGATCCCTTGGTTACTTGGCTAAGGCAATTGCACTTTCACTATCACAGAAAATCTCCATATGCTCCTTTATATCTGGTAAAACTCCAAGGCCTTCAATGAAGTTCTTCAGCCATATCGCCTCCTTCGCCGCCTCGCTTGCTGCTATGTACTCTGATTCGCACGTTGAATCAGCTACTATCTCCTGCTTGGAACTTTTCCAATTAATTGCTCCTCCATTCAGGGTAAAGACCCAGCCTGACTGAGAGTGGAAATTATCCCTATCAGTCTGAAAGCTAGGATCGTTGTACCCCACTACTCTTAAGTCATCACTCCCACCGAGGGTAAGAACCCAGTCCTTAGTCCTCCGTAGGTACTTGAGAATGTTCTTTACCGCAGTCCAGTGAGCCTTGCCAGGATTCCCCTGATATCTGCTGACCATGCTCAAAGCAAAAGCCACATCAGGACGAGTACAGGTCATAGCATACATGATCGAGCATACAGCGGAAGCATACAGTACTCGATTCATCTCAGCTACCTCAGCCTCTGTACTCGGGCTCTGAGTCTTAGTCAGTTTGGCGTTACTCCGGATCGGTAAATCCCCTTTCTTGGAATCCTGCATGCTGAACCTATTCAACACCTTATCCAAGTAGGTACTTTGACTTAGTCCAATTAGTCTCTTATTCCTGTATCTCAATATCCTTATCCCTAGGATATAAGCAACTTCTCCAAGGTCCTTCATAGCGAAACACTTCCCAAGCCAGGACTTAACCTCCTGCAGGGTTGGGATGTCATTTCCTATGAGTAGTATGTCATCCACATACAATACCAAAAAGCTAACTACACTCCCACTAGCCTTAATATACACACATGACTCATCTTCGCTCCTCGAAAAGCCAAACTCTTTGACTTTCTCATCGAAACAAAGATTCCATCTGCGAGATGCTTGTTTTAGCCCATAGATGGATTTCTCAAGCTTACACACCCTATTAGGGTACTTTGCATCGACAAAACCCTCTGGCTGACTCATGTAAACATCCTCAGCCAACTTTCCATTAAGGACAATGGTTTTGACATCCATTTTCCATATTTCATAATCATGAAATGCAGCAATGGCTAGCATACCCCTAATAGACTTAATCTTCGCTACTCGTGAAAAGGTCTCATCATAGTCAACTCCCGGAGTTTGAGTAAAGCCCTTCGCAACCAGTCGTGCCTTATAAGTGTGTACCTTCCCATCCATGTCGGTCTTTCGCTTGAAGATCCATTTGCACCCGACCGTCTTGCGACCCGGTTCATTGTCAACCAAGTTCCAAACTTGATTGTCATACATGGACTGAATCTCACTGTCCATAGCCTCTTTCCATTTGGCGGACTTAGGGCCTGCCATGGCTTCCTTAAAGTTGTTAGGCTCATCCAAATTTACCAGTGCACTATCACTGATAAATGCATCACCTTCCGCAGTAATATGGAAACCATAGTAATGCTCAGGTGGATTCCTAACTCTTGTGGAACGCCTCAGAGGCACAGACTCATCTATCGGCTCAACAAGAGTTTCCCCCTCAGGTTGACTGCTAGTGTTAAAGGTTCCTTCACCGCTTGACTCTTGAATTTCTTCAAGGTCAAGTTGCCTCCCACTGTTTCCTTGGCTTATGAATTTCCTCTCATGAAAGACTCCTCTTCTTGCCATAAAGACCACATTTTCACTAGGTCTGTAGAAGAGGTAACCAAAGGATTTATGTGGGTAGCCGATGAAAATACACCGCTCACTTCGAGGTTCGAGCTTGTCGTAATTCTCACGCCTCACAAAAGCCTCGCAACCCCAAATCTTGATGTGGTCTAGATTGGGAACTTTCCCAGTCCACATCCCGTGAGGTGTTTTGGCAACCTTCTTGATAGGGACTAGATTAAGGATATGGGGGGCAGTCTCTAAGGCATACCCCCAGAATGATATTGGTAATGAAGCTCGACTCATCATGGAACGAATCATGTCCAACAAGGTTCGATTGTGCCTCTCAGTCACACCATTCAGCTGTGGTGTCCTAGGAGGTGTCAACTGTGAAAAAATTCCATATTCCCTAAGATAGTCAAGGAACTCTGTACTAAGATACTCACCACCCCGATCGGATCGAAGCATCTTAATGTTCTTCCCCAACTGATTCTCCACTTCCTGTTTAAAACCTTTGAATTTCACAAAGGTTTCTGACTTATGCTTGATTAAGTAGACATAACCATATCTATTGTAATCATCAGTAAAAGTCACATAGAAGCGGTTAGCATCCCTTGTGGCAGTTCTGAAGGATCCACACACATCTGTGTGTACGATGTCCAACAAACCTTCACCCCTAGCACAAGTACCAGTGAAGGGCGACTTTGTCATTTTTCCAAGTAAACAAGATTCGCAACTATCATCTGATTTTAAGTCAAATGACTCCAATACTCCAGCCTTTTACAGTTGGCCTATGTGCTTCTTGTTGACATGTCCAAGACGACAATGCCACAAGGATGCCTTATCCAAACTAGTGGAAGAATCAATATGCAATACATTATTTCCTAAGTTATCTACAACCGACACAGTTTCATATACACCAGCATAAGGTAATGCTTTAAAATAAAAAACACCATTATGAAAAGCATTAATACCACCACATTCATTATCAAATCAAAAAGTAAATCCTTGTTTGTACAAACCATGAAATGAAATAATATTTCTCGCCATTTCAGACGAGTAACAACATTTATTTAAATCTAACATTAACCCACTACTAAGCAATAAAGAATAAACTCCAATCTTGGTGATAGGTGAAACTTTCCTATTCCCCATGATCAAGTTTATCTTCCCGTGCTCCACATCCTCACTTCTTTTTAGGCCTTGCAAATCAGAACAAATGTGAATTCCACACCCTGTATCAAGGACCCAAGAATTAGTATATGATGAATTATTAGACAATATAGTGTAAATACCTGCATGGGTGGGTTTTACTTTCCCATCCTTAAGATCCTGCAAGTACTTGGGGCAGCTTTGCTTCTAGTGCCCCTTTTCCTGACAGTAGAAGCATTGAGCATTCTTTGGGTTGGAAGAGGGAGTATCTGAACCACCTTTGGTTCCACTCGATGAGGAGCCTTCAAGAGACTTTACCTTGGTACCCTTCGAAGGGGTCTTCCTCTTTTTCCCTTTACCATGTCCGATTACGAAAACAGGGGCGGCGGTAGGAGTAGGAGTGGTAACAACCGATTTGCCTTTAAGACCAGATTCAGCGGTCTTCAAAAGTCCTTTAAGTTTGCTAAGTGTGACCTCATCCTTGTTCATATGATAGGTTATGCGGAACTGATCATAACAGGGAGATAAGGAGTGCAGTATGATGTCAATAGCCAGCTCCTCAGGGAAGTTCACATTCAACTTCAGCAAATGGTCCACAAACCTTTGCATTTTCTGCATGTGGCCCATGATGGGTTCACCATCCTTCATTCGGGTTGTTATCATGGAAGAGATGATTTCATACCTCTCTTAACGAGCACTCTAACGGTATCTGTCCATCAGGTCTATGTGCATCTCAAAAGGGTAAAAGTCTTCATAGGACTTTTGGAGTTCGGTTGTCATTGTGGCCATCATCATACATGCCACCTTAGTGGCATCTCTCTCATGAGTCCTATAGTCAGCGATCTCCTGTGGAGTAGGAGAAGACTCATCAATTTCTCTTAGCTCCTTGTCGAGGACATATTCTTTGTCCTCATAGCGAGTGACCATCCTTATGTTCCTAATCTAATCATTGAAATTAGTCCCATCAAATATGACTCTCCCACAAAGGTTCATTAGAGAGAAGGAGCCGGTAGGGTTCGAGCCAGAAGCATTGTTGGAAGACATCTGAAAAAGAAGAAAGACAAGTTTAGATTAGATAAAGAGTCCTTAATAAGACACCCAAATGTAATATTAAGGCTAGGACCCAACACAATATTTTATAACTTAGAAGAGGGATGCCGTAATCAAAGCCATAAAATATTTGAAGGTAGGTGAATGACGATTCACCAATTTCCACCACGAAAAACTTAAGATGTATTAGGTTTTAATTGGAATGAAACTCCTAAATCTTTTGAGATTCATTGAACAATTCAATAGCATGTTTAAATCTCGATTGTACCCTTCAAGTTTATGACTGGGATGTCGAGGATCACAAAACAATGTGTGAATAACCATGCAAATTAACTTGGTACTCTTAATTTTATCACCTAATCGATGTGCCGATTAACCACACGCGCTCCACCGATCTATGATAAACCTTAAGCCACCCTTTGCCAACCTTGTCAAGTCCAAGTTAGTGTGCCCGTTAACTACACATGCTCCACTAACGACTTAAGCAAGGTGCAAAGTGTAATTTCATGGGTTAGCACCAAATTGACATTTTCCTAAAGTAACTAAGATTGGGAATTTCTAAAACATTTAGTTATTTTATATTTATCATTATACTTTGAATGAGAATTATAGTCTTTGTCCTACCCGTTCGGCTAACGATCCACCACCAGTCAAGGAAGCGGTGGGTGAGAGTGGACACCCATTAAGCTGCCATTTTATAGGAAACAACCTTATACCCCCCTTATAGACCGGCTTCGTGAATGAGGCCTACTAACGGTAAGACTGACTTGAACTATATATATATATATATATATATATATATATATATATATATATATATATATATATATATATATATATATATATATATATATATATATATATATATTAACTTATAATACTATGAAGTATAAGGGTTGAATTTTAACTTTTAAAATTCTAGGGGTTGGAACTAAAGTTTTCTAAAGTGACTTTACAAGTTCCAAAACTTGAGGGCAAGTTTTGAAACTCTTCAAAACTTTTCAACTTCATAACTTATGAGTTTAATGGTTTATTAAAAATGAAGACTCTTCATTTTATGTAACCTATGAGTTCTTTAATGACTCTTTTAAAGAAATTTTTTTTGGTAATCCATAACTTGAGGACAAATTATGGACTCCATTAATAACATTTAGATCAAGAATTACATCATCAAACAATTTGCATCAAGTATAATGAAAACAAGCCTTGGCTCTGATACCACTGATGGGTTTTGAAAATTCTAACACTCCTATGGTGTACATGCAACCCTAGAAAACTTGAATCTATGTTTTCTCTAATATACATGCAAATTTGATTTTCCAAGGTTTCTCATCCTAACTAGCATGACATGGGGTACTTGTAATATAAAAACTAGTAGAATGACATAACCTTCTTGTAGCTTGGATTCCTTAAGACCTTGTGAGCCTAGCACCCCAAATGTGATGCCTCAAATGTTTCACACAACACCACAACTCTTGGAATAACTTGAGAGAAGAACACTTTCACTCAAAATCGGCTAGCGCTCCTTGTTCCTGTCTTAGTGGCCGATTTTGCTTACCATGAGGTTCTTTATATAGTGTGTCACATGTAGGGTTACACTTTGTAAACCCTAATGTGCATGAATTTTCATTTCCTCTATGATCCATGGGTTTTAACCTCCATGGAGCATCCATGGAGCACCCTATGGGATTTAGCCCAATCTAATGAACCATGGGTCATAAGCCCACTATATAAGAATGAATGATTTACAAATCAATCCCCATATATTTAATTAGTCCATTTTGATCACAAAATTAATTCCAAATTAATTCTTGATCAATACTAATTAAATAATATGATTTCATATTAATAGATTAGAACTTATAATATATTAACAAACCATAAGTGTCATTTTCTCATTTTGTCTATCCAATTGCTATGATGTCATGCAACCCAAATGGACCATGCCAAATCGGGTCAAGTACATACCAAATATAGTTATGGACTTAGACACCTTATCCAACAGAAACTTGTTTACTCGTTTTTGTAATGAACTTTATTTCCCATGAGAATATGAGCGTTGCATCTCATTTGGGCAACATACTTCATCTCTCATGATGACAACGAACTTTGTTTACACAAACTTACTCATTTTTGCAATATATTTTCATTTATGGAAACTTTTATCAAAACTTTGATTTCGATTCATGAAACCAATATTATTTTAATATGTGAGTACTCACCAACTATTTTTATAGTTGACGCTCGTTTTACATGCTTTTTCAGGAATCATCTAGTAAGAGGCACGTAGAGACACAACACTTGTAGGAGCATTTGCATGTGTTGACTTTTAAATACATTGTAATTTCTTTTAAAAAGCTATTCAAACTCATTGTAAATTTGTAATGATTTTAATACTATGGTTGGTGTTGTCTTTTAACTTTTGCTATGAGACCCTTTGTACTGCCACGCCTCGTGTTCCGCTTTAGCGGGGTGTGACAGAAATGGTATCAGAGCCGAATGTTATAGAGAATACCGGTTTTCCTTTGGAGAACCACAACTATAGCCAAAAATTTTCAAAACGTTCTTAAAATACTGAACATACTATTGGTATAACTAATTCGAGTACGCATTATTGGACTTTAATTAAGTATAGCTTGGCCAACTATGCTTAATTAAGGAAATTTAATGTGAGGCTGGAAACGGTTATAGTAGAATTATGTTCAAAACAATTTTCAACTCGAAGTTTTGTAAAATAAAATTTTTCGGTGTGCGTATGGGCATTGCATATTATAGGCATTCATCTAGGTACACTTAGAAACTAAGTGCACTTTTATCACAATGCCTTATTTAAAAATGTTTTTATCCCTTATCACGTGCTAGGTTAATCAGTTAGGTTATATCATTAGCCACACTAGGAGCAATCTACTTAGTACTGAGGATGATTATTCCTCGGTAGCTATTGACTCTATTCGTAAGGTTAGTAGCTAGATAGACACTAGTAATAGCCTTAAGTCGAAACCTATACCAATTATTCCTCAGTACCTCTTCATCGTCTTCGTACTAGAGTTACAAATAGGAAAAGCATTCCAATACCGACAAGGATGAGAATTGGAGAGAGAGAGGTTTAACCCATATGCGAGACCTTATTTCTACGCTGCGATTTAGCTCTAGGTTGTTTCCACCTTGAGCTTAAAACTTAACATAGGATATCCCTTTGACCTCTATAAAAGGCCGTAAACTGCATTAACATCATAAAACGTTCACAAACAGTTTTTCTTGTCCTTTATCTTGGGGAAAAGGCATCGGTACTCGCCTTAGTATTTAGGTACGATCAGCTACACTAATCTACCTATTCCTTACTTCTTAATCTTCCATCGAAAAGTTATTTCACTTCATCGGTTTGATTTATCATCGATAAAATACTTTATAACCACTTCATACAACTTACTAGACCTTTCTTAACAATGTAAACTATATTCTCGCTAAAAATCTTTTGACAACTTGCTTTAACTTAACACTTTTCTTCAAAACTCAATTTAACCAATATTGGTTTTAACCTTGCTATTTCAATTTCATTTCAAATCCATTTCAATGGATAAATGTGCTTTTAAGGGCATATAAACCATTTTGAACCTTTCTTACCATTTTGGAACGTTTTCGAAAAACTTAGAAACATTTTCTTTTATAAAAGTGTTTAAACTCTATGCTATAAAACTTAAACATATTACATTGATGTTCATATTATGTTTAAAAGCTTCATCAGATCTTTCAAACCACTTTTGTTTTGACTCTTTTGACCACTTTCTCATTTAGGCATTGTACTTTACCTAAATGTATTTTTTTGTAACCCAACATGATATTCATGCAAATTTCTACTTCAAACATGTCTACAAGACATCACTAATGCCTACTGTTGAGAATATTACGCTATAGATTGATAGATTCTAAACAGAAAAACAATATTAATCAAGTAAAGAACACATGAATGGATCAAATGGTGTTGAATGATTAATATCTCAAACCCCAGAAGAGCTCGATGAAGAACTTCGACTGTAGAGGTGTGCTAGGGTTACAATGCAGAAGTAATTAATGAGAACGATAACCTGAAAGCTATACATGCATGCATAATATATACGCTAACCCTAATAATAATCCACGGTTGGACATGCCCAAACCGGGTAAACAAAATGGACTATTAACCGAGCCCAAAGACGCAACACTTAAACCCAACAATCTCCCCCTTTGCGTCAATAGAGGCGAGAGACTAATTCGGTTGAGTAGCTTTAGTCTTCCTTACAATCTTGAACAGCTTGGGGATGATGGAAAGAAGAGTTTGTCGAAACAAAATATACCACCGAAGCATATCAGTAAACATCTTTTTATCGGCTTCGTTGTTCTGATTACACCCATGTATAATTTCCAAAATATGCTCCAAACAGGCGGTGGAGAATAGGTGTTTGTCAACAAGAGCGAATAGGCATTTTTGACCTTCGCCACTAATGAACATGATAGTATGAAACATGGGGTCAATTTTTCCTTTAACCATCACGTTGACATCGCTTGGCCTCCCTATCGGCTTCATAGTGGTCTTCTTATGTATGGCTGAAGTGATTTCCTGATCCATCTTGGCGACTTCATGAATATAGCAAACGAGCATTCGCTTTATGTGATCAATAATGGGCTGATACTCCTTTTGATTGGTCAGCAAAATGTTGTTCAGGAGTATCCAATCATGAGGATTCAGGTTCGGCAGATCAGCCAGGGAAATCATATGAACCAAGCTATCAGAGCCTCGGGTCACTTTGAATTTGACGTTGATAAACTTCCCTGCTGAAGTGGGTTTCAACACCTTGACCATTGTGATTTTCTGATTATTCCAGGTCAGGTATTGCGGCCGAGCAAACTCAAGATAATACTCAAGCAAATCCCGATCGACCTTCGGGTCTGGAGAAGGAATGCCAACCGTTGACTTAAAACAATGAAAAACGAATTCCTTTCGAGTGATTGGCATGTCAAACTGTGAGTCCTTGGAGTTCTCAAGCCCGAAAGAAAGAACTGGTTCGAGCCAATGAGTGCTTGGTGCATCGATTACCTCTCTCAGAAGCGAATCCATAGTCCATTCAGGAAACATAGACTTCTTTTGCTCTAGCATTTCGTTCGCCTTCATCTCCTTATCAAGAAGTTCCTTCTCTTTTTGAATCCTCTCTCGAATCTCTTGATCACTGGGCTTGACTTTCAGACTTTCAGTTTTAGAAGCCCTGCTCGTTCCATCTGAACCTGCAACCCTCTCTGATAAGCCCTTGGATAGGAGAGTAAAGAGTCTGCTCCACTGAGGAGGAAGGCAAGATTTCTTGAACTTGGTTACAGTTGTGAGAATCTCTGTGTACCCCATATCAGAGAACATGGAGAAAAACTGAGTTGTTGTAATGGAATCTGGGTTGATCAAGGAGTTATCGACAACAAGACGTAGCAACGAGCAAAACCTAGATTTTGAGATCGACGTCTTTTGGGTGACGATCTCGAAGAAGATACGCTCCTTAGCTTTATCGTAAACCGCAGTGGAGTAGACGTTAGAGAGCATCAACATTGGAACGACTTCCACCTGTGTGAGAGCAACCACCAGTGGTGAATACTTGAGACATTCAACCACATGCAGCATGTACGAATCATAGACAAAAGGGTTTAGTTCGATTATCAGATTCTGATTGGGTTTGATGGTCAGAAGAGAGGATTGAGCGGATAGTTCGTAAACTGAGGAAGATTCCGCCATTGTTGCAGGTTGGAAGAAGAAGATGAACTATAGAGAATCGTCCATTTGTTCTTGAGAGAGATGAGATTTGGTAAAGTAACCCAAGAGGTGTGAGAAAACCTTTTATACCATCGCTAGGAGAGAGAAAAATCCACAGTAATGATTTAACTATCTTCTGAATCGACGCCTAAAAATGCGTGAGTTGACAGCTGGGTTTTCCGAAGAAGACGTCATCAAGCGTGATATGTGGTGCCGTTTCAAAATCACGCGCCTTTCCATCCTTATCTCCAGTTCAAAATTTGAACCGTTTCAAATTCATGCTGACTCACCCTTAGTGTATTCTTATTATTAAAATAAAGCAACACCACCAGAAACGTGACTCATCCGTTCTCTAAGGAACCTTCGCTCCATATAAAAGTTTACAACCATTTTGTTGGAAATATTTTTATATGATTGTCACTTGAAATAAGTTGAGTATTGATTTACATTTTCTAATAAACATTATCAGAATGTTTCAGGTTGGAAAGATCCTGAAGATTCAACAAGTGTTTGAAGAATCAGATGTTGGAGCACTTGAAGTTGAACATGGAGCAGTTGATGTACACATGGAGCACCTGCTGTTGACATGGAGCACTTGAAGAATGCAAGTTGGATCATCATGATCTCAGATGGCATATCTAGATGATATGTGGAGCATCAAGACACTGATGGATCATTTGGAATATTGATGGCTCATCAGAAACATTGTTGGCTCATCCACAACTCTATGGCTCAACAAGAGTTGATGACTCAACAGGTACTTTGTGGCTCAACTCAAATCAATGGATCAACATGATCACATTGATGACTCAACAAGACTGCACATTGCTCATCATGTACAATGAAGGCATGTCCAAATGCTCAAAGTAACATGAATTTCGTTCATGGTCCTTCATGAACATGTGGTGGTACATCCTCAAGTTCAAGGCACAGTCCAACATTCAAGAAACTACTCAACATGATCAACAACACTTCTGGAAGTTGATGACATCTAAGAAGACAATGGAGCAACTTGATGCTCATGTTGCGCATCACTTTTCAATGTTGATCAAGAAGGTTCAAGAATTATGAAGACTCATAACTTTGATGGAACCCTAACGGAATACTAACGGAATTGGAATATTCCATCCATTCTCCGTTAAGTAGGGCAAATGTGTCAACTGATGACTAAGTCATGATGACGTGTCAGCACCTGATTGGTCAAGCCATGTCATGGGATTTTCCAAAGCCTATAAATAGGCCCCTTGGGATCCATTATAAAGTTGCTCCTCCTTGCTGTTTTCTGATCATTCCTGCTCATTCTGCACAATTGCTGCCTAGACTAGTCTTCATGGAGCCATTTGAGAGTTTTAGTGTGTTTTACATTCAAACACTTGTAATTGAATCTTCATGAATATGAGAAACATTTGAATCATTGATATTGAACATTAAAAAACGTTTTTCTATTAATTTGATTGATTCACAACTCTTTATTTTCCGCACTACTTGCCACTTGACGATTCTGAAACTCTGTTTCAGTATTTTCAACACTTCGACTATTCTAGTCTAGGTTTACTGAATTTTTCTCATTTCTTCAGTTGGTATCAGAGCTCGAGTGATCGACTTTGAGACTTAGAAAACTTTTCACAAAAACAGTTTTTCAAGTTTCAAACTAGTATCACCTGTTCTCAATGGCAAGTGTGAATTAAAACCAAAATGTTCTCTATTCAGTTTCAGTTGCAAACAGTCTTGGAGCAGGAAATCGTGCACCTATCCTTGTGCCTAGTGAATACACTTCATGGGCAGATCGCAGCAAGTACTACCTGGAAGGCTATGACTCTGACATCTGGACCTTCATCTCCACTGGGAAACATACTCCAGAATTTTTGAAGGAGATCAGAGTTCCTGAAGCTGATGTCTCTCCTGAAACCTCCAAAGTCATCTCTGGATCTGTTTCCTCTGGTGCTCAACTTCGTGACAGGAAAATCAAGAAGTTTGAGGCTAAGGCAATGCAAGAGCTGTTATCTGGAATTCCTCATGACATCTATGAGCAACTTCCCGATGAAGACAAGAGTTCACCCTTCAATGTCTGGAATGCACTCAAGAAACAATTTGAGGGAACTGATAAGATTCTCGCAAACAGGAAGAAAGCTGCATTGACAGACATGGACAACTTCAAGATGTTACCTCAAGAAACTCTCTTTGATGCATATTCTAGGTACAACATTGTTGTCAACAGGGTGAAGAAACTCAAAGGAGAAAGATCTCAAGAGGATCTCAATCTGAAATTCTTGAACAGTTTATCTCCAAAATAGGATACAATGCATATGATCATACTGCAAACTACAATCAATCTAGACACCATGTCCCTGTTTGATCTGTATGCTGAACTGCAACAACATAAGCCAAAGATCAACAAGCTAGCTCAAGCAACTCCTTTTGATAATCAAGGACTTGCCCTGGGAAATTCAGCACCCATGGAAAATCATTCTCAAAACTTGATTGCACATCATAATCCAATCCCAAACCACTTTGCTGATCAGTTTACCAACCAAGGATATGTAGCATATCCTTATCAAAGTTCGAGTATGGCTCAACAGTATAACCAGAATCCGTACATGCCAACTCAACAACCTCTTCAGATCGCAAATGGGTACATGGCTAATCATCAAGCTTTCATTGGAACTACAATGGAATCTCCTCAAATTAATGAGGAAAAAGGAGTATGAAGAATGCTTGGCACTCCTAACGAAGTTCAATCCAAACTTCAAGAAGCTTGTGAACAAGCCAACTGGGAACTTTAGAGCACAAAGTTATCAGCAACCCCAACACTATCATCAGAACTCTGGAAACTTCCAAGGAGGAAGCAACAGTCAACAAAGCTTCAACTCTCAGAATTCAAATTCTGAAAGTTATAATTCTCAAAGAATGAACACAAGGGTTCAAGATAACAAGTTGATGTCCCATGAAGATAATGAAGTAATCAGGTGCCAAAAATGTCAAGGTGAAAATCATTTTGCCAAGGATTGCAAAATGAAAACCAAGAAGGTCAAAGACGAAGCATACTACCTTCAAAAAGCGGAGTAGATCAAGAAGCAGTCAAAAGACAAAGCCTTCATGGTCATGGAAACTCCAAGTGTGGATGTCTGGGAAACAGATGATGAAGTAGATCAAGCAGAAGAAACTGAAGCCTACAAGAACTACTTCTGCTTCATGGCTGATGATGACAAAGAGCCTTCTCCTCTCCATCAACAAGTTGTTGAAAAGGTACGCTTTATGCTTCGTGATAATCATTTAACTATTGAGCCTTTTAATGATGACATTGACCATATTTATGAAATGATCAAAGAATATGTCACCAATGCTGAATATCGTGTTAGTTACTACAAAGATGAACTGACCGACACTCAGTTCAGACTTGAAGAACTGAGATGTCGTATGGCTAAGTTAGAAAATGACCTTGCAATCAAAACGGAGGCACATCTTACGTCAGTTGAACAATACGAAATTGTATTGAATCAACGTGACATTATTGTAAAAGACAATCGTGAGATGTACACCCAAATCAATACAAAAATCAATAGTTATAAGGCATCCAAAACCCTTCTCGAACAGAACTCACATGCTATTCTTAAGGGACCAAAACCATCATGGATCAAATATGGTCTTGGTTACGATGAAATGAACAAGGAAATCATGGGACTCAATACTCAACCAGAGTTGTTACCAGGTGATCCAAGTCTCTTCACTGGAGACAATGAGGATCATGAAGAGGTGGTAACTTGCAGTCCCGATGTAATTGCCACTTCATCCTCAAGCATCCCATTGGAAGTTACATCATCCCAAGATCTTCCAGACTCGGACACTGGTTCTGACTCTCAAGTAGAATTTTCTCTTGAGTGTCCTACCATGGAAAGTTTCAATTCAGAAGATGCCACTTCTGAAAAACCAAATATCCCTGACTCTAAATCTAGTGATAAACAGTCCAAATCATATGATTCAGTAGGATATTCCAAGACTGAACCCATTGAATTTCTCAGTCAAGAAACATTTCCATCTCTTAGTGCTTCTGTCTCTGGAACAAAGGACTTAGGATGTAAATATTCTAAGAAACAACAGATTGGAAAATCTCCAACTCCAGTCAACAAGGATAACACCTTGAAGACTGTGAGTAATGATAAAACTGTTGTTGAAATACTCAAGAGACCTTTTGTTCCAATCAAGATCTCTTCACCCAGTCCTAAACCACAGGAGACAATTGTAAATCCAACTAATGTCTCTAAAGATAAGGGAAAAGAGAAAATTAATGTCTCTAAAGAACAAGGTCCAACTGTAGTCCATCCTTCAAAACCCAAAGTGGTTAAGACTACAAATAATGATAAGGATAGGAAAACCAAGAGAATACCTAAGGCTAAGCCAAGCCAAGGGAAGACCAGACATACCAGTCCTCCCAAAACTTCAAGGACTCAAAGAACCTCTCCTTCCAATCATGGTTTCTCAAATTCTGGATTTCCAAACCAAACTGGAATTCACTATCAGAATAATTTCAGACCTAACAATCTTCCTGATTTGACTGAAATGATGAGACCAAGGCCTGTTCAAACCAACCCCTTCATGTATCAGAATAGAAATTGCCCTATGAATTCTATTATTGGTCCATATTGTGGTTTTTCTTCGTCTATAGGAGGGAATCACATGTTTGGGGGAAACTCTGGGTTTCCAATGATCAATCAATTAGGGGGAAATACCCAGTTTCCCATGGTTGATCAATTTGGAATGCCTGTGAACTATGGATTTCCCTCTCTAGGAATTCCTACTCAGTTCACCAACTCTCCATTTTTCCCACAAACCAAACCTCAATAGTAGGCCTCTAAAAAGGTCAAAACCAAGGTCTCTAAAAACCAAGCAAAACCCAAATTGGTTGATGCAAAACAAGAAAAGACTGTTCCAACTCCCACAAGTCCGAAGGAAGCTAACACTCAAGGACCCAAACAAACATGGGTACCCAAAACCTTCTCTCTAAATGCAGGCTTTTTGTGCCGGGGTACCACACGACGATACATGGTACATTGACAGTGGATGCTCCAGGCACATGACCGGGCACAAAGGATATTTCAGAGATTTCAAGATCACAACGCCAGGTCAGTATGTTACTTTTGGAAACAACATGAAGGGAGAAGTTATGGGACATGGAAACATATCAAACGGGAACTTTACCGTTAAGCGTGTAGCGTATGTAGACGGTCTTAAACATAACCTTATCAGTGTTGCACCACTGTGTGACAATGATCATGAGGTTTTGTTCACCAAAACCAAGAGTTTGATTATGGATACCAACAAGCGCATCCTTGTTGATTCCCCACGAAATGGGAACATGTATCCTCTTGATATTGAAATAATTAAGGGAACTCCTGATATTTGTCTTCTTTCCAAAGCTACCTCTGACATTAGTTGGTTGTGGCATAGAAGACTCTCTCACCTCAACTTTGGTTATATCAACAAACTCATTGGAAAGGATCTTGTGAGAGGACTACCATTGTTAAAACTTGACAATGATATACTTTGTGCTACCTGTGAACAAGGCAAAATCTCCAAATCTCCACACAAAAGTATAACAGAACATAGTGTATCTGAACCTCTTCAGCTTATACATATTGATCTATGTGGTCCCACTACAGTTCCTAGCTTAAGTGGTAAGAAATACATTCTTGTGATTGTGGACGACCATACCAAATTCACTTGGGTGTACTTTCTGCGAAACAAATCTGAAACCACCAATGAGCTAATCAACTTCATTCGCTACATAGAAGTTAGGGTAGGCAAGCCACTTAGAAGACTGAGAAGTGACAATGGTGACGAGTTCAAGAACAACGCCTTAGACAGCTTTGTTGTATCTAAAGGCATCGAGCACAATTTTTCTGCACCCTACACTCCACAACAGAATGGTGTAGTTGAAAGGAAGAACCGGACACTATGTGAAGCTGCTCGATCTATGTTGATCTTCGCAAACCTACCACAATACTTTTGGGCTGAAGCCACTGTAGCCGCCTGTTTCACTCAAAACAGATCCCTAATCAACAACATGCTTGAAGTCACTCCCTATGAAGCAATGAACAAGCGGAAGCCCAACGTCAAATTCTTTCACATCTTTGGCTGTCGTTGCTACATCAAGAACAATAGGGATCAACTAGGGAAATTTGCACCCAAGGCTGATGAAGGTATCTTTCTTGGATATTGCCTTCATGCTGCAGCCTATAGGGTTCTGAACAAAAGAACTAGGGTGATAGAGGAAAGCAATGATGTCACTTTTGATGAAAGTTATGTAAGGGTTCTGGATCCAAACCACTTTGGTCCTCAAATGGTAGTACCATTTGATAAAATGAACCAGCCATCACCTGCTCATGCTTCTTCTCCAATCCATGCTATTGAAGTAGATTTTGATTTCCTCTTTCCAACTCAACCTTCTGCCCTAGAATCAGAAAAGCTCACGAAAATAGCTTCTCCTGATGTCTCTTAACCTTATCAATCATCAAAAGTCTCAAGTTCCATCAAAGCTCCGGTTGAGGGGAACCATCTTCTGAATCTTCTGAACCTTCTACCCCAACCTCCCATCATCAATCTAGACCAGTCATAACACCAGTCACTGCATCTTTCGTGGGGGAACCACCTTTGAATGGTTCTATTCTTAAAGGTACTTTACAATCCTCCCAACCATCCAGTCCATGGTTTCAGGGGGAACCCCACTCGACTGGTTCGAGTCCCTCAAGTTCCTTCACGTCTACTCCATCTGTTGAATTCAAGCATGCAACAGTTGAGGGGGAACCACCTGTTTCAGGTAGTTCTGGACTCTTCCAAGACAATCTTTTTGAAGGAACATTCACTTCTGACTACCCTCCTCGTCCAAGAGAACAATATGAGGTAGTTTGCACTCCTCAAATCCATAAGGAAGCTCGCCTTACAAAATGGACAAATGATCATCCAGTCGATCAAATCATAGGGGATCTAGATTCTGGAGTAGTGACTCGTTCAACAACCAAGAATGAATGTCTATATGCAAGCTTTCTATCCATGATAGAGCCTAAAGGAATCAAAGAGGCTCTATAAGATGCAGATTGGGTAAAAGCAATGCAAGAAGACTTAGATGAATTTAAACGCAACAACGTGTGGGACTTAGTGCCAACACCAGAAGGAGTATCAGTTTTATGTTCACGATGGGTCTACAGGAACAAAAGTGATGAAGATGGAGTCATCATCAGGTACAAAGCCAGACTGGTTGTCAAAGGCTACTCGCAACAAGAAGGCATAGACTATGATGAAACCTTTACACCTGTTGCACGAATAGAAGCCATTAGGATTTTCTTTGCATTTGCTGCACACAAGAATTTTAAGGTCTACCAAATGGATGTGCAGTGTGCATTCTTCAATGGTGAAATCGATAGGGATGTCTATGTTCAACAACCTCCTGGATTCGAAGATCCAAAGTTCCCCAACCATTGCTATAAGCTTCAAAAGGCTGTATATGGATTGAAGCAAGCTCCAAGAGCATGGTATGGAACACTGTCCAAATTCTTGGAAGAATCCAAATTTCAAAGAGGTTCTATCGATCCCACTCTCTTTAGGAAAATCCACAACAATCATCTTATCGTCGTGCAGATCTACGTCGATGACATCATATTTGGTTCAACCAGCAAGGACCTTAGTGATGAGTTTGCTGAGTTGATGAAAAGCAAATTAAGAATGAGTATGATGGGTGAGCTCAATTACTTCCTAGGTCTACAAGTTCGTCAATCTCCTAAGGGAATCTTCATTGGTCAAGAGAAGTACATCAAAAATCTGTTGAAGAGATACTCCATGGAGAATGCATCATCTGCAAAGACACCAATATCAACATCTTACAAGCTTGATTTAGACCTTGATGGGAAATCTGTAGATCAGAAACACTACAGAGGAATGATTGGCTCATTACTGTATCTTACAGCTAGTCGACTAGACATCATGTTTTCAATACGTCTGTGTGCACGCTTTCAAGCCAATCCCAAGGAATCACATCTCATTGCAGTCAAAAGAATTTTCAAATATATGAAAGGAACTGCTTCTCTGGGTCTATTCTATCCTGCTAAAGGAAACTTCTATCTCCAAGCCTTTACTGACTCAGATTATGGAGGATGCAAGCTCGACAGGAAGAGCACTTCTGGTAGCTATCAATTGTTAGGAGGTAGATTGGTCAGTTGGACCTCAAAGAAGAAAACATGTGTTTCAACCTCTACTGCTGAAGCTGAGTATGTTGTTGCCGCCAGTTGTTGTTCTCAAGTGCTCTGGATGCAAACACAACTGAGAGATTATGGATTCAAAATGCAACAGATCCCAATCTATTGTGACTCTAAGAGTGCAATTGCAATCTCTCACAATCCAGTCAACCACTCAATGACCAAGCACATTGATATCAGGTATCACTTAAAGATAATATTCAAAAAGGTCATATTGAGCTTCATTTTGTTCCTGCAGAAGAAGAGATTGCAGATGTGTTCACCAAAGCTCTGGATGAATCCAAGTTCTTACACTTTCTAGGACGACTTGGCATGCTTAATCCAGATTCTCTAGGCATTTGAAAACTTTTTCTTTCTCACTTTTTTAAGAAAACTCCAAAAATATTTTATTTCTAATTCATTGTTTTTTTTCTTTACCTTTTTCACAAAAAAAAACCTCAAAAAGATTTTACAGTTTTACTTTACATAAGAGAAAACTACAAAAAGATTTTATTTTTTGTATTGTGTCTTTACTTTAAACAAAAGAAAATACCAAAAAGATTTTAACTTTATTTTTGTTAGGAAAATGCAAGTTGTCATCACAACTATGCAAATGAAGAAGGTTAGTTGCTCCACACTTTATTGATTTTTCAAAATACTAAATTCTGTGGTTCTTCAGTTTGCTTCAGTACACAACTAATATTGGTACTTCAGTGACCATTAACAAGCTTCATGGTTATACTCTACTTAGAGTTATAACATACATCAAGTACTAATGTTATGTGGGATAATTTGAGGCGAACTCTAAGGTTTAGTTAAGCCAATGTGTTATAGTATATTTGTGGCTTCCTTGTCCTAGTGAACTAATGAGACAAAAATGCGAACGTGTGTAGTTTGAGGGACATAAAAAGTTTTGCCATGTGAATATCTATACCCAATAAAAAGCTTCTTAGTTAAAACAAAGCGAGTCAAGTTCCAAGTATATCTGTTTAATTTCTGCACTTTGAGTCTAGTTATATATTCAATAAGTTATAGTTCAGGAGTGGAGTCAATCTGTGACCTATGAGAACTCGGCCAGTAAACCCCACGGGATATTGAAAATCTGTCCACCTGCAGTACATTAACGCGGATCGGACCGGGAAGAAGTCTGCTACATGGGTTTTCATAGAAAGTCATGGACTCCATTAGTGACCTAAGAGATTCCGAGCACTCCAATGAATTTCTTAGAAAGTCGCGAACTAAAGTACAAATAGAAGTAAAGCTAAGAATTATTTGCCTGTGTACTTTGTCAAAGTTAGAGTTATAAGAAAAGATTCAAAAAAAAACCAAAAAATATAAATAAAATCTAGTTATATTCTTAGGTCAACTATTATATATACTATTTTTTTCTTTTAAAGTTGTGTCACTTGGAATTTGGCGATAGCTTTTGAAACAAAAGGAGTAAATGAAAAGGTATAGGTGGTAGGAATGCCAAAAATGAATGTTGTTCAAAATAAGTGGGGAATGTTTATGAGGATTGTCAGTATTTAGGGCTTGGGAAGTAACTAGGCCTTAGACACAAATATACGCATTGCGGTGATACATAACTGGTGAGTACAAATCAGGTTATTCTGTGTGATGTTAAGGAATTCAAAACATATTAATCCACAAGGGAATTCTTTACAATGCGAAGTGAAGAATCAAACACAGAATTTAGTTGCTTGATAAATCTGTAAGTAACAGCAGATAATCCTAAATGTCTCTAATTCAGTCAATAAGTGTTTCCTTAAAGTTCTTGTTTCCACATGCACACACTTCACTGCATTTTACTATTTCCTTCTCAGATTCTCTATCCATATGCACACACATCACTTTCAAAGTTAGATTATTCAGTGTTTGCACTTTTATACTTTCTGTTTAACTCATGCCTTAGAATCTAGGTAAAGCAGCTAAGTAAGATAGAGAATATCACATACTTGATCATAGAACATCCTTAGCCAAGTGAAGCATCTTATGACAATAGATCGTCCTCTTCAAGAAAACCATATGTGTCTGTCTTGGTTTATGGAGCATTCTTGTACATTATGAAGAAGTTCAAAATCAAAAGCCTTAAAGAACCATCTTGAAGCAACTTCGTGCTCTTGGACCAATATGGAACAGCTTTAGGAACATGGACCAAATTTGAAGCAACAACATAAAACTTGGACCATCTTGGACCATCTCCTCATCTTTGGACCAAATGGACGAATAAACGACACATCTTCATCAACTTCATCATCTTGAGGCATGTTGGACTATCTTCATCAGCTTGATCATCTTGATCATCTTGACCATCTTGAGGCATCTTGGACTATCTTCATCAACTTGATCAGCTTGATCATCTTGACCATCTTGAGGCATGTTGGACCATCTTCATCAACTTGATCATCTTCATCATCTTGACCATCTTGAGGCATGTTGGACCATCTTCATCAACTTGATCATCTTGATCATCTTGACCATCTTGAGGCATCTTGGAATATCTTCATCATCTTGATCAACTGGAAGTATCTCGGAGAAACTTCACCAACTTGAAAGATCTTGATCACTTGGTCCGGCTTGGAGCATCGTCAGTCTTTTGGAGCATGTTCAAAAACGTTGGACCATGCTCAAAACCATTGGAGCATGATGAAGAACATTGGCTCATGATCACAGCTAGAAGCGTCTTCAGCCAGTTGATGCATCACGCCCATGTGGTTCATTAAGTCCACATAGAGCATAATAAATGTGTCATGCACGTTTTGAATAGGTCATACATGTTTTTAATGAGCCATGCACATTTCATGTAGATCATGCACATCTCAAGTGAGCCATGCACGTTTCAAGTAGGCCATGCACATGTCAAGTATGTCATGCACGTTTCAAGTAGATCTTTCCTTAGGCGCCATGCACGTCTCAAAGATAACATCCATGCATGCACCATCTTTTCTTTCTTGATTCTCAAGGCATCATTCTCGCGCTCGCGACTCAAGTTGACATTCTCCTATTTATACTTGAGTACCATCCAAGCCTTATGGGCTCACTGGTTGGCCCATGCAAGCCCTATTTCGGCCCATTGACAAACCCTAGAACCCTTCAACTATAAATACCTCACTTCTACTTCTCATTCTTGCTTTTTCACTCTCTCACAAATTCTTACCTTCATACTCACTTGGAGCAACAAGGCGTCGTGAGCAACAGTTGCGTATGCAACAGGAAACTTAAGTTGGTGAGAAGCAAGAAGTAGCCTTGGCACAACAACAAGTTTGGCTCAACAACAATCCCATTTTCGAAATTCTATCTTGATCATCAACAACCTTATCTTGATCATCAAGTAAGTTCAAAACCCTTCTTGAGCTAAACCCTAATTTCGAAATTCGTTCTTGATCCTCAACAACCTTATCTTGTTCATCAAGTAATTTCGAAATTCGCTCTTAAGCATCAATAATTTCGAAACCACTCTTGAGCCATTCCAAATTTCGAACCTCTTCTTGACCCAGAAACCCTAATTTCAACTTTTTCTCTCTTGAGCCACAAGTATCTTCATGATCAAGCAAAACCCTAAATCTTCTTGACCCTTCACTTCTTGCCTCATCAACGCCACATATCTTGATCCCCACAACCTTTTTTTTCGTGATCATCAAGTCTAAATCAAAACCCTCTTGATCATTCCCTTCTTGCGCAACTTTCCTTTTTCTTATTGAGCCTAATCTCGAAACTCTCCTTCTTGACCCTTCCCTTCTTGCCTCATCAACGCAACTTCTCTTGACCCTCACATTTTTTTTCTTTTCTTCATGATCAACAAGAATTTCGAAATGTCTTGCTCATAAAGTAATTTCAAAACCCTTCTTGAGCCAAACACTAATTTCGAAATTCCCTCTTGAGCATCACTAATTTCGAAACCACTATTGAGCCATCACTTATTTCGAAATCCTTCTTGATCCTCAACAACCCTCTCTTGATCATCAAGTAATTTCGAAACCGTACTTGAGCCACACCTTAATTTCGAAATCCCTCTTGAACCATCAAGTAATTTCGAAACCCTTCTTGACCCTCAACAACCATTTCTTGCTAATCAAGTAATTTCGAAAATCCATCTTGAGCCTTTCCAAATTTCGCAACTCCTCTTGACCGACAAAACCCTAATTGCGCTTTTTCTCTCTTGAACCACAATTAACTTCGTGCTGAACAAGGATTTTGTATGCCCTCTTGAGCCATTCGTGATCAACAAGGTTTTTGTATCCCCTCTTGAGCCATTCGTGATCAACAAGGTTTTTGTATCTCCTCTTGAGCCATAGCCTGTTCTTGATCATCACTTGAGTATCTACCATCTTGATCATCAACAACCCTCTTGATCATCAACAAGATCTTTGTGATCACCAAGTGATTTCTTGATCACTTCTTGAGCCATCATCCTATGATCAACATCTTTTTGAGTTTGGAGCAATACCATCATGCTCATCCACCTTTTTTTGTGAGCATCATTTTTTTAAGCATTCTATTCCATTTGAATCATTAAAAAAAAGGCGCAACAATGATTTCCATGATGAGCATCCAGTCCATATTTTTTTTGCGCAACAGCCCTCTTAATCCAAACACTTCTTGCGCCAACCCTAATCAGAGCCAAACACTTCTTGCGCCAACCCTAATCAGAGCCAAACACTTCTTGCGCCAACCCTAGACAGATTCAAACACATCTTGCGCATCTTCTCTTGGAGCAACATCAACTCTAAGACGACAGATCGAGTTTTTTTTTGGATCGCCTCTCGTGCATCATCTAATCAACCATCTCCCTCTAGTACAAGCATCACATACATCTGATGGATTTTGAGCATTCTAACACTCCTATGGTGTACATGCAACCCTAGAAACCTTGGATCTATGTTTGACTAAGATACATGCAAATAATTATTTTTCCAAGGTTCTTATCCTAACTAGCATGGCATGGGGTACTTGAATCAAATAAAACTAGTAGAATTACTTACCTTGTAGTAGTAGTTGATTGCTTGGAGTTTGAGAGCCTAGCACCAATAATGTGGATGCCTCAAATGGAAGTCACAAATCACCACAAACTTGGAAACTTGAGAGAATAGTCACAACCTTTCTTGAAATCGGCCCTCTTAGTTTTCTCACATCAACTAGTGCAATTTCAAGAATCAAGGCATCCTTTATATAGTGTGGTGGATTAGGGTTACATCCATGTAAACCCTAATACCCATGTCTTTTCATTTCCATGAGATCCATGGGTTAAAGCTCCATGGAGTATCCATGGACTTTCCATGCAAGCCTAGCCCATTCCAAATAAGCATTAGTCCACACTATATAAATACAAGAGCCCATATTTAATTAGTTATACTTTTGATCTCTAAATTAACTCTAAATTAATTATAGATCAACACTAATTAAATAATATGATTTTATATTAATATATTAGAACTTATAATATATTAATAAATCATAACTTATACTATTCTCAAAAGATTATCCGTAAATTGTTCGGGTGAAGTGCAACCCAAATGGACCATGCCGGGTCGGGTCAAGTAAATACCAAATATAGTTATGGACTTAGACACTATATCCAACAGTCTCCCACTTGGATAAGTCTAATAACTATAGTTGCAAGTATGACTTCAAGAACCGATCGGCAATTGTAGCTCTTTAAACTCTGTTGAACTATGAAGCGCCATTTTAGATAAGTGATCATATAATCCTCTGTTCTAGATATCAGCCGGACAAATACATGGAACATGGTCTTGCCTATTGTCCAACATCTGTTTCCCGATTTCCGATTTGTTTGACATAGAACTTAACTGAACACATCAATTTAGTTCTGACCGGGCCCGGTACATAGGTCAAAACAAAATCATCGAGGGGCCCAGATATTGCTTCTAATCCTAGAAGGAACAGATAAACTTCGACTCATATGTTTGCTCTACTACTTGTTGAATTACACACAAAAGCACGGTTTATAACATTGAGTTACCAATGCGTTCTCGTGCAATCAATGCATAACCAACTCATAGGCAACAAATCATATCTCTAGGTTTAAAGACTTATATGATATTACCGTCTCATGATCACTCGAGATAAATTCCATGAAGTGATACAAGTGAGCGTGGGTTGAATCCAATACTCAGAACTTATGAGCACTCATGAGTGCTGTAGCCCCGCTTTGTCTAACATCTTAGACCTCTACAAGCCAACCCATGACAGTCTTGATTCATATCTACTTCCAACATATGACCGACTGTGGAGAGTTTGAATAATATGATATAAACCATAACATAATTATTCTGGAAGTCAAAACATGCAAAAAGAAATAATAGTAAACGATTGACAAGAGATAGCAACACTTTACTCATAAATAACAGCTTTTTTTTATCATCAAATGTCAATTACATTTTACAAATTTCAAGATTATCTAACTACTAAAACTAATATCATCCTTTAGCCCTATGCTCCGAGCATGCTGGAGATGCTTAGCCCGAGTCAGTCCCTTCGTGAGGGGATCTGCTGGGTTCTCATCCGATGATACCCTCTTTGCCACGAGGATTCCTTCTTCTATTCGATGTCTGATGAAGTGATATTTTCTGTCAATGTGTCTGGATCTCCCATGATCTCTTGGTTCCTTGGCTAAGGCAACCGCACTATTGCTGTCACAAAAAATCTCCATTGGCTCCTTTATAGCTGGTACAACTCCAAGGTCTCCGATGAAGTTCTTTAGCCATATAGCCTCCTTTGTTGCCTCGCTTGCTGCTATATACTCAGATTCACAAGTGGAATCAGCCACTGTCTCCTGCTTGGAACTTTTCCAAGTAATTTCCCCTCCGTTTAGAGTAAAGACCCAGCCCGACTGAGAGCGGAAATTATCCCTGTCAGTCTGAAAGCTAGCATCATTGTACCCTACAACTCTCAAGTCCTCACTGCCACCGAGGGTAAGGACCCAGTCCTTAGTCCTCCGTAGGTACTTGAGGATATTCTTTACCGCAGTCCAGTCTGCCTTGCCAGGGTTCCCCTGATACCTGCTAACCATGCTCAAAGCAAAGGCTACATCAGGTCGAGTACACGTCATAGCATACATGATCGATCCTACAGCTGAAGCATAAGGTATTCGACTCATTTCTGCTATCTCAGCCTCAGTACTAGGGCTTTGTGTCTTACTCAATCTGGCGTTACTCTGGATGGGTAACTCCCCTTTCTTGGAGTTATGAATGTTGAACCTTTTCAACACTTTGTCCACATAGGTGCTTTGACTAACTCCAATTAGCCTTTTACTCCTGTTTCTCAAAATCCTTATCCCTAGGATATAGGCAGCTTCTCCAAGGTCCTTCATAGCGAAACACCTCCCAAGCCAGGACTTTACTTCCTGCAGGGTTGGGATGTCATTTCCTATGAGTAGTATGTCATCCACATACAGTACCAAAAAGCTTACTATACTCCCACTAGCCTTGATATAGACACAAGATTCATCTTCACTCCTTGAAAAGCCAAATTCTTTGACTTTCTCATCAAAGCAAAGATTCCATCTGTGAGGTGCCTGTTTTAATCCATAAATGGATTTCTCGAGCTTACACACTCTACTGGGGTACTCTGTACTGACACAACCCTCTGGCTGAACCATGTAAACATCTTCAGCCAACTTTCCATTAAGGAAAGCGGTTTTGACATCCATTTGCCATATTTCATAATCACGAAATGCAGCAATGGCTGACAGAACCCTAATATACTTAATCTTAGCCACTGGTGAAAAGGTCTCATCATAATCAACTCCCGGAGTTTGAGAATAACCCTTTGCAACCAGTCGTGCCTTATAAGTGTGTACATTACCATCCATGTCGGTCTTCTTCTTGAAGATCCATTTGCACCCAACTATCTTACGATCACGTACATTGTCAACCAAGTTCCAAACTTGATTGTCATACATGGACTGTATCTCGCTATCCATAGCCTCTTTCCATTTAGCAGCCTCAGGGCCTGCCATGGCTTCCGTGTAGATGTTAGGCTCATCCAGATTTACCAGTATGTTATCACTGATAAGTGTCTCACCTTCTGCAGTAATATGAAAACCATAATAATGCTCAGGTGCATTCGTAACTCTGGTGGAACGCCTCAGAGGTATAGATTCTTCAATCGGCTCAACAAGAGTTTCCTCCTCAGGTTGAGGGCTAGGGTTTGAGGTTCCTTCACCACTTGACTCTTGAATTTCCTCAAGGTCAATTTGCCTCCCACTGTCTCCTTGGCTCATGAATTCTCTCTCTCGAAAGAATCCTCTTCTTGCTACAAAGACCACATTATCACTGGGTCTGTAGAAGATGTAACCAAATGATTTATGTGGGTAGCCGATGAAAATACACCTTTCGCTTTGAGGTTTGAGCTTATCGTGAGTCTCACGTCTCACGAAAGCCTCGCAACCCCAAATCTTGATGTGGTCTAGATTGGGAACTTTTCCAGTCCACACCTCGTGAGGTGTTTTGGCAACCTTCTTTGTAGGGACTAGATTAAGGATATGGGCGGCAGTCTCTAAGGCATACCCCCAAAATGAGATTGGTAGCGAAGCTCAACACATAATGGAACGAACCATGTCCAACAAGGTCCGATTGCGCCTCTCAGCTACACCATTCAACTGTGGTGTCCTAGAAGGTGTCAATTGTGAAACAATCCCACATTCCTTAAGATAGTCAAGGAACTCAATACTAAGATACTCACCACCACGATCGGATCGAAGCATCTTAATGTTCCTGCCCAACTGATTCTCCACTTATTGCTTAAACTCTTTGAATTTCTCAAAGGTTTGTGACTTATGCTTGATTAGGTAGACATATCCATATCTACTAAAATCATCAGTAAAAGTCACATAGAACCGATTAGCATCTCTTGTGGCGGTTCTGAAGGGTCCACACACATTCGTGTGTATGAGGTCCAACAAACCTTCACCCCTAGCACAAGTGCCAGTAAAAGGTGACTTTGTCATTTTACCAAGCAAACAAGATTCACAACTATCATCTGACTTTAGGTCAAATGACTCCAAGACTCCATCCTTTTGGAGTTGGCCTATGCGTTTCTTGCTTACATGTCCAAGACGACAATGCCATAAGGATGCTTTATCTAAGCTAGTGGAAGAGTTAATACACAATACATTATTTCCTAGATTATCTACAACAGATACAGTTTCATACACGCCATCACAAGGTAATGCTTTAAAATAAAGAACATTATTAAAGAAAGCATCAATACAACCATTATTATTATCAAAATACAAGGTAAAACCTTGTTTATACAATGCATGAAAGGAAATAACATTTCTTGCTATTTCTGGCGAATAATAACATTTATTCAAATCTAATGTAAACCCACTATTTAGCACTAAGGAATAAACTCCTATCTTGGTGACCGGTGAAGCTTTCCTGTTTCCCATGATCAAGTTTATCTTTCCCTGCTCCACATTCTCACTTCTTTTTAGTCACTGCAAATCACAACATATGTGAATACCACAACCTGTATCAAGGACCCAAGACTTAGAATGAGGTGAGTTATTAGACAATATAATGTATATACCTGCATACTTGGGTTTTACTTTCCCATCCTTCAAATCTTGCTGGTACTTTGGGCAATTTCGCTTCCAGTGCGACTTTTCATGGCAATAGAAGCATTCAGCCTTATTAGGGTTAGTAGAAGGAGTGACAAAACCTTTCTTGTTTTTGCTTGAAGAGGAGCCTTCAAGGGTCTTACCCTTGGTACCCTTAGAAGGGTTCTTTCTCTTCTTCCCTTTGCCATGCCCGATTGCCAAGACATTGGCCGCAGTTGGAGTAGGAGTAGCAGTAGTAACAACCGACTTACCCTTTAGACCACTTTCGGCGGTCTTCAAGAGTCCTTGAAGTTTGCTGAGGGTGACTTCTTCCTTGTTCATGTGATATGTCATGCAGAATTGATCATAACACGATGGCAAGGAGTGCAAAATGATGTCTATTGCTAAATCCTCAGGGAAGTTCACATTCAGCTTCAGTAAACGGTCCACATACCTTTGCATTTTCTGCATGTGGCCCGTGATGGGTTCACCATCCTTCATTCGGGTTGTTATCATGGAGGAGATTATTTCATATCGCTCTTGACGAGCACTTTGATGGTAGCAGTCCATCAAGTCCTGGTGCATCTCAAAAGGATAATAGTCCTCATAGGACTTTTGGAGCTCGGCTGTCATGGTGGCCATCATGATGCATGCCACTTTAGTAGCATCTCTTTCATGTACCTCATATTCAGCAAGCTCTTCAGGAGTAGCAGTTGGCTCGGGTACCTTCAGCTCCTTGTCGAGAACATATTCTTTGTTCTCATACCGAGTGACCATCCTGATGTTTCTGATCCAATCTGTAAAGTTGGACCCATCAAAGATGACTCTCCCACAAAGATTCATGAGAGAGAATGAGCTAGTAGGGTTTGAGCCAGAAGCATTGTTATTGGAAGACATCTAAAAAGAAGAGGGAATAGATTAGATTAGATATAGAGATAGTCCTTAACAAAACACCCAAATGTAATATTAAGGCTAGGACCCAACACAATATTTTATAACTTAGAGGAGGGATGCCGTAATCTAAGCTATAAGATATTTGAAGGTAGGTGAATGACGATTCACCAATTTCCACCATGAAAAACGAAATATTTAATTAGGTTTTAATTGGTTTAGAAACTCCTAGATTCTTTGAGATTCATTGAACTTTCTTCAATGGCATGTTTCAATCTCGAGTGTGCCCTTCAAGTTTTGTGACTGGGATGCCGAGGATCACAAAACAAGGTGTGAAGTAACCATGCAAATTACTTGGTACCCTTAATGTATTACCCCTCAATCGATGTGCCGGTTAACCACACACGCTCCATCGATACTATGATAAACATTAAGTCACCCTTTACCTACCTTGTTAAGTTCAAGTTATTGTGCCGGTTAACCACACATGCTCCACTAACGACTTAAACAAAGTGTAAAGTGTAATTTCATGGATTAGCACTTTATTCACATTTTCCTAAAATAACTAATATTGGGAATTCAATAAAGTTTAGTTACTTTAGTATTATCATTATACTTTTAATGAGAATTTATAAGTCCTTGTCCTACCAGTTCGGCTAACGACCCTCCACCGATCAAGGAAGCGGTGGGTGAGAGTGGACACCCATTAAGTTGACATTTTATAGGCAACAACCTTATACCCCCCTTATAGACCGGCTTCGTGAATGAGGCATACTAGCGGTAAGACGACTTGATCTTATACATATATAAATATTATTAAACCTATAATATTATAAAGTATAAGGGTTGAATTTTAACTTTTAAAGTTTTTAATATGACTTTACATGTTTCAAAACTTGAGGGCAAGTTTTGTAAACTTTCAAAACTTTTCATTTCTCATAACTTATGAGTTAATGGTTATTAAAAATGAAGACTCTTCATTTTTTGTAACCTATGTCTTCTTTTAATGGTTATTTATAAATGTGACTTTTGGTTATCCATAACTTAAGAACTAGTTATGGACTCCATTAAAACACATAAAGATCAAGAATTAATCTAATCAATTATTAGCACATAATTTCTATGATCTTCTAAACTCATATGTTTATGAATGTTCATATCCAAAAATTTCAAGAATCGTAAGTACATATACAAAACTTGAAATTTTGATACGAGCTTTTGAACAAAACTTCGATTTTCAAGTTTTTTTTTTTTTTTTTTTGCATCAAGTATCAAATAGACAAACCAGGCTCTGATACCACTGATGGATTTTGAGCATTCTAACACTCATATTGTGTACATGCAACCCTAGAAACCTTGGATCTATGTTTGACTAAGATACATGCAAATAATTATTTTTCCAAGGTTCTTATCCTAACTAGCATGGCATGGGGTACTTGAATCAAATAAAACTAGTAGAATTACTTACCTTGTAGTAGTAGTTGATTGCTTGGAGTTTGAGAGCCTAGCACCAATAATGTGGATGCCTCAAATGGAAGTCACAAATCACCACAAACTTGGAAACTTGAGAGAATAGTCACAACCTTTCTTGAAATCGGCCATCTTAGTTTTCTCACATCAACTAGTGCAATTTCAAGAACCAAGGCCTCCTTTATATAGTGTGGTGGATTAGGGTTACATCCATGTAAACCCTAATACCCATGTCTTTTCATTTCCATGAGATCCATGGGTTAAAGCTCCATGGAGTATCCATGGACTTTCCATGCAAGCCTAGCCCATTCCAAATAAGCATTAGCTCACACTATATAATACAAGAGCCCATATTTAATTAGTCATACTATTGATCTCTAAATTAATTCTAAATTAATTATAGATCAACACTAATTAAATAATATGATTTTATATTAATATATTAGAACTTATAATATATTAATAAATCATAACTTATACTATTCTCAAAAAATTATCCGTAAATTGTTCGGGTGAAGTGCAACCCAAATGGACCATGTCGGGTCGGATCAAGTACATACCAAATATAGTTATGGACTTAGATATTATATCCGACAACATCCACTTCACCACGATCACACAAGTGTGCCACATGATCACACAACCTGTTTGTCAAACATCTAAGTTGTGGAGAGTCTGATCTTTTCCTTGCCAAACCACCAGCCCTATTCTAATAATTAGGTTTGCCATCACAAAGTTTTTTTTTGGCACATCAACTTCTGGTCGAGAACAACTAATTTTTTTTTGGTTGTTAAAGTTTTTTTTCTCCCACCCTAGTTGTCGCTTCTAAACCCAGCCATTCAATCTTTGTTTTGATGAACGCCTTCAAATCTCATGCACAAACAGGGGTTGACTCTTCTGATCTTAAACTCGTGGACAGCTACAAGATCATAAACCCAGTGCGACAATACCTCTTCTGATCTTATCTTTGGCGCACACCCACTGCACAGTATTAACCTTTTGGCGCAACTTCTGCGTCCAATTGATCATCAAATCATCTTGGCGCTTCTTCCCTCTAGACGAAGCATCATCTGTTTGGCACAATACAATTGGTACAAAATTTTTTTGCGCAACATCCTATCTGATAGCTTTCTCTTGCGCCATACTCCAATCCTAATTGCGCCATCCCTACTCAACCCTCGTGACCATCATCTCTTTCCTAATATTTTTTTTGTTGGTGCATCATCAAAGAGATTTCTCATTCCCGTCACGAGTTCTTGGAGCAATATGAAACATTGATCACTCGACTCAACATCACCAAATTGGCACTTGGCGTATAAACAAGTTGGATCAGAACATCATTCTGTTCGTTCAGTATTTGTGAACTTGGTGTGTTATCTCCTGGAGCATCATCAATTCGTTTGTGTTGGATCATCATTAATCTTGATTGCACACACATCAGGTGCTTCTAATCTGCATTCTCTTTGGCACAACATATCCCAAACGTGTGCTCCTCATGTAACAGCTTGGTTCATCATACCTTATTAGAACATGTGCACCATTAGTGCTTCAAGTAATCCATTTGATAAATTGATTTCTTTTGGATCATTACTTGTGAATATTGTCTACAAGGTTTGTGTTTGATTATGAGCATCTTGTTTTTTTTTTCTCGAAAAAACACTAGTTGTCGATTTTCTTTTGTTGTTGTTAACCATCGGTTCTCATGCAAGCATGCTTCACTTTACGTGCTTGACAAAATCAGGTGCATCTAGTCTACCTTCCCACTTATCATCGTCGGCTATCCATTCTCATGTTTCATTAACAAAGCAAGAGTTATTGGAATCATCACCTTCATCTTAAGTGGTCATCACCATCTTAGTCCAGTGATCATCATAGCGTCTTGTGATCATCACCACGTGTTTCATAATCTCTCTCATGAGCGTTCACTCTCCGGTGACCATCTATCTCATGAGCATCTTTTTGATCAAACTTGAAGCACCTGTAAATCCATCGTGAAGTACACATGCATCTCAAGAAACCCCCAACAACATGCTGTGAAAAAAAAGGAATTTGTGACAATTGGAAATATTTTTGTGACACTAACATAAAGCTTTTGTGACAGTTTGGGTGTCGTAAAATGGAACACCATATGTTGGTTATAGGAATCCATGCAGTTTTTTCTTTACTGTCACATGATCTTTTTTTTCATATTTTTTTTATCTATTTTTTTTATAGTTATCTCTGAGTAAGGCATCAACAAACAATATCCCTATTCAAATTTCAAAGTTTTATCTTTTTTTAGGGTTTTAGTGTTTATTGATATTTAAAAGATATCTAAATTTTTTTTATCATTTGCGATAATATATTTTTTGATATGTTATAGTCTTTTAAGGTCAAGACTTAACAAGTTTGTTTTATCATAATACTCATTGATATGATTTAGCAAAATATCAAAGTATTTTTTTTTCATTTGTCGAAAACGATCAAGTTTTTCATTCTTATTCCACACTTGATTTTTTCTTCAAACTTCTGGCCTAAATAAAACACAACACGAGTTTGCAAGTTATTCCTATCTGTCAGTTTACTTTCATATCTTCACAAAACAAGTTTTTGTCTAGATCATGCAAATTCGAACATTTTTTTCATCAATTCCAAATATTTTTTTTTCATACTGATAGTTAAATATTCTTTAAGAAAATCTTTCAAGTTCGAGAAACACGTACTCTCGAATAATTTTTTAAAGTTTTTTTTGTGTATCTGCTTCAATAGATAATTCCATTGAAGCAGAGGGGGAAAATGTTAAATCAATATTTTCTTTAGTACACTCTTTACAACTCCTTATTTCAGTAACCATCACATAGGGGGGAAATTGTTGGAAATATTTTTATGTGATTGTCACTTGAAATAAGTTGAGTATTGGTTTACATTTTCTAATAAACATTATCAGAATGTTTCAGGATGGAAAGATCCTGAAGATTCAACAAGTGTTTGAAGAATCAGATGTTGGAGCACTTGAAGTTGAACATGGAGCAGTTGATGTACACATGGAGCACCTGATGTTGACATGGAGCACTTGAAGAATGCAAGTTGGATCATCATGATCTCAGATGGCATATCTAGATCATATGTGGAGCATCAAGACACTGATGGATCATTTGGAATATTGATGGCTCATCAGAAACATTGTTGGCTCATCCACAACTCTATGGCTCAACAAGAGTTGATGACTCAACAGGAATACTTGGTGGCTCAACTCAAATCAATGGATCAACATGATCACATTGATGACTCAACAAGACTGCATATTGTTCATCATGTACAATGAAGGCACGTCCAAATGCTCAAAGTAACATGAATTTCGTCCATGGTCCTTCATGAACATGTGGTGGTACATCCTCAAGTTCAAGACACAGTCCAACATTCAAGAAACTACTCAACATGATCAACAACACTTCTGGAAGTTGATGACATCTAAGAAGACAATGGAGCAACTTGATGCTCATGTTGCTCATCACTTTTTCAATGTTGATCAAGAAGGTTCAAGAATTATGAAGACTCATAACTTGGATGGAACCCTAACGGAATACTAACGGAATTGGAATATTCCATCCATTCTCCGTTAAGTAGGGCAAAGGTGTCAACTGATGACTAAGTGATGATGACGTGTCAGCACCTGATTGGTCAAGCCATGTCATGGGCTTTTCCAAAGCCTATAAATAGGCCCCTTCGGATCCATTATAAAGTTGCTCCTCATTGCTCTTTTCTGATCATTCCTGCTCATTCTGCACAATTGCTGCCTAGACTAGTCTTAAGAGAGCCATTTGAGAGTTTTAGTGTGTTTTACATTCAAACACTTGTAATTGAATCTTCATGAATATGAGAAACATTTGAATCATTGATATTGAACATTAAAAAACGTTTTTGTATTAATTTGATTGATTCACAACTCTTTATTTTCCGCACTACTTGCCACTTGACGATTCTGAAACTCTGTTTCAGTATTTTCAAGACTTGGACTATTCTAGTCTAGGTTTACTGAATTTTTCTCATTTCTTCACATTTTTGTTAGAGCCGAAAGCACAAAGCTGAAAAGTGCCGTTAGTACCACAAATAAGAGTTTAGAAAATAATAAAGATCTTCGTGCAAGAGTGTGCCAAAGAAAAAGAAATAAAGCAAAACATCTGTGGGATTTAAGTGATGTCTGTTTAGACACGAAACTGTGGACCCCGGTCATAAATCTCTTCCTTCAAAGTCAAGAGAGACTGAGAAGTGTCTGTGTGGTTTCCCGTGAATTACGATCCAATGTTTGTCAAGAAACATTGAAAGACATCTTTTCAATTATAGGCTTCAGTGGGTAGTTTAGCTTCAACCTAACATCGATACTTAAAATAAGACCGAAAGTTGGATGAAGTACTTGTGAGACCGATGAGGCCTGTTGAACAAGTAGGTGTGATAAAATATTCATTGACAGAATGTATGTTAGAAATCTCAAAAAAAGAAAAATTAAAACTGGATCTTATGGGTAGAAACGTCCTTGTTTGAGACAGTTTCATAAAGATCACGCAAAAATAAAAGGAGATTTCATGAGGTAACAAGTAATAGCTTGAACATTAGAGCGTTCACCGTCAATTCATTCAAGGTGTTGGATTTTGGGTTTCACTTAGCTCGTGGGAAACGAAACTAAGATCATCAACACAGAAATTGTGTAACCATAAACCTCAGTGTCATTAGCTGAGAGTCTCAAGGGTTACTTTTATGAAACGAAACTCAATGGAGAAATGTGAGAAGATGGTTAAGGAACCGAAAGTACCTCTGCGATATAAGAATGACAAAGCAGAAAACTCTTAACTCGCTATGAGAAGAGTTAGGTAGCTCGTGACTTGAGTGATTTTAGCAGCCTGATTGGGAAGAAACAATTGGTGTTTATCGAATCATTAAGGCTTCACTCAGAATCATGGAGGCTTCTGTCTACATGCAGCAGCATGCTTCTAGGGACACTAAACTAGTACATAGAGAAGAACGTTATACCTGCCCCATCGTCATTGTGTTTCGCATCTGTGAACTTGAATGAATTTCGAGAATAGATAGACATAACGTAAAAACACATAGAAATATTTTTGTAGTTTTTGGATTTTTCTGAAAAATAATAAAAACATAAAAGAAAATATTTTTGGATTTTTGGAATTTCTGAAAAATAATAAAAACAGAAAAGAAAATATTTTTGGATTTTTGGAATTTCTGAAAAATAAAAAATAATTAAAAACAGAAAAGAAAATAAATACTAAATATAAACACACGAAAGAATAAGAAAGCTTTACAAAAATATACAACCGAAACCATACCTTTAGAAAAGATGAAGCGAAATAGACCGAGCGTTCGGTTCATTTCGGTTCTAAAAAAAAATCCAGAGCCGAAATAGACCGAGCGTTCGGTTCGTTCGGTTCCCGAAAAATTCTACAGCCGAAATAGACCAAGCGTTCGGTTCATTTCGGTTCCTAAAAAAATTCTAGAACCGAAATAGACCGAGCTTTCGCTCTATTTCACTTGTTCAATTTTAGTGAGAAGAAAGAGGTTTCGGTACTGACTCAGCTTCCATCATTCCCAAGCCTTGGAGTATTTTGTTAAAACTTGCTTCTAGTAAGGCCTTAGTGAAAATGTCAGCCAGTTGATCTGAGGACCGAACGAAGTGAACTTCAACATTACCATCTTCAACGTGGTCCTTAATAAAGTGGTATCTCAGTGCCATATGCTTGGTCTTGGAATGTTGCACTAGATTGTGACATATTCGAATCGCACTTTCAGAGTCACAGTAGAGAGGGATCTTCTTCATGCTTAAGCCATAATCTCTACGTTGGATTTGTATCCATATGACCTGTGATGTACAGGATGCTGCAACGATCTACTCAACTTCGGCTGTGGAAAGAGACACACAAGTTTGTTTCTTTGACTACCAGCTGACAAGTTTGCCATCAAGGAACTGGCATCTGCCGGTTGTGCTCTTTCGGTCCAATCCATATCCACCAAGATCAGCGTCTGAGAAAGCATGAACAAAGAAGCCGGATTTTACAGGATACCAAAGACCGAGAGATGAAGTTCTCTTCAAATAACGAAAGATATTTTTCACTGCAAGCATATGAGGTTCTCTTGGATTTGCTTGAAACCTGGCACAATAGCAGACAGAAAACATTATGTCTGGTCTACTAGCTGTTAGATACATTAGAGATCCTATCATCTGACGATAGAGAGTCATGTCAACAGCCGGTTTCTCAAGAGATGGAGTCAGCTTCGTGCCAAATGCCATTGGAACCTTTACTTTGGAATCTCCTGTCATGTCGAACTTCGTCAACAGAGTCTTCGTATATGATTCCTGATTGATGAAGATGCCTTCTGGTCCCTGTCTTATATTCAATCGAAGAAAAAAGTTAATCGGACCCATTGCGCTCATTTCAAACTTAGTCTCCATCAACTTCCTAAATTCAGCTGTTAAGCTAGGATTCGTGGAGCTGAAGATGATGTCATCGACGTAAATGTGAACAATCATTAAGTGTTCGCCTTCTTTCTTACGAAAGAAGGTTGGGTCGACCGAACGTTGTTTGAACTTAGACATTTTGAGAAAACGTGTTAGAGTTTCATACCAGGCTCTCGGGGCTTGCTTCAATCCATAGACTGCTTTATCCAGAATGTAGCAGTGATCAGGATGCTTCTCGTTCACAAATCCGGGTGGTTGCTCAACGTATACCGTTTCTTCTAGTTCTCCATTCAAGAAAGCACATTTTACGTCCATTTGGAAAACTTCGAAGTTTTTATGTGCAGCATATGCCAAAAAGATTCTTACAGATTCCAACCTTGCTACTGGAGCGAAGGTCTCTTCATAGTCTATTCCTTCTTCCTGGCAATATCCTTTCACCACCAGCCTCGCTTTGTTGCGAATGACGTTTCCCTCTTTATCTAACTTATTTCTAAAAACCCATTTTAAACCGACTACATATACATCCTTTGGTGTGGGAATCAGCCTCCAAACACGATTTCGTTCAAACTCATGGAGTTCGTCTTGCATAGCTTGCACCCAATCAGAGTGATCAAGAGCAGCATTTAGCGACTTCGGTTCAACTTTAGAGACAAACGAATTAAACATGCATAATTCTACTTGAGAGAATAAAGCAGTTTTCTTCGCTTTCATTTGAGAGCGTGTGAGAACACCCTCAAATGATTCACCAATAATTTGAGTTTTAGGATGATCCTTTGTCCATTTTATGAGAGGAGGGTAATTTGGATCATAGGCAGGATCCAGCTCAACATTGACTTCTTCTTCCAGTTCTGACATATCGCCTTCGTCATTTGCATTTTCATTTGACATATCGCCTTCGTCATTTACATTTTCATTCTCCCCCCTCAAATGGCGAACCGAATCCCATGTCAGGTTCTGTTCTCTCCCCCTCAAATAAATCTTCATGGGTTGGGGTTTTTGATGGATTCTCCCCCTGGAAAAGCATGTCGATTGTTTTTGGTGTAAACGAACCCTCCCCCTGGATTATAGTGCTTCCTCTTGGAGGGTCATCTGATGCAATGGTTCGCTTTGAGTCTGCTTCTCAGTTGGTAGACGAGGTTCGGTTTCCATAACTTTAGCTGTGTCATCGATGATTTTCTTCAAGGAATCGATTTTGTTATCTGCAGCTTTTGCTTCGGAGTGGATCGCCTTCTCTGGTTCATCAAAGAACAGCATGTACTCTTCAAACAGATTGGAAATAGGAACCGAGACTTGACCTGATTCTGGAAAGATTTCCTCCATTGGACTTTCGGTTGTTCGTATTTTCTTCTCGTAATTGTCATCAAAAGTAACATAATAGGTTTCTTCAATCTTCTTTGAGCGTTTATTCAGAACCCTATATGCTTTTGAAGTGAGTGAATAACCAAGAAAGATCCCTTCGTCTGCCTTGACATCAAATTTGTTTCGGTTCTCTTTGGAGTTGAAAATAAAGCATCTTGAACCGAACATGTGGAAAAACTTTACATTGGGCTTAAGATTATTTAAAATCTCCTATGGAGTGAGGGAAAATCGCTTGTTGAGGAAGGATCGGTTCTGAGTGTAACATGCAGCAGCAATTGCATCAGCCCAAAAGTATAGTGGAAGGGAACCGAAACTCAGCATGGTTCGGGCAGCTTCACACAATGAACGGTTTTGCCTTTCAACGATCCCATTCTGTTGTGGAGTATAGGGAGCAGAGAAATTGTGAGTTACTCCCTTTTCAGCTAGAAACTCTTCAAAGTCTTTATTTTTAAACTCTAGACCATTATCGCTTCTTATGTTTCTTACCACGTTTTGCAGCTGCACTTCCACTTTCTTGATAAAAACCTTCAGCTTGGGAGTCGCCTCTAATTTCTGTTTAAGAAAGAAAACCCAGGTGAAGCGTGAAAAATCATCTACAATTACAAGTATAAACTTACTACCACCGAAGCTTTCGATAGCCGAAGGGCCACATAGGTCGATGTGCAGCAGTTCAAGAGGTTCGATGATCTTTGTATTGATACGAGAATGGTGACTCTTTCTGGTTTGCTTGCCCATCTCGCATGTTGCGCACAGGTGTTCTTTGTCAAATTTGAGAACAGGAAGTCCACGCACGTGATCGCCAAGCACCAATTTGTTAATATCTTTGAAGTTCAGAGGCGATAGTCTTTGGTGCCACAACCAACTTTCATCTGAGTTCGCCTTCGACAGCAAGCATATTGTCGGCATTCCTTTTATCGGGTTGAGATTTAGAGGATACATCTCCCCTTTGCGCTCAGATTTCAACAGAACTTTCTTCGTTTGCTTTTCAATTATCTCTGAGCCCTCATCATCAAACGATACTTTCAAACCGGTTCCCACGACTAGTTGAGAAACACTGATGAGGTTGTGCTGCAATCCTTCCACGTAAGCTACTTTTCGTACTGAGAACTCTCCGTTGGTGATCATCCCATACCATTTGATCATGCCGTATGAGTTGTTTCCATATTTAACACATCCACCATCCTTAAGGGACCGAAACTCCCTTAGTTCTTCCCTCCTTCCAGTCATGTGACGAGAGCAGCCACTGACACTATACCATTCTTCGTTAAACTGCTCGTCACTGATCACCTGCAAAATTAAGCAGATTTAGGAACCCAAAGTCTCTTGGGCCCTAGTGAGTCTTTTACATAATAGGGAACTGCAACCGAAAGATCAACCATATATGTTCTTTTTATTAAAGTGGTTTCATCTTTTCGTTTGATGGTGTAAACTTTGATTTTATTTTTATCTTGTTTTAACTGGAGTGTATTTTTGTTAGTTGGTTTCACAGTTGAGGTTTTCTTTGGAGTCCTAGGATTAGCTGACTTTTTGGTATTTTGCACTTCAGAATCTGAGTACAACTTTCCCTTTCCTTTGACATCCTTTATAAAGTTGGACTTTGGTTGAGAGTGAGGAGGATGGGTTTTAGGACCGAAACTTGACTTTTGGTTCTTGGCGTAGTATGAGTTGGGACCGAAACTTGACTTTCGGTTCTTGTGACTACTAGAATTAGGACCGAAACTAGTAGTTCGGTTTACCTGACTGCCTGACTGGCAGTGATTGACCTTTGTTTCCTTTTGCACCTTGAGATTAGAGGCTTTTTCAGAGCAAACGTAAGTGGGGTTTTGGGATTGCCAAAACTGCTTTCTCTCATTGAGATTCTTCATGTATCTCTTGAGTCAAGTGAATGTTGGCCTTCAGTTTCGTTTTCTTCTCGTGAGCTTCGGTTGTTGTTGAATCGCTGGTAGCTTTCAGTGGTTCGTTTGGTATGTCTTTTGTACCACTTGTACTGGGTTTATCAAAGCTTGAGGGTTTGTTGAGAGGTTCAGGAATGTATCGTCCCTTAACTTTCCATGAGGTTTGCTCTGACACACCTACTGTTTCGTCTGCATTATCGATGGGAGCAGACCAGAAGTGGTTATCGCAACCTTCAGCATTATCTTTGTCAACCATGGACGTCAACTCCGCCGTTTGTTTCTTGGTTACACCTGTGACTGCATACACTTGGTTTGGTGTAGTTTGTACCTTCTGATAAACAACGGCATTTTCTTTAAGTTTCTTGGATTTTTCCTTTGACACCCGAGCGTACTCAACTGAATTTTCAGGTATGAGAGGTTTTGTTGCTTCGGGTTCGCTTTTAAGAAATTCTGAACAATCGACCTCGTCTTCTACAGAGATTTGGCTCATCTCACTCTCCTCATCAAATTCAGAAGTGGTTTCTAAATTTATTTTGTTTTCTGAACTTAATTTGGCATTGGATGAGTCAAACTTCTGTATTGTCACGGTCTTGATTTTTGACTTATCGTTTTCGTCCAATAAATTCTTAAGCATGCACTTATGTTCTTTGGACTTAATGAATGATTCAATTTTGTCCAGTCCATATTTGTAGGTTACTAAAATCTCATCTGAATACATAATTAATTCACATTCAGCAATGACTTCGTCTTCCTTATATTCAAGGAAGGACAAAATCATTTTATGAATCTTTTTACCTATCTCACAATCTAGATGCAACTGTGTGATGTTAGTATATAAGCGTTTAGCAATCAAACAGAAAACATTTCTTTGTTTTAAAAACTTCAAATTGTCTCGTTACACATAAATAAGTTCATCCCTAGCCCTAACTAACTCTAACTCCTTCTACTGTATCCACATCCTTCTTTCCTCACTCTTGGAAGACTCCCTACTGAGTTGGTCAATTAGGTTAGAGTTTGCTAAGCGAGTTTGCATAAGACTGCCACATAAGTTAGAAATTTTGAATTTTATATCAATTAATTCTTTTTCGTAGTTTGTTACTGGTACTTTAAGTGATTCTAGGATAGATTGTACCTTCTTGATCAACTGATCGCAATCGCTGATCTTTTCACTCACAGGCTTGGCAGCGAAACATTTGTCTTCCTTAAGCTTCGCTTCCTCATGCTTACTTTCGGTTGTAACCATTAAGCATCTTCCAGCTGACTCAACAACTCCTTCTTTCGCCACATAAGCTCTTCCATGCGAGGGTCTGCGTACCTCCTCATCTTCAGAGTCTGTAGACCAGACTTCTACTCCACCAAACTCATCATAAATAATATTTTCCTGCACAATTAAAGCATTCATAGAAACTTTAGTTGCTTTCTTCTTCTTTATCTCCTCCAACTTTCTCATGTAGTAAGCTTCGTCATCTTCACCATCCTTCTTCTCAGCCATCTTCCTTAGCATGCAATCCTTGGCAAAGTGATTCTTCCCATGACAGTAGTTGCAATCGTACCAGAGTCTCCCACAATCTTACTCTCCTTCTTCTCGTCATCCTTTTGAGAGGAGTTCTTGGTTTCTTCTTTCACCTTTTCTGAACTGTAGCTTCCCTGCCAGTTTCGGTTCTTGTTGATCGCGAACTTTCTGCGAGCAAACTTATTTGGGTTTGTAACCATCATTGCATATTCCTCACTGGACAGATCACACTCTGACATATCAGATTCCTCCTCTTCGTCTGTTACATTCTTGCTCTTAGAAACAAGGCCCACTGAACCCACACCCAAAACTACCTTCGCTTCCTTTGTCACCACGCTTTCGTGAGATTTGAGTATACCCATCAGTTTCGCCAGTGAATATGATTTAAATTGCTCATGAGCCTTCACAGTCGAGACCACTGCCATCCATTCGGGCCTTAATCCATTCATGAAGGTAACTTTTTGTTCAATCACCTTCCTTTCAATGCCATGCTTCATCATCTTACTGAGCAGATGGTTGAAACGATCGAATGTCTGAATGACCTTCTCTTCAGGTTTTTGTTCGAAAGCACCGAATTCAGAGAGAAATAGGGTTTGGATCGAGTGCTTTAGATCTTCATCAGTTGAATATAATTCTTTCAACCTGTCCCATATTTCTTTAGCTGTTGTACATGAACTTACCAGACGAAAAGTGTCGGATTGCAAAGCGAATCGGATCATCCTCATGGCTTTAACGTTGCATAACACCTTGTCTTTTTCATCTTGAGGGATCTTATCTACATCAGCCAGGAGTTGGTTATACTCTTTTTGAGTCTTGACTGTTCTGTTCGTCCCAGAGTGAACAAACGGACCCAAAGTTATTGCTTCCCAGATTAGATAGCCATTGTCTTCAGATCCAACCACATAGTCTTCGAAGTGATGCGCCCATACTTCATAATCTTGAGTATAAAGAATGGGAACCCTTGTAGTGGATCCTATACTGTTGGACATGTTGATCAGATTGATTTTAGAGTCGGCGTGAGACATGATGAACCTTTTCTTTTGATCTGTTAGAATCAGACTTGTGAAGTTGAACTTAGGGCTTTATCAAACACAAGAGATGTTGTCGACAAGAAGAAGACATCTTCTATATATTGATAAAAGCGGAAACCCTAAAGGATTCTTCAAACAGAAGAGATGTGTATGTATTACACAGTCTCCTGCTCTGATACTAATTGTTGAGAATATCGCGCTATAGATCGATAGATTCTAAACAGAAAAACAATATTAATCAAGTAAGGAACACATGAATGGATCAAATGGTGTTGAATGATTAATATCTCACACCCCAGAAGAGCTCGATGAAGAACTTCGACTGTAGAGGTGTGCTAGGGTTACAATGCATAAGTAATTAATGAGAACGATAACCTGAAAGCTATACATGCATGCATAATATATACGCTAACCCTAATAGTAATCCACGGTTGGACAGGCCCGAACCGGGTAAAAAAAATGGACTATTAACCGAGCCCAAATACACAACACTTAAACCCAACACCTACATTTCAAAACACACCTTATTTGTTTATTTTATTTCAAATTAGTTTTATAATCTATAAAGTTTCAAAATTTACAGCAATGCAAAACTTAGTGTTCACTTTTAAACTTCCAGTGACGCACTTTCAACAAAATGTAATTATTCTTCTAAATATAGTGAGTCTTTACCTTATCTATTTTAACTATTGTTGGACTTCAGTCTAAAAAGTCAAAATTGTCAGATTTTCAATTACCATTTGTAGTGCTTCTTCTTTTTCACAAATGGAGTTTAACTTAATAGATAACTCGTGAATTTTTAGCAAACCTTAGCAAACACTTTAAAACTTCCACATTTCTATTTAATCATCAACATACATCATGGATTGAAGTTTGAAATATATCTCAACCTAAGTTTTAAATCTACATATAATTATTGATCTTAAAATTTTAACAATAGCAATCATTGCTGCTGCTACCTTCATATTCTTTTCCCCGAACTTGATTTCTTGCTCTCCTTCTTATTTGAGATCTCACACACCCATAATAATAAGATAATACATGGTCTAACCTTGTTTTTGTCTATTTTGCTTCTCTTGGTACCATGTTCGTACATATACAGACTAGAAGTCTACCCTTTCGTTTTGAGCAATTAATACGTGTATATTCGTGAGACATAATTTTGATTTATTCAACCTTGATATATTCAAATACGCCTTTTATCATATACATTTTGTTTTTATTTTAAAATCTAATGTAACAAGTAATCCTTATTTACACTTGCTCTTTCGTTCTAAATTCGAAAACTTGATTTAAAATGTAATTTTCATTGTATTTTCCGTACAATTAATACGCAAGATGAATACCCTTGTGCTTATCATTTTTCTAAGACCAGGAAGTATATGTGAAGGATATTTTTTCTTATGTTTCTCCTTCTTAATGAAGAATGCACTATTTTTAAAGATAGACATTTTTACACCTTTCTTCAAATAGCATTCTACTTTGCAATTTTCAGTGAGTTCCTAAAATCTCAAACTTGTTTTCATAAATATTATGACTCCTAATAATCTTGAATTTGTCCTGACTTAAATAATTGGACAATTTTTCAAAAAAAAGGTGTAATACCAATATTTCTATACGAATTCCCTTAATGACGACTTAAACCTTTAACCTTAATTAATCTTTATATTATTTTACTACTTCGTTTGATCGTCACTCATGTATCTTCATTTTCTTGGAATTATTACACATTTTGATAATAGTGAGATTACTTATTGTTTCTAAACACTCAAAATGCTATCTAGATAATGTGATTTATTTTATCATAAACTTTCATCGCATCCATTTGCAACAATTAATCTCTAACTATATTCTTCAATTATGATTCTATCATAGTAAGAGTACCCATAGTAGAAATTATAGCTTCGCAAATCCTCTATCATTTCGTAATTTCTTTGGTAGACGGGACTTAAATAGCCTTTACATTTCAGATGTACCAAAACATCATTTCCTACCCTTAGTACGTATCTTTAGGAACTTACCATTGATCGCTTCTCTTTCATTCGTGCTACCCCTTCTTATTTCTAAATATACCTTTTTCAGATTTAGTAGCCAATCCGGAAGTGAACAAATTGTTCCTAATCCCTTCTTTATTAGATGGTGAAATTTACACTTTGTGCTGATTTAGAATGCAACTTAAGGATCAATGCGGATTTAACGCTCAGTGCAGTTGGTGCTTCAGCAAAACTAACAACACACTTTTAAGTTAGATAATATCTAACTAGATAATCTTTTCAACTAGGTCACCATGGTCGGATCATGATTTCCATGATTCTAGTTATCCACAATCTAGACGACTGAACTCGAATTAGGGAAACACTAAATTGATTTTAGCTAAAGAATTGGGCTCTTCCCTTGAGAAATTAACACAAAATAATCAAAAAGCTCTCCAAGTCACAATCTCTCCAATTATACAATTGTATTCGGCTGAGTTCTAATAGAATGCATCACAAATTGAATTTCGGGACGAAATTCTTTCAACCGGGGGAGACTGTGACAACCGTCAAATTTCGAGTTGGTTCTAGATTTGACAAAACTTAGTTACACTTATAGGCACGACACATACTAGACTTTGTAACTAGATGCTAAATTATAACCTAGTAAAAACTAGGAAACAAGTAGAATCGAAGGATAGTGTACTTAGATTTCACATTGGTATGTGAATTCTACAACTACTTAACTGTAATGACGATCCATATTCGGGTCATTCTTCGATTTGAAAATCTTTGCATGAATCATGTAGACACATCATGCAATCACCCTAGTGGTATAAATTAGTTCCAGAACTTAAGTCAAAGTTGAAAACTAGGACTAGTATACTTGATTTTTCAATTTCGCGTGAATCTCGAAACCACTACATAGAATGCCAATAAACCGATAAAAATAAATTACAAACATTATTTATAACTATAAAAGAGTTATGAAACTCTAACATAAATTGAAATCTCAACTAATTCAATTTATTTTGATATCCAAATATTTATTAAATCTCAAGACCCTAAAAACCCTAAAAACTCAAATTTATAAACTTTAACACCTAAATCCATAAAATTTGGTATGGAATTTATAATATCAATTTAAAATAATTCAATTTAGTAAAATATAACCAAGGAGAAATAAAATTTAAGTCATTAGTATTTAACCTTATTTTCTAAGCCAAAAATCAAAGTTTTGTGAATAAAACTAGGATAAGGTGCATATTTTATAAAAGCTCATATTTTATAAAAAAAATTATATTTTATAAAATTTAAAAGAGGGAGACCCTCTCTCCACTCAAAAAGTCGGACCTCTCTTCTCACTCTCTCTTTCTTACTTAAAAACCCTAATACACCATTTGCCCATATCATTAATCACTTTTACTTTTTCACTCTATCTCTCATTCTCTCTCACACTCTTCATCACCACGACCACCATTTTCTCTCGTCCTCCCTCCAAAGCCACGAAATGTTTCAGAAAACAAGTCCAAGAACACACCTCAAACTCGAAATCTTCATCATCTAGTGGTGTTCATTAAGGTAGAACACGATTTTCCTTCATTTTCCTTCAAGTTTTCATGGATTTTTCTTGCACTTTCTCCTTCTTCTACTCCATTCTATTGTAAAATCATGAACACTTGCTCACACTCACAGTTTTGATGATGATGGTGGTAGGATTTCACCCAAAAACAACATGCATGTTGTAAATGGTGAAATCAAAGGACCAAAACCTATGTCAAAATCAACATAATGCACTTTTCTACAAGTTTTAGTGGAAAATCACCACATGCACCCTAAGTTTTCTTTAAAAAACGATTTTAAAACATTTCAAACTAATGAATGGTCTTCAAACCAACATGCATGTGATGATCTTCAAGCTTAGATGCTAGATGATCAAAGTTTGTTGTTAAAAGCTTTCAAACATGTTCATGAAGGATTTATTTCCAAATAAATACCAAAAACTTCTTTTCTGTTCAAATGAGATTTGTTTTCAAAATCCAACCAACAAAATAAGGTTATCTGTAAATTTTCATAAATTAATTCATTTTTCTCGAATTATTAAAGTTATTGCAAGAAAATGGAGCAATAAATCATATAAAATACTTTCTGAGGTCTATAAATCCTGGATAAATTCGTGGATGACCCATAAAGTTAATAAACATCGCTCATGAATTTCATCAATTTTTGTTACTGTTTACTATGCTTTTTAATTTTCTTTATGATTAAAACAAATAAATCATAAAACCAAGTTCTGAGATATTAAAAGAGCATTTAATAATTTTTGCTTGTTCTAGGTCATGTCTCATACACAGAAAAATATTCTGGGGATTTTTCATAATGTATTTATATTTTTCCATTATTTTGTGTTTATAATAAAATACATTCAGGACAAATAGTTTAATCATTCAAAATTCATAAACGTTTACCAGAAAATCTTATATTACATTAGGATGCTATATAAAAAGTTGTATAATTTTTCTCTTGTTTAAGCTATTTTTCTTCTATTTTCCTATGATTAAACATTTATAAATCCAAAAATCGGACTTCACTGTCTACAAATGACTCTTGATATTTTACCATATTATATACAACAGCAAATAATTTTACAAAAATTTTCAAGAATTATCTTAGCTTTTTACTATTTATTCTAATTTTTATTTGTTAAATACACATAAATTAGGTAAATCAGCCTCTTAAATATGAAAACCACCATTTCCATTTTTCCCAGATTATATATGTATAATAAAAGTTGAAAACCAAGTTTGGACAATTTTACATACTGTTTTCTAATTATATTCATTTTTGTTAGAATAAACACCCAAAAATCATAAAATCCGGTTTCACTATTTGAAAATCAATTTTAGTATTTTTTTTCCCAGCTTATGTAAACTGTATATGAATTATACAAATAGATTGGTAATTTTTCTTAACTGTTTAATAATTATTCACGAATTAATGATTATTTAAGTGAATAAAACAAAGAAAATATCTAAACTGATTGGAAACCAACCTTTATATTTTTCCCAGTTTGTATATGTCTCATAACACTAGTAAAAAAAGTTTGGGGAACTTTTGAAACTGTGTTCTATTTATCTCTATTTTGATAGAATAAATAAACAAAAATCCGAAAAAATCATGTTAAACTGTTTGAAAATCAGTTTTTATATTTTTCCCAGATTGAATATGTCTTATATCAATGATGTACAGAGTTTGGAGAATTTTCTTAACTGATTGTTATTTTTCATGAGTTTTTATCTATTTAGAGAATTAAATATAAGAAAAATGGCTATACAGATCTATAATCCATGAAAATTTATCTGGAAGTCTTTTAATACATTTAGAAAAAAAATATGAAGTTTGATAATTTTTATAAACTGTTTAGTATTTTTACATGATTTTATGGTTATTCAAGAAATTAGAATGGTGAAAAATAGTTAGACAAATCAACAATTCAAGAAAATTTATCTTAACATCTTTTACCTCAGTTGAAACTGAAATAAAAAGTTTGGGAAATTTTAAAACTAAATTGATTTAGTTTTTGAATATTTAGTCATTGGAACACTTCTTAAAATGTTAAAGATTAACATTTCAATAAAGGGAATTTTCTAGTTAAATTGTTATATAACAATTGATTCATGGAAATCTAAATTTCACAGAAAAATGTTTGTAACTTATCAATATTAAACTTTGACACAATATTGGCATAATTCTATTGTAGTAGTAAGTATACAAGTGTTAGATTTCGATTAGAGACTCACTAGCGTATACCATTATTGTAGGAATCGGTAGTGGTACAAGTGGAACGTAGATCAAGGCACCATTTGCATCATCTCAATGCATTGTGAGTATTCACGACTTCCCCTATTTTTGGTTTTTAAATGTATTGGGGGTGGAAAAGCATGTCGTAAACTATTTATGTTCGTTGTATTTATTTTGACTCGTATGAAACTTGGTTGCTATATTTTGTATGTATGTGTATGTTACTTTAATTCATGAGGACTATATCACGGTTAAGTCCCTGGAATCATTCGACACAACTCATTAACTCTTTTGAGCCTATGGTTATTATGGATAGCACTATCAGGAGGTAGACAACTCCTCACTTGCACGATTCACTTGAGTGCATTTTACCATTTTAGTCTCTATGTTTGCGATACACATAGTAGTCAATAGGGCACGATTCGGTCATTAGGCTTGGGTTGTGAACTCATAAATGGAAACTAGATGCACATATAAATCTTATATCGCATTTTAGCAAAGAAACTTTTATACTCATTGTATCAACAAACTCATTTATTAATTATAGCAATGAACTTTGTTTCTCATTATAGCAATAAACTTTGTTCCTCATTATAACAACGAACTTTTGTTACTAGAAACTTATTTACTTGTCTTAGCAACGAACTTGTTTGCTCATTGTAGCAACGAAACTTGTTTACTCGTTTTTGTAACGAACTTTATTTCCCCTGCGAATATGAACGTTGCATCTCATTTGGGCAACATACTTTATCTCTCATGATGACAACGAACTTTGTTTACACAAACTTACTTACTTATTATTGCAATATATTTTCATTTATGGAAACTCTTATCAAAACTTTGATTTCGATTCATGAAACCAATATTATTTTAATATGTGAGTACTCACCAACTATTTTTATAGTTGACGCTCGTTTTACATGCTTTTTCAGGAATCATCTAGTAAGAGGCACGTAGAGACACAACACTTGTAGGAGCATTTGCATGTGTTGACTTTTAAATACATTGTAATGTATTTTAAAAAGCTATTCAAACTCATTGTAAATTTGTAATGATTTTAATACTATGGTTGGTGTTGTCTTGTAACTTTTGCTATGAGACCCTTTGTACTGCCACGCCTCGTGTTTCCGCTTTAGCTGGGTGTAACACGTGGCAGTACAATGGGTCTCATAGCAAAAGTTAAAAGACAACACCAACCATTGTATTAAAAGCATTACAATTTATAATGAGTTTGAACAACTTTTCAAAATAAATTAAAATGTATTTGAAAGACGATACATGCAAATTCTCCTACAAGTGATGTGTCTCTAGGTGCCTCTTACTAGATGATTCCTGAAAAAGCATGTAAAATGAGCAGTCAACTACTGAAATAGTTGGTGAGTTCACAAATTAAAAATAATATTTATTTCATGAATCGAAATCAAAGTTTTGATAAAATTTTCATAAATAAAAATATATTGCTAAAATAAGTAAAGAAGTTTGCATAAACAAAGTTCGTTGTCATCATGAGAAATAAAGTACGTTGCCCAAATGAGATGCAACGTTCATATCCTCATGGGAAATAAAGTTCGTTGCTAAAACGAGTAAACAAGATTTATTCCTATAATGAGCAATCAAGTTCGTTTCTACAAGGAGCAAAGAAGTTCATTGTTAAGACAAATAAATAAGTTTCTAGTAAGAAAAGTTTGTTGCTATAATGAGAAACAAAATTCGTTGCTATAATAAGTAAGCTAGTTAGTAAGTATATGAGCAAACAATGAGTTCACAACCAAGCCTATGACCGATGCCCTATCAAGATGTATGCTTATCGTTCCATAGATGAATATGGTATCATGCACTCAAGCAATCGGGCGAGTGAAGAGTTGTCAATTCCTAATATCGCTATCCATAATGACCATTGGCTCAAAGAGTTAATGGTTGGAGTAAAGTGTAAGGGACTTGAGGCGACAAGGCCTCATGTTTCAAGTTTCATAGACATACATAGGAAAATATAGCAATCAAGTTTGATACAAATCAATTTAAATACATCCAACAATAAATAGTTTTTCGGACATGCTTTTCCACCCCAAAATAGAAAAACCGAAAATAGGGGGATGTGAATACTCACAATGCATTGAGATGATGCAAATGATGCCTTGAACTACGTTCCACTTGTACCACTATCAATTCCTACACGATGTTAAACACTAATGAGTCTCTAGTCGAAATCTAATATTAGTATACTTACTACTACAATAGAATTATGCCAATATTGTGTCAAAATTGTGATATTGATAAGTTACAAATATTTTTTTGTGAAATTTAGATTTCTATGAATCAATTTGTTGTATAACAAATTCAAGTGGAATTTCACATTATTGAAATGTTAAAATTTAACATTTTAAGAGGTATTCCAATGATTAAATATTTAAAAACTAATTCAATTTAGTTCCAAAATTTCCCAAACTTTGCATTTCAGTTTTAACTGAAGTCAAAGACCTTAAGATCAGTTTTCTTGCATTTTTTATTTGTCTAACTATTTTTCACCATTTTAATTTCTTGAATAATCATAAAATCATGAAAAATAATCAACAGTTAATAAAAAAGACCAAACTTTTGATTTTGGTTCTAACTGTATTAAAAGACTTCCAGATAAGTTTTCATGGAGTATAAATATGTATAGCCATTTTTCCTTTATTTAATTCTCTAAATTGATACAAATTCATGAAAAATAGCAATTAGTTAAGAAAATTTCCCAAACTGTTTACATCACTGATATGTAACATATATAAACAGGGAAATATAAAATTTGATTTTGAAACAGTTAACAAGATTTTTCGGATTTTTGTGTATTTATTCTATCAAAATAGAGATAAATAGAAAACAGTTTCAAAAATTCCCCGAACATTTTGTACTAGTGTTATTAGACATAAAAAAGTTGTGAAGAATATAAAATTTGCTTTCCAAACAGTTTAGATATTTTTCTTTGTTTTATTCACTTAAATAAGCATTAATTCGTGAATAATTATTAAAAAGTAAATGAAAATTGCCAAACTTTTTGTAAAATTCATATACAATGTACATAAACTGGGAAAAATACCAAAGTTGATTTTCAAATAGTGTAACCCCATTTTATGATTTTTGTGTTTTTATTTTAACAAAAATGAAGATAATTAGAAAACAGTATGTAAAATTGTCCAAACTTGGTGTTCCACTTTTATAAAACATAAATAATCTGGAAAAAATTCAAAAGGTGATTTTCATAATTTATGTGTATTTAATCTTAGGAAAATAGAACAAAATAACATACAAAATAGAAAAATCATCCAACTTTTTATATAGCATCCTAATGTAATACAAGATGTTCTGGCAAATTTTCATGAGTTTTGAATGAGTAAAACATTTTTTCCCGATTTTAGGCCATTATTTATCGAAAAATCGTGGAAAAATATAAATAAATTATGCAAAAATCCTCAAAATATTTTTCTGAGTATTCCACATGGTATATAAGCTGCAAAAAATCATAGATGGGCTTTTCAAAGTCTCTATCATGGTTTTATGATTTATTGGAACTAAAAAAAAGAAAATTTAAAAATCATACCAAACGGTAACAAAAATCGATTAAACTTAATGAGAAGACTTTATTAACTTTAAGGGTCATCCACAAATTTATCCAGGATTTATGGACCTTAGAAAGTATTTTATATGAATTATTACTCTATTTTTTTTCAATAATTATAATAATTCAAGAAAAATGAATTATTTTCTGAAAATTTCTAGTCCTTCTCATTTTGGTGATGGAAATCTGGGAAAAATCGGATTTGGGAAGAAAATGAGTTTTGGGTATTTTTATGTAAATAAAATCCTTGATGAGCACATTTGAAAGCTTTAAGCAATGAACTTTGAACATCTAACACCTAGGCTTGAAGATCATCACATGCATGTCGGTTCAAGGACCATGCATGGTGTTAGAAGTGTTAAAAAGTCATTTTTGAAGAAAACTTATAGTGTATGTGGTGATGTTCCACCAAAACTTGTAGAAAAGTGCATTTCCTTGATTTTGACTTATTGTTTAGGTCATGGGACTTCACTATCTTGCCATGCATGATGTTTTTGGGTGAAGTCCTATGACCACAATCATCAAAACCATAGGTGTGTGTGTGTGTGTGTATGTTTATGTGTTCATGAACACCACAAGATTTTACCTTCAAGAACACCACAAGATGACGAAGATTTCGAGTTTAAGGTGTGTTCTTGGACTTATTTTCTATAAAATTTTGTGGGTTTGAGAGAGAGGAAGAGAGAAATGGAGTGGTGGAGTGTGAGAGAGAAAGAGTGAAAAAATGAAGAGTGTAGGTTTGTGTAAAAGTGATTAAATGTTTTGGGAAGACAAATTTTGAAGGAGGAAAGAGGGTGACCGATTTTTTGAAGGTGAGAGGGGCTCCCTCTCTCTTCCAATTTTATAAAATTCAAATATTTTATATAAATATCAAATTTTTATAAAATATTCACCTTAACCTAGTTTTTATTCATAGGACCTTGATTTTTGACTTATAAGTTAAGCCTAAATGTTAATGACTTAAATTTTTATTTTCCTTGATTATATTTTCCTGAATTTAATTATTTTAAATTGATATTGTAAGGTTCATAATTATTTTCATATAATTTTTGAGGTTAAAGTTTATAAAATTAGGTATTTAGGGTTTTTAGGGTTTTTCGGATTTTGCTAAACTTTGAATATCAAAATAAATTGAATCTTTGAGACTTCAAATTATTTTTGTGTTTCCTAACTCTTATTCAATTTAGAAATAATGTTTGTAATTTATTTGGATCGGTTTATTGGCATTCTATGTAGTGGTTTCGAGATTCAAGTTAAATTGAGGAAGCAAGTATACTAGTCCTAGTTTTCAACTTTGACTTATGTTCGTACGAGACTCGGACCTTATTTATACTACTAGGTCAAGTGCATGATGTGTCTACATGAATATAAAAAAATGCTTGAGTCGAGGAATGACTCGAATGTGGATAGTTGCTACAGTTAAGTAGTTGTAGAATTCTCATATAAATGAGAAATCTAAGTACGCTATCCTTCGATTCTACTTGTTTCCAAGTTTCTAGTAGGTTATAACTTAGCTTCTATTTACAAAGTCTAGTATGTGTCCTGCCTATATGTGCAACTAAGTTTATTCAAATCTAGAACTGTCTCAAATTCTGATGGTTGTCACACATAAGTACCTAATAAATCATCCAAGAGATCTACAATGAACACCATGATTCAAAGTTTCTAGAAATAACACCCCATCACTAGCAGCCCAACTCCTAATGAACAGATCTCATAAACAAACAGGTGTCCACAAATGTAGAAACTTGACAATAAACTTGTTATGCGCATCCATGAATTTCCAATAAATCAACATCTACCAACACATGACCTAAATCCCGCCGGTCACTAGGCCTCCAATAATCTTTCCATAAAGCTTAAACACCCAAACCATGCAAAAAAGACTAAAAAAAATTACCTAAGAGTCCCAACCACATAATTGTCAGGTCTGACCACGATACGTCGTGACACCGTCTAACCATTAGAAGGAGAATCTCATGATATTATACCTTTCTTTCCATCATTGCTCTACGGGCCTGAAGACTCATGACCAACACCTCAGTGTACCTATAGGCACATGACCATCATCCCACTGACCTGCAAGAACCTATTCAACATACCGCCCAACACTTGTCCATCGCAACACGAGAGATACTAGTCTAAAAAAAGAAAACCATACCAAAATCTAGGTTATTACTGGCGCAACACCAGACAAGAAATGTAATGCCCGTAGATCTGGGCTAGTCAATTTAGAGATAATAGGGGTCGAAAATGACTTTTCGACAACAGATGATTTAGAATAAATAATCTTAATCGAGTTGTAGAATATGTTACAAGGGTTCCGTACATATAAAGAATGCTGAAATCCGAGTTATAACGAAGAAGTTATGGCTCGTCGAAGTTTTACGGCAAAACTGGCAGGACACCGGGAAGCGTAAATAGTGAATTTACGATAGATCGAATTTTAGCGTTAGTGATCTAAACAAAATTTTTAGTATACGTTAAACTGAGAACATACAAAAAACGAACGCCCAAATCTGACTTCGTATGAGGAAGTTATGAATTTTCTAAGATTTGGCATAGCAGTGCACGACCTGAAACTCGAATTTTAGTTCGAGCGTATTTTGGCCTACGCAACCTAAATGAGAGTTGAAGATATCATTAATAGGAACTCAACGATAAAAAGACAGACGAAAATGGAGTCCGTATGAGGGAGTTACGAATTCTTCGCGGTCATTTAACAGTCTAATCTCCTCCTACTGTTAAATTTAAGATCGGTCGAGAATTAACCGATCGAGTCTAAATTAAATTTGTAGATCTTGTTTTTACCAACGCGTGGATATAAAGAATGTCGAAAACAGAGCTCGTATACGAAAGTTACGGGGTTTAGAAGTCGGCAGGGTGCTGTACGAAATCGGGTGACGTAGTTGAATATGGGCCAAGACTTTCTCCCCAAGGCAAGCCACCAGGTGGTGACACCTGGCCATGGACTCGATGAGTAGGACCCCCTACTCGAAGAGTAGAGCAGGACTCCAGCCTATAAATAGAGGTGCCGGGTTCCCTCATTCTTCACATCATTCCAACTTCTTCTCTCTCTCTCTCTCTAAACTCTCTCTCTCTCTAGCCCCCAAAACCCCCCCTAAAGTCTAGGTAAACCCCTATCACCCGAAGGAAGACCCGACGCTCCCGAAGCCTCGAGAAAAGAGCCTTTCGGCTCAGAAATTCTGCTCAGGCGGAGCCCGGTTTTCGAGAAAACCCGCTGTAAGTGAGCTACGCCTACGCTATTTTTAATATAGCTTCTAATTAATTATAGTAACATTATTAGTACCTTAAAATAATTATTTGGGCTATTATTATGAGTTATTTAAGAGTTTTGCTTAACGCATATATAATAGTAATAATAGCTAGACTATTAATTAGTCGTGGTTAACGTTAGACTAAACCCTAGTGCTATTGATACTAGGTTTTGTCAAGAGAAAATTGTTTTGAGATAACGAAGTGCTGTCCGAGTACCGAGTCACCACCTTATCAAGTGAGTGCATATTTACTTTCATCTTACACATAGATATGAAGTATTTTATATAAACTACGTGCTATGTGTGCATATTATCTGTATACTTGCTATCTATGCTGGATGAACGATTTTATACAAGTTTTAAATGATTTAAACTGTATATGTATTTTATATCTACAAAATATGTTGGGTAAAACATGGGTAGATGAAATATGAGTTGGATGATGAAATGAGAGGTGATATAGACCGTGAGATAAGGGTGAGAGGTAAACCATGAGAGAATCCTTTTACCCATGTGTTGGCCCCGTCATTCAGCAGAGTATGGATGACAACCACAGACTATTCTACAAAGTCCATTGGACACTAGCAGACTCGCAACCTGTAGGTGTTTTGAACTGTGTGCTCACCAGCTGTACTCTAGAAAAACCCCTTGACATGTGTTGTGAGAGGAGTCTCGGAAACGACACGGTCGATAGACGAGATTAACCCTGACGACTATGCAATGTAGTGCCTAAACCCCTTGACATGTGCTGTAAGAGGAGTCTCGGAATCGTTACTGTCGATAAAAGAGAATAACCCTGGCGACTATGAGACTTAGTGCCTATTGACTAAACCAAGGCAACAATGGACTTCGTGCCGATTCCTTAGGATAATCCTTAGGAATGAATGAACGACGAATAGATGATTCTTAGGGTAGATCCTTAAGAGTAACGAAGATAATAGGGATGGGTAATTGGTTTGATTGTTTGATGTTTAAACATAATAATTATATTATTGTGGGTTGAAAACCCTATGTACTCACCAGGTTTCCCAATGTGACCCACTCAGTTTATTTGAATCACAGGTGTTGATATGAAGTTACATTACACTGAGAGATTAAGGAGATATAAATCACTAGTGATAATGAATGTAAGTTCTGTTTATGCTTATGTTTCTGTATTGACTATGACATCCCAATGTTTTAAAATGAAAAATATACATTTCTTCGGAAATGATTTGATAACGTATTTATCATGTTTTTATAAGAAAAAATTCCGCAACATTTTTATTAAAAGAGGTACTCTGATTTTTATAAAGCATAAACAAAATCGGTCTTTTCTGGCCGTGAAAATGGGGATGTCACAGTTGGTATCAGAGCATTAGTTTAAGCGAACTAGGAATAAGGATTTTTATTTCTAGACTTAAAATTAGAATGCTAAGTGATGATCATGAGAAGAGTGTCTAATATATTTTAGGTAGTACACCTGAATAGACACAAGCACTAGCTTAATTAGGAAAGTTTCCTAAAATGCTTTTATGTGCTAAATGATTTAAGATATGCATTATATGATCGGATCTATGGTCTGTTGCCGACCGGATTCGGAAATTTTATGTGTTCAGACTTCTAAATGTTTAATTACGATATTAGAACTGACATGTAACTTTTTGGAGTAATAAGGTGGAATACGCGTCGAAATCTTCTCTATCTATATTCTCGTCTCGATACACTAAAAGCATGCTTCCGTGAACATAACGTCTTGTTGAAGACTCGTAGCGAATTGAATAAATGGAGGAAATGAGAAGGTTTACAATATTGAGTGGTACCTATCGGAAGATATCGTAAGAGTGATATCTTGCCTTTAGAACGCGTCTAAGTAATAATATGTCTAGTACGGGAGAAGTACACTTTCAGTTAGCAGAAAGAAAGATTTTTGGTAAAATCCATGAAGTTGTCCCATCGTTTGACATTTCTATCACCAACCGAGTTGAAGCAGAATTGATGATTGAAGATACGCATGGACGAAGTCCTAGTAGAGTCTAGGGAAAATTATATGATTGTTTGGACACATTTGTATATGTTAAAATTGTTTTTGTGATAATGACTTGGAGAACTGCGAGACAATACTTGGGACGAGTATGAGTAGCTGTGAAAGGTAGTAGAGGCCTATACTACCGGAAGCACAAGACTTACACTTGGATCAGGGAAAGTCACAAGATTACCAAGAAGCTAGTAATTCATTCCGTTTTATTCAAGTATGTCGTTACCATCGTTTCGGTAATGACTAAAAAGATGATTGTTATTCCGACCCTAGTGGTCATACCAAATTGAGTCCGACTAAGACGAGTATGTTACATGGTTCAGAGAACCAAGTCCGATGTAGCACCTAACTTAAGCTGGAAGAATTAATCAAAGCGATCAGTAGAGGTATCGCGACGGTTGCTTGTAGCTAGAAATGCTACCTTTTCAGATTAGATTATAACATGAAGGAAGGTATAGTCTGTTCTAGAAGACTCTAAGAGATCTGAGTCTAAGCGTTGCGACCTAGAATGATAGGTCATTAGAATACGACACGTCTTTCCATTGTAGTAATAAAAGAAATTATATTAAGTTCGTATCCAGTGAGGATCGAGATTGTGACTTGAAGGTCATAAATTGGAGTCTAACGTGAGATAGGGAGCAAGTGCAAGATCGAGCACCGCCTGCAGTCAAGGAGTCCAAGAGTTAGATACTTATTCGAAGAAACAAGGAAGTTACGATTATTACCTAGGATGAAGAGATAACGTATGGAGTCATTATACTGCCCTGCTTCGTTGATGATTTTGGGACGTAATCATCCTAAGGGGGAGATAATTGTAACGCCCGTAGATCCGAGCTAGTCAATTTAGAGATAATAGGGGTCGAAAACGACTTTTCAACAAAGATTATTTAGATATAATATGTTACAAGGGTTCCGTACATATAAAGAATGCCGAAATCCGAGTTATAACGAAGAAGTTATGGCTCGTCGAAGTTTTACGGCAAAACCGACACGGCACCGGGAAGCGTAAATAGTGAATTTAAGATAGATCGAATTTTATCCTTAGTGATCTAAACAAAAGTTGTAGTATACGTTGATAAGAGGGATTCCATGGGTGAGAAGGCTGACATGAAGGCTCTCATTCCAAACCGGTAAAGCGCAAGGGGCAAGCAGTTGACTCTTTCACTCGGACTCACTAGCAACTCCAGGAGCGACCCCTCATCATCTTACGATGAAAAGCAGGTTTATTCCGTGGTAAACCACAATAAACCGAGAACATACAAAAAAAGAACACCCAAATCTGACTTCGTATGAGGAAGTTATGCATTTTCTAAGATTTGGCATAGCAGTGCACGGCCCGAAACTCGAATTTTAGTTCGAGCAGTTTTTGGCCTACGCAACCTAAATGAGAGTTGATGATCTCATTAATAGGAACTCAACGATAAAAAGACAGGCGAAAACGGAGTCCGTATGAAGGAGTTACGAATTCTTCGCGGTCATTTGACAGCCTAATCTCCTCCTACTATTAAATTTAAGATCGGTCTAGAATTAGCCGATGGAGTCTAAATGAAAGTTTTAAATCTTGTCTTTACCTACATGTGGATATAAAGAACGTCGAAAACGGAGCTCGTATGCGAAAGTTACGGGGTTTACAAGTCGGAAGGGTGCTGTACGAAATCGGGTGACGTGGCTGAATATGGGCCAAGGCTTTCTCCCCAAGGCAAGCCACCAGGTGGTGACACCTGGCCATGGACTTGACGAGTAGGACCCCCTGCTCGATGAGTAGATCAAGATTCCAGCCTATAAATAGAGGTGTCGGGTTCCCTCATTCTTCACACCATTCCAACTTCTTCACTCTCTCTTTAAACTCTCTCTCTAGCCCCGAAAACCCCCCCTAAAGTCTAGGTAAACCCCCTAGCACCCGAAGGAAGCCCCGAGGCTCCCAAAGCCCCGAGAAAATAGCCTTTCGGCTCAGAAACTCTGCTGCGGCGGAGCCCGGTTTTCGAGAAAACCCGCTGTAAGTGAGCTACGCCTACGCTATTTTTAATATAGCTTCTAATTAATTATAGTAACATTATTAGGACCTTAAAATAATTATTTGGGCTATTATTATGAGTTATATAAGAGTGTTTCTTAACGCATATATAATAGTAATAATAGCTAGATATTAATTAGTCGCGGTTAACGTTAGACTAAACCCTAGTGGTATTGATACTAGGTTTTGTCAAGAGAAAATTGTTTTGAGATAACGAAGTGTTATCCGAGTACCGAGTCACCACCTTATCAAGTGAGTGCATAGTTAATTTCATCTTACACATATATATGAAGTATTTTATATAAACTATGTGCTATGTGTGCATATTATCTGTATACTTGCTATCTATGCTGGATGAACGATTTTATACAAGTTTTAAATGATTTAAACTGTATATGTGTTTTATATCTACAAAATATGTTGGGTAAAACATGGGTAGATGAAATATGAGTTGGATGATGAAATAAGAGGTGATATAGACCGTAAGATAAGGGTGAGAGGTAAACCATGAGAGAAGCCTTTTACCCATGTGTTGGCCCCGTCATTCAGCAGAGTATGGATGACAACCACAAACTATTCTAGACAGTCCAGTGGACACTAGCAGGCTCGCAACCTGTAGGTGTTTTGAACTGTGTGCTCACCTGCTATACTCTAAAAAAACCCCTTGACATGTGTTGTGAGAGGAGTCTCAGAAACGAAAATGTCGATAGATGAGATTAACCCTAGCGACTATGAAACGTAGTGCCTAAACCCGTTGACATGTGTTGTGAGAGGAGTCTCGGAATCGTTAGTGTCGATAAAAGAGAATAACCCTGGCGACTATGAGACTTAGTTCCTATTGAGTAAACCATGGCAACAATGGACTTTGTGCCGATTCCTTAGGATAATCCTTAGTAATGAATGAACGACGAATAGATGATTCTTAGGGTAGATCCTTAAGAGTAACGAAGATCATGGGGATGGGTAATGGGTTGATTCTTTGATGTTTAAACATAATAATTATATTATTGTGGGTTGAAAACCCTATGTACTCACCAGGTTTCCCAACCTGACCCACTCAGTTTATTTGAATCACAGGTGTCGATATGAAGTTACATTACACTGAGAGATTAAGGAGATATAAATCACTAGTGATAACGAATGTTAGTTCTGTTTATGCTTATGTTTCTGTATTGACGATGAAATCCCAATGTTTTAAAATGAATAAAAATACATTTCTTTGGAAATGCTTTGATAACGTATTTATCATGTTTTTCTGGGAACAAATTCCGCAACATTTTTATTAAAAGAGGTACTCTGATTTTTATAAAGCATAAACAAAATCGGTCTTTTCTGGCCGTGAAAATGGGGATGTCACAGTTGGTATTAGAGCATTAGTTTAAGCGAACTAGGAATAAAGATTTTTATTTCTAGACTTAAACTTAGAATCCTACGCGATGATCGTGGGAAGAGTGTCTAATATATTTTAGGTAGTACACCTGAATAGACACAAGCACTAGCTTAATTAGGGAAGTTGCCTAAAATGTTTTTATGTGCTAAATGATTTAAGATATGCATTATATGATCGGATCTATGGTCTGTTGCCGACCGGATCTGGAAATTTTATGTGTCCAGACTTCTAAACGTTTAATTACGATATTAGAACTGACATGTAACTTTTTGGAGTAATAAGGTGGAATACGCATCTAAATCTTCTCTATCTATATTCTCGTCTGGATACACTGAAAGCATGCTTCCGTGAACATAACGTCTTGGTGAAGACTCGTAGCGAATTGAATAAATGGAGGAAATGAGAAGGTTTACGATATTGAGTGGTACCTATCGGAAGATATCGTAAGAGTGATATCTTGCCTTTAGAACGCGTCTAAGAAATAATACATCTAGTATGGGAGAAGTACACTTTCGATTAGCAGAAAGAAAGATTTTTGGTATAATCCATGAAGTTATCCCATCGTCTGAGATTTCCATCACCAACCGATTTGAAGCAGAATTGATGATTGAAGATACGCATGGACGAAGTCCTAGTAGAGTCTAGGGAAAATTATATGATTGTTTGGACACATTTGTATGTGTTAAAATTGTTTTTGTGATAATGACTTGGAGAACTGTGAGACAATACTTGGGACGATTATGAGTAGCTATGAATGGTAGTAGAGGCCTATACTACCGGAAGCACAGGACTCACACTTGGATCAGGGAAAGTCACAAGGTTACCAAGAAGCTAGTAATTCATTCCTTTTTATTCAAGTATGTCGTTACCATCGTTTCGGTAATGACTAAAAAGATGATTGTTATTCTGACCCTAGTGGTCATACGAAATTGAATCCGACTAAGACGAGTATGTTACATGGTTCAGAGAACCAAGTCCGATGTACCTAACTTAAGCTGGAAGAATTAATCAAAGCGATTAGTAGAGGTATCGCGACAGTTGCTTGTAGCTAGAAATGCTACCTTTTCAGATGAGATTAGAACAAGAAGGAAGCTATAGTCTGTTCTGGAAGACTCTAAGAGACCTGAGTCTAAGCGTTGCAACAAACGATGATAGGTCATTAGAATATGATACATCGTTCCATTGTAGTAATAAAAGAACTTATCTTAAGTTCGTATCCAGTGAGGATCGAGATTGTGACTTGAATGTCATAAATTGGAGTCTAACGTGAGATAGGGAGCAAGTGCAAGATCGAGCACCGCCTGCAGTCAAGGAGTCCAAGAGTTAGATACTCATTCAAAGAAACAAGGAAGTTACGATTATTACCTAGGATGAAGAGATAACGTATGGAGTCATTATACTGCCATGTTTCGTTGATGACTTCGGGACGTAATCATCCTAAGGGGGAGATAATTGTAACGCCCGTAGATCCGGGCTAGTCAATTTGGAGATAATAGGGGTCGAAAACAAATTTTCGACAAAAGATTATTTAGAATAAATAATATTAACCGAGTTGTAGAATATGTTACAAGGGTTCCGTACATATAAAGAATGCGGAAATCCGAGTTATAACGAAGAAGTTATGGCCCGTCGAAGTTTTACGGCAAAACCGGCACGACACCGGGAAACGTAAATAGTGAATTTACGATAGATAGAATTTTAGTCTTAGTGATCTAAACAAAAGTTGTAGTATAAGTTAAACCGAGAACATACAAAAAAAGAATGCCCAAATCTGATTTCGCATGAGGAAGTTATGAATTTTCTAAGATTTGGCATAGCAGTGCACGACCCGAAACTCGAATTTTAGTTCGAGCGGTTTTTGGCCTACGCAAACTAAATGAGAGTTGAAGATCTTATTAATAGGAACTCAACGATAAAAAGACAGACGAAAACGGAGTTCGTATGAAGGAGTTACGAATTCATCGCGGTCATTTAACAGTTTAATCTCATCCTACTGTTAAATTTAAGATCGGTCGAGAGTTAGCCGATGGAGTCGAAATGAAAGTTGTAGATCTTGTTTTTACCTATGCGTGAATATAAAGAACGTCAATAACAGGGCTCATATGCGAAAGTTACGGGGTTTAGAAGTCGAAAGGGTGCTGTACGAAATTGGGTGACGTGGTTGAATATGGGCCAAGGCTTTCTCCCCAAGGCAAGCCACCAGGTGGTGACACCTGGCCATGGACTCGACGAGTAGGACCCCCTACTCGACGAGTAGAGCAGGATTCCAGTCTATAAATAGAGGTGTCGGGTTCCCTCATTCTTCACACCATTCCAACTTCTTCTCTCTCTCTCTAAACTCTCTCTCTCTCTCTAGCCCCCAACACCCCCCCCCCTAAGGTCTAGGTAAACCCCGTAGCACCCGAAGGAAGCCCCGAGGCTCCCGATGCCCCCGAGAAAAGAGCCTTTCGGCTCAGAAACTCTTCTCCGGTCGAGCCCGGTTTTCGAGAAAACCCGCTATAAGTGAGGTACGCCTACGCTATTTTTAATATAGCTTCTAATTAATTATAGTAACATTATTAGTACCTTAAAATAATTATTTGGGCTATTATTATGAGTTATATAAGAGTGTTGCTTAACGCTTATATAATAGTAATAATAGCTAGACTATTAATTAGTCGCGGTTAACGTTAGACTAAACCCTAATGGTATTGATACTAGGTTTTGTCAAGAGAAAATTGTTTTGAGATAACGAAGTGTTGTCCGAGTACCGAGTCACCACCTTATCAAGTGAGTGCATAGTTACTTTCGTCTTACACATAGATATGAAATATTTTATATAAACTATGTGCTATGTGTGCATATTATCTGTATACTTGCTATCTATGCTGGATGAACGATTTTATACAAGTTTTAAATGATTTAAACTATATATGTATTTTATATCTACAAAATATGTTGGGTAAAACATGGGTAGATGAAATATGAGTTGGATGATGAAATGAGAGGTGATATAGACTGTGAGGTAAGGGTGAGAGGTAAACCATGAGAGAAGCCTTTTACCCATGTGTTGGCCCCGTCATTCAGCAGAGTATGGATGACAACCACAGACTATTCTAGATAGTCCAGTGGACACTAGCAGGCTCGCAACCTGTAGGTGTTTTGAACTGTGTGCTCACCAGTTGTACTCTAAAAAAACCCCTTGACATGTGTTGTGAGAGGAGTCTCGAAAACGACACTGTCGATAGATGAGATTAACCCTGACGACTATGCACTGTAGTGCCTAAACCCCTTGACATGTGTTGTGAGAGGAGTCTCGGAATCGCTACTGTCGATAAAAGAGAATAACCCTGGCGACTATGAGACTTAGTGCCTATTGAGTAAACCATGGCAACGATGGACTTCGTGCCAATTCCTTAGGAGAATCCTTAGGAATGAATGAACGAGGAATAGATGATTCTTAGGGTAGATCCTTAAGACTAAAGAAGATAATGGGGATGGGTAATTGGGTTGATTGTTTGATGTTTAAACATAATAATTATATTATTGTGGGTTGAAAACCCTATGTACTCACCAGGTTTCCCAACCTGACCCACTCAGTTTATTTCAATTACAGGTGTCGATATGAAGTTCCATTACACTGAGAGATTAAGGAGGTATAAATCACTAGTGATAATGAATGTAAGTTCTGTTTATGCTTATGTTTTTGTATTGACGATGACATCCCAATGGTTTAAAATGAATAAAAATACATTTGTTCGGAAATGCTTTGATAACATATTTATCATGTTTTTTCTAGCCGTGAAAATGGGGATGTCACAAGAAAAAAGTTGTACGTAGTAAGAAATAAGGTAGACAATCGAATGCATGCTCCTACTTGAAAGCAATATATCAAATAAGAAACATGCCATAAAGTCGAAACAAGAGTTCTCTGTCTATCTGATCTAATTCACATGCAACCTTTACAAAACACTCGATGGACTAACAAGATTACACCCTGGAGGAGAACATACAATCCATCTCAAGTCTACTGCGCTCCTTCAGCTTTACCACTCTACCCAAAGGGTGAAGTATTCTGAAATCTGATACCTTACCACATCCAAACGAACCTTTGTCCTTCTCCTAATATCCACTTGGTGTCTTATATGATATTACCATTGGATATAAATAAATGATGAACATCATACCACTATGCAAAACCTTTATCAAATAACCGAACAAGATTCCAAATCTCTGAAACTATGAATAGATTTCCAATAATTCCCAAATAACTCATAAAAACTCCTAAATTCCAAAATTACCCATAATAACGTTGCCGGAACCTTCGTCGTACTGACCCAATCTACCATCTCTACAGACATGACATCCTAAAGTTGAACTTATAGTACTCCAAAACAATAGTCGGGCTCTATCTTGATAGAAAAAATATTTCTACAGCCATGAAAACCAAGGGCACACTCACCTAGAAGTCTGGATATATAACTGATAGAACTTTGCCAAAAAGTTGCCACACTATCTGAAACTACAATAATTTATGTTGAAACACTTTAAATGACTTCAGTTAATGATGGTGAACACTATAACCATTTGATCAAAAATAGACAAACCATTAAAACCCATAAATCTCATATACTGTTGACACATAAAAATCCTAAAAGATATCACTTCTACCTTTGACGATAGCTTGAGCGAAGCCCATACAAAAAACATACATACCTTACTCTGAAACTGATCAACAACTGCCAATCATTTTCATTAGATAACGGATACATAATGCGAGCTAACCATGCTCTTTATACAAGATACATCACCTGAGCAGTCCAATCACTTCTTTAGAGAACACATGGCGCTCCCGAAGGAACTACTTGCCACAACGAGTTCCTTAACTAGTAGCTCCCTGCTGCAAGGTCGTCTTATGATTCAGGAAGACATAAATCTAGTGAGTACTCGGGTTGAACCCACGATATTACAAGTTCTTGAATTATTCCTTCCATAAAAACATAACGAAACTTCGTAGTCGAGAGCAATCTGATGGTAGACTACTTCCCTTCCTTTCTTACAACAATAACCCTAGACCAATAATTTCGCATTCTCAAACCATGGATTCTTCTGGCCCATGATACTAAAATTCAAAGGCTTGGACTATCCTTCGAATCTCCACTCATAATGCTCAGTTCTTCTTTACTTAGGGTTTGAAGTTCCACCAACCGTCGTTCAAAACCATCAGAGCCCTAACTGACCAAACCAAAACATACCATCCATAAATGAAGAGATACAACTTCGAATAATTACCATATACTAAAACCCTAATATAACAAGAATAAGCTGAAAAGCTAAATCAAAATTCCAATCCCATGAAGCTCCAACCTGACATAGTTGTTGGTTCGAATGTATATAGTGAGAAGTCGAAAGTAGTCAGAGTCTATAAAATGTCAAAAGTAGTTTGGTTTCGAATCTCTATCTATTTACAAGGCATCTCAGTTTCGACACTTAAATATCTAGTCCTTGTAATTTTTTTTGAGAGTCTGTAGTACCCTATAAATAGGGTAAGTACATAGAATATAGGAACGAATGGATAGAGCGTCATTTGCATTTTTACTCTGATATTCTCTTGTACTCTTTAGACATAATTAAGCCAAACAGATCTTATTTAGGTCTCGTGTCCATTTACTGCTTTTATTGATTCAATCGTTTTCTTAATCAATCTCTAACTCACTATAATTGGTATCAGAGCAGGATTCACTCAATCGATTGAAGTTTTCTCGTAATTTTTAATTTTTTTGAATCGCTCTTTACGATTCAAAATCTTCCGCAAATTGAATCAGGAAACTGGTGTCAATTGATTGTATTGAATTGATTCTACACTCTGTGTGTTAGATCGATTGATTTCTGATCAATATCTGATCGATTTCTTTCTTAGATATGTATTTGAATAAAAAATTCTCTTTCTCCAAAATCTATACAACAATGGTGAATTTCAGTATAAACACAATGACTAATTTCTCTCACTTGTTCTGATCATCAACAAAGATTCCATGTTGATTCCGGAGTATTATGAGCAATGGGTTGGTAGGATGTGGGATTATCTGAATGGTATTGATGAAGATCTGATGAGATCCATAGGAAGAGGAACATTCAGTCTAAAAATGTTAGTCGTTGTTGGTACATCTGCTACTGCTGAGGACATTATCAGAAGAAGAGGCAAGATGTTGGAAAATGATAAGAAAAGTTTGCGTGAATTATGTGGTGCTCTTCCACCAGTAGTTCACAATTATGTTCGAGGATTTTAAAATGAAAAGAAAATTTGGGATACACTGATGGAGACTTATCAAGGAAATGATAAGACAAAGAAGAGTTCAGTTAAACAATGCTTGCTAGAGTTGGGAGAATTCAAGCACAAGGAAACAAAATCAATTGAATCATACTATGATTGATTGAATGAATTGATCTTCAAATGTTATCGCTTTGGAGTGATACATTCATCACTAGAGTTCAATCTCATCTTTCTCATGGGTTTAAGAAAGGAATGGAGAAATATTAGTTTGATGATCAAGACACACGAAAGCTTTGATGGTTACTATTTTGCAAATCTGTACAATGTATTGAAAGCGCATGAAAGTGAGAGTAATGATATTGCTGAAGAAAGTTAATTGAGTCTGGGAGGACCTTTGGCATTGGTGTCGGAAGTTTCTACAAAGGAATCTGAATTCGAAGAATAAGATATGGATAATTATGAAGGATTCTTGTTCAACTCTAATGATGAAGCAGTTGCATATTACTCAAACAACAAGGTCAAAAAATTCTTTAAGAAACCATTTAATGGGAAGTTCAAGAATAATTCTGAGGGAAAGGGTGTATCTTCGACTAGGAAACCTGTGAAGGAAGCAGTAAAGGTAGAAAAGAAAGAGGTGGAGAGTTCGAATGAGAAGAGGAAGGAATTTAAGTTGAAGGGTGATTCTGGATATATTTGTAACTACTGCAATCATTACAATCACTTAGAAAAAGATTTTATACTAAGAAAGAAGGAAGAGAAGAAGTAGAGAGTTAAGGATAAGGCTTATTATGTTGAGAAGCTGGAGGAGATTCACTTTTGAACAAAGGGTGTATCCCTGATTGCTAGAGGGATAACGAAGAAGAGGGCACTTATCAAATCTGGTCTTCTGGATTAGATGATGAGGAAATGTGCCATCCTACACACGATGCATTGTATGCGAAAATAAAGAAGATTGATGACGAGAGTAAGGATGATTAAGAAGAAATAATTGAAGGTAGATGCCTTCTGTCGAAGGACGAAATCAAATCATTAATGATTGCAAAGGTATATGATCTTCTAATCTCATTTAAAATTACTTCATCTTATTTTAATGATGTTTTATCTGAGTTTGATAATATGTGCTCTTATCTTAATGACATTTTAATCGCCATGAGTAGTGAAGCAGAAAAGTCCAAAATCCTCTATTATGAAGCTAAGAATAAACTAGAAGAAAAGAAGGGTTTAGTAGATACTCTAGATTTAACGATTACCAATATTTTGATAGATAGAGACTCTATTTGAATGGACAATATTATGCTTGTAAAACAATGCAACATCTATTGTAATACTGCTAGAAGGTTGTATGCAAAATTAATTGAACTTCATCACTTTACTGAGATTTGTAGTGAACAACATCAAAAGCTACTTCCTTTTCTTCCTTTTAAAGAGAATAGATAGATGAAATCACATATGATTGTGAAAGTAAGATAGCAGATTATGATAAAATTCCAAATGATTCTTATGCATATGGTATTGTAAATATAAATGAATGTTTGAATGCTGATGATCTTGTCAAAATTGTGAATGAGACCTTAACCAAAAATGAACAAGTCAAGATTTTAAACATGAATCAGAAGTCAACATTTAGTTCTCAACAAAAGTTTGCTAATATCGAAGATAATTCTGACAATATCAGTGAAATTGAGGAAGAGGAATGTGTCGATTGCTCACGATTGTCTATCATTAATGTCAATTTAATGGCTAAAGGCAAAGAATGTAACGATTCAATGTCGAAATTAAACAATGATTAACCTTCGACATCTAAAGCATGTGATTCTCATGATCATGTTGTGGTTGAGGATTATGTGAGTGATGAGCATGAAGTTTCTAATGAGAAACAAATTCCAAGAGTTGTGGTAGATCAAGTCTTTGATGATTCAAATGAGTACACGAAAGTGCTGAAAGACAATGGAAAACATTATCTTGAATCAAATGCAGTGGTTTATCCGAGGTTCAAGGATTCTGAAGATGTTGTACTTCCAAATCAAGTCTTTGTTACCAAAGGAAATGGTGATGATGTTGCTCCTGAATTGAACAAGTTGGTAAATGAAGACAATGTAAGTGTGACGAAAGAAGGATTTTATTCAAATCAAAACACAGTCGAAAATGGTTTGAAGAAAATCTCGAAAAATGTTCATCAAGAAAATAAATCAAAACTTGTTTGGGTTGTGAAAACGGAAAAATATGATGTTGATAATAAAAACAAAGAAAAATTTGGTGATTCTTTACCTAATGATGCAAAGCATCAAAAGGTGAAAACACAAACTTTCAAAAGAAGAGTAGAAAATTTGGCTTCCGAGGAAGGAATTTCGAAATCAAAAACACAAAACAAAGCCTATTGGAAAAATGAAAACGTTTTTCACAAACAGAAGGTTTTTAAACAAAAAGTGCATGAAATATCAAAGAAGTTTTCATAAAATGCAAAGAATTTTAAAATAAAAAAATTCAAAAACAAAATGATTTTCAAAGGAGTCGAAACTATGTCCAAAATAACTTTCGACAAAATGGTTTACAAAGTTTTGGTCAAAATCATGGACAAAGGAGTTTTACTCAATATCATGAACAAAGGACTTTTGGTCAAAATCATGGACAAAGGATTTTTGCTCAAAATCATGAACATATGTGTTTTGGTCAAAATCACGGCCAAAGAAGTTTTGATCAAAATCGAAAAGTTTTTCAACAAAGTGGTGTTGGTTATCCAAACCGGTATCAAAATCGTTTTCAAAAATGATTCACAAAGATCATTTCCAAAAAGGCAATTTGAGAAATTGGAAGTTAAAGGAAGGAAGAGTGAGCCTTTTAAACCTAAAAACCCAAATTTTCCAAATCCTGATTCGACACAGAAGATGAAAACTTCATTCACAAAAGGTAGAAGTAAAGTTAATAACATGAATCATTGAAAACTTCATTCGACACAGAACATAAATCATGAAAGTATTCTCAAGAGCAAATACAAAATGCTCACGAGAAGTACTTGAATGATTCAATGAATGGAAGTACTTCATCTTAAGAGTCTACACCAACGGTGCGAAACTGGAACAAAATTCCAAAGAAGAACATTGATGCTTCATAGAAAAAGGATGAAAAAATGAAAATCAAAGTTGAACCTTCCCCATTGCATGATTATATTTCGATGCCTAAAGCAAGTGAAATTGACTTAATTAACAGTTTCAAATCGAAAGTTCGTAATTAGGTTTTAGGTTCTTCATTGCACAGTATGTTTCAAACTAATGTCCAAGGACCCAAAAGGTCTTGGGGACCTAAATTATTCTATCTGATTGCAAGTACTATGTGACGAGTAATATGATGAAAAGTGGTACATCGATAGTTGGTGCTCGAGTCACATGATTAGGAGGAAAGAAAATTTGATATATTTTCGAAAGTTGGAAAATGTGAGAGTTGTCAAGTTTGGAAACAACCAAAACTGTAAAGTCAAAGGTTATGGAAAAGTGACGAATAGAAAATTCAACGTGAATCGAGTCTCTTATGTCTAAGGTTTAAAGCACAATCTGATTAGTGTTTCGTAACTAGTTGTTGGAACATGTAATTAGGTTCTTTTAAATGAGGAAGGAAGTATTATCTTCAAAAAAGAAACAAAGGAGATCCTACTAAAGTTGAACTGAAAGGGAGACATGTTCCCTCTTGACATGAAACCAATTGTGGGCATTCCCTCAGTGTGTTTGTTATTGAAGGCATCTTCATATCTAAGTTGGTTATGGCATAGACGTCATTCTCATCTCAACTTCAAATATCTAAACAAACTTGTTCTTAATGATCTTGTTTGTGGTTTATCTATTTTGAATTTTGACAAGGATTCGTTATGTGTTGTATGTGAACAGGGAAAACAACATCGTCAGGGTCATTCGATCATAATTGATTCAAAAATCATATAACCTTTGGAACTTCTTCATATTGACTTGTGTGGACCTTCGATTGTTTTGTCTCTTAATAAGAAGATGTACATACTAGTTATTGTTAATGATTTTTCAAGGCTAACTTGGGTTTTCTTTCTTCGACAGAAGTCTGAAACTACTCAATTGATGATTCATTTTATCAATAACATAGAATTAAGCTTAAAAAGGAAAGTTCGAAAATCAATCAATCTTTAGATTCATTTTTTTACTGAACTGGGCATATCTCATAATTTTTCGTCGCCATACACACCGCAACAAAATGGAGTTATCGAAAGGAGGAATCGTTCCTTGTGTGAAGCGGCGAGAATGATGCTCACTTATGCAAACTTGCCACAATACTTTTGGGTAGAGGCGGTTTGGACTGCTTACTTTACGCAAAATCGTTCTTTCATTCATCCTCTTTTTAACATAACATCTTATGAAATTATAAACAAAAGGAAACTTAATGTTAAATTTTTCCATGTTTTTGGATGCAGATGTTTCATCATGAATCTCAAGGATAATCTTTCCAAATTTCAGTCAAAAGCTGATGAGGGAATTTTCTTGGGATATTCTCAAAATTCTATAGCCTATTGGGTTTTAAACAAGCGAACAAGGAAGTTATAAGAAACTTTCCATCTCACATTTGATGATCATTATGTCAAAAGAGTTGAACGGTCATTCCTTCAAAAACCAATTATTGTTGAATCTGAACAAATGCATACTTTTGATATTGATCTTGATTTAATTTTTGCATTTCCTAATAAGGTAACTGATGAAGAGATCATTGTTGATGATAATCAAATTTCTAAGGCATCGAAACATTCAGATGATTCAACAATTTCATTTGAAGAAAATGTTGCACATTCTTATCAACCTCGAGAGTTCATATTTAAAAAATGCATGTTTCGACTGATGATCAATTGGAGGGGGAGCACGTGATTTTTACATCTCACAATGAAAGACAAGATTCTTATGTTGAGGGGGAGCACTTTCCTAACCATGTTGATTTCGAGGGGGAGCATCACACCATAAATTCATTGGTCGAGGGGGGAGCCAAGTGGATCAAATCCTGATGATGGTAATGATCAAAACAATGTTTTTCATGATGTAACTGATAATATCTCTATTATAGGAGAAGTTTCGGATGCCGAAGACATCTTTGAAGATGCACGTTTAGACTTTGATCCTGCATATCCATGGATGGATAAATGGACAAGAAATCATCTGAAAGAACAGATTCTTGGTGATCCAAACTTTGGTGTCTTGACATGAGCCTATATTTGAGCCAAAAATGAGGTGTTGAATGTTCATAAAGAATTATGTATGTTTAATGTATTTATTTCGAAATTAGAATAAAAAAAAGTAAATACCACATTAGAACATCCAGATTGGGTTGTTGCAATGCAATCGGAACTTGCTGAATTTGAACGAAACAAGGTTTGGAGATTAGTTCCTAAACCTGAAGATTTTTTGATAATTGGTTTGAAATGGATTTTTAAGAAGAAAAATGACAAAGAAGGCAATATTGTTAGAAAAAAAAGTGAGACTAGTCGTGAAAGGTTATTCTCAACAAGAAGGTACTGATTATGAGGAAACCTTTGCCCCTGTCGCAAGACTAGAGGCTATACAAATTTTTCTTTCTTATGCAACTCATAAGGATTTCGACGTCTACCATATGGGTGTGAAATGTGCATTCCTAAATGGTGTTTTGGAAGAAATGGTGTATGTAGAAAAACCACCAGGTTTCGTTAACGATAAGTATCTTGATCACTGTTATATTTTAGACAAGGCAGTCTATGGGTTGAAACAAGCACATCGTGCCTGGTATGAAAACCTGACAATTTTTTTGAAAATCGCTAAATTTAAACAAGGATCTGTTGATCCTACTTTATTTCGAAAGAAAGTAGAGGATCTTCTGATGCTTGTTTAAATTTATGTCGACGACATTATCTTTGGTTCGACTGATCCTTCAATGACTAAAGAATTTGAGGAATTAATGAAAAGTAAATTCGAAATGACTATGATGGGTAAAATCAATAAGTTTTTGGGTTTAAATATTCATCAAAGCAGGGAAGGAATGTTTATCAATCAAGAGAAATATACTCAAAACTTGCTTGAAAGGCTTGGCATGATGAATAGCACGAAAGTGAAAGTACCTATGGCTGTTGGCACGCGGTTAAGTCCTTCGATGGATAAGCCTGATGTGGAACTAACAATGTATAGGAGCATGATCGGCTTGCTTTTGTATTTAACTGTAATTGGACATGATATTATGTTTGTTGTATTTAATTGTGCTAGGTACCAATCGAATCCCGGAGATCTCCATCTTAATGCAGTCAAGTATATCTTTCGATACCTCAAAGGTACAGTTTCGTTAGGATTGTGGCATCCTTCGAAGACATGATTTTTTATCCAAGCATTTTCTGATGCGGACCTGGGTGGATGTTAATTGGATAGAAAGAGCACAACTGGAGGATGTCAATTTTTGGACGGGAAACTTGTAAGTTGGCAATCGAAAAAGCAAACTTGTGTTTCTATTTTGACAGCTGAGGAAGAATACATTGCTGCTGCTGCGTGCACATCACAAGTGATTTGGATCCAAAACCAATTGCGTGATTATGCAATCAACATGAAGAAAATACCTTTATATTGCGATTCCCAAAGTGCAATTCGCATTTGTCACAATCCAGCCCAACATTCAAAAAAGTATATTGCTCTTCGTTATCATTTTATCAAAGACCATGTTGAAGATGGAAAACAATTCAACTTGTTGACATTTTCGCAAAACCTTTAGATGAAAAATCATTCTTAAGGATTTTGAATGGACTGGGAATGATGGAAGCATGCTCTGTTCCACATTCTTCTTGAATTTGACTTGAACATTTGTTTTACCTTACTTTCGATTGCTATTACTTTCGTTTAGTAGGTATAACTTTTGTGTGTTTTATTCACTTTCGACTGTTTGTGTTCTGTTAAGACGTTACTGTTCATGTTAAGCGTTCGACTTCCTTCGCATTCGACTTCCTTCTGAATCGTTCAGTACAGGATTTCAATTCGCATCTGATGGAAGATTTTCAACACACAACTTATTATTGAAGAATGGTAGCTTATGGGTTAAAAGTATCTAGGTAGCGCTTTACATTCTATTAGTTTTGTTTTTTTTTTCGAGAAATCAAAAATCCAAAAAGATTTCTTATTTTTTGTTTTTGTTTTTTTTTTCTAAAAATAAAAAATCCAAAAAGATTTTCTTACTTTTTGTCTTTGCTCTTTCTAAAAATCAAAAATCCAAAAAGATTTTCTTAAATGTTTTTTTTACTTTGATAAATACAAAAATATAAAAATATTGTTGTTGGAATCTCATTGTAACAACATGATGCTCTTTCGCATGCCAAATGAACATATGCATCAAGGGAACATGTATTATTCGAAACTATGTACTAGTTAAGTGTCCCTAGAAGCATGTTGCAACGTGTTGCCCTCAAAGACTCCTTGTGTTCGAAGCCTTAATGAAATCTTTCACACGAAAGTTTCTTCCCATCAGGCTATATTCACATTAGTCGACGGGCTACCTTAATCTTCTCATGATGAGTCAAGAGCTTTCTGCTTGGTCCAAAATTTTAAGCAGAGGTACATTGAGTTCTTTCACCAAATCTTTTTCACCCAAGATTTCTTTCACGATCACACACTACTGTACATATCCTCGACATCTCTGGTCGACACCTACTAGAATCTAGATATGTCACACATATGTGTTTATTATCCTGAGTCATTCTTCTGTGATGATGGTGAAACTCAACAAACCTAAACATTAATGAATTGACGGTGAAAAATTTTGTTCAAGATTTTCACAATTTTTTTTCTTTGTACCATTTCGATATTCAAAATCTCATTCTCATTCGTAATGCTTGATCTTGATAAAATGTTCTAATACCATGACATTTTTGCCCAAAAAGATCTACATTTTTTAACTTTTTTTAGATGAGATTTTCGTTTGAATATCTTCTCTGAACCTTTGCTACTTATAATAATCACCAACCATACTTGTTCTTGACTACACTCGTCATCCAAGTAATTTTGCACAACTGAATCACACTTATGTTAAGCTGTAGCCTTATGTGAAATTGAACCCACCTTCAAAACCAAAAGAAAAAGTGGTCCTTCGATACTCATTAACGAGTATTCGATTGTATTTTACGAGACACTACACAATAAATTATTCATCTCTCTTGATGTCGAATGAATAGATCTTTGCCCGGGACTGCCTTTGTATCAAATGAAATTTGATATCACAATATCCACACTTTGTTTTACTTGCTTCTATGTCATCCCTTGGCACACGAAAGCACTGAAATCCTTGAGGTTTTTGGTATTACCAACTCGAAACTTAGATTTTGCAAAGTCTGGCATATGATTTCGCTTCAAAATACCATAAGAGAATGAGCCCAGCCTCCATGCCGACGGAATTGTCTTTACTTGCTGACGAGACACATGGCGTACTCATTTGGGAATGAAACTTGTGACGGTTCTTATCCAATTGGGAACAGCGAAAGATCCGATGGATGTCACGGTTCAGGATTTTCACAAGAATCAAGGAGCAATGTGATGATCACTTTTATTACGTAGCGATTTTTACGGTGTCGGTTAAGTAACCAACACACTACATAGCATTTTCTTACTGGGTACCAGTTCAAATTCAAAAATAACACATTCTATAAAAGGAAGATGATGATTTCTTTTTCAACTTTCTGCTCTCTGATTAAAACCTCAAGAACCCTAACTATTCATTGCTTCTAAAATTCTTCAAATTCTCTCCAATAGCTGCTTCTCAACGAAATGTTGATCAAACAACAACCAATGACGAATAATTTTCACAACCAATGATGAAGATCCAACACATCCATCTTCGTCTAGTTCCATATCTTGAAACATACCCAGGGGTTTTACAGATGCTTGTTCAAACTCTGAATAGCACTGTATTATCGTTTTTTCTTTCTTCATCATTTGCAATATGCATGGAATGGTTGTCTCTTGCTGCTTCAACTGCGGTGTTCAACAAAACAACCAAGGTGGTTACGTTCCAACTCACGAATTCAAAATCAAAGAAGCTCACTCAGAAATATTTTGCCCAAATTCTGAGACTAACAACTTCATGTACTTTCTATAAAGTTACGAATGATCAAGTTATTCATATGTTCAACGAAATTGGACATCAACCAACCCTCGTTGCAATTAGCCAATTTAAGAAGTCCAGTCTTCCATATGTTTGGAGTTTCTTGTTTGGGATCATTCTAAGGTGTTTGATAGGAAGAAGCTCCGGGGTTAACAAGGCTAAGCTTGAAATATACTCTGTCATGGCGAGATGATACTATGGTTTAAATGTTGATTATACTTCACTTCTATGGGAAGAATTTGGAATTTTAATCTTTCAAACAACGCTCGAAACTGGTGTGTCCAGTGCTCGATTTGAATATTATGGTTCCATTAGGTGTTGATACTGTATAATTTCCGATGATAGTTGCTCCAAGGGTTTCTTTGGATGATGCTACTGTCTTTCACAATGTTGCTCGAATTCCGGATTCGATACTCAAACTGGTGGATCCTAAAAATCAACTGTTGGTGCAATATTTGGCTTCTATTGATTCTTCTAATCCAACTGGGTTATTCCACAAAAGGTTTCTCAAAAAGAGGTAGAAGGAATATCAAAAGGCTTTGAGGCTCCAAAGAAGATGAAACAAGTACAACAACCACAAGTAATAGTGGAGGAGATTGTCAAAGAAACCATACCTACGAAAACTGGGGTTCTTAAATGAACTAAGAAACCAGCTAAGAAACCTCATGATTCTCCAATCAATACATCCACTCAAGATCCAATTGTTGAAAGTGTTGAGCCTACTTTTGTCGAACCCGCACATCATGTGTCTTCTACGGGTGATCCAAAGAAGGTTAGAAAGTTACAATTTACCAGGAGGGGATTTCTTGTTCGTGAAGTTTCGTGTCCTGGATCTCTAGCCTCAAAGGAGTGTCTAGCTTTAGATATAGCTCAACAATTAAAGAAGAGAAAACATGATCAAGTTAGTTTTCCAGATGAGAATGTGACTGTTGAAAACGAGAATGATAGTTAGCGACAGCTCATACATTCGAATCGAGGATTCTTATATTGGTTCACCACGAAGGGATACCCCTGTCAAGTCGGCTTTCGAGGAGACAAGGATTCCTGGTGTCACTGTAAACGTATCTGATACGGATCCAAACACAATTCGGGTGATCAACAACAAACGCCATCCACGAGATGACATTAGTCAAACCATATGGGGTTTCGAATACCGAGTCCAGTCAGGAGGAGGTCGGAACTCCGGACATCACTGTGAACTTATCTAATAAGGACAAAAATGTCAACATGGATGAAGAGATGATCCATAACGAATCTACTGTCACAACTTCCATTACAACTTCAACGGTTCTACCACCAACAACATCACCCATTCCAACTTTTGTTCTTGTTTCGACTATCTTACCAACATTTTTTGGTGTCATGCAAGAACATATCACCACTCTCTTCTCCTCTCAATCAATTGAGAAGTCACTTCAAGGATACGAAGTTGATGATGAAGATATCATGTCAGATAAGCAATTCAAGATACTCAACATAAAGATCAATTCTCTTATTCAAATTAAAGAATATACTAGAGGAAAGAATTATGTGACTGGAGTCGAAATGGATTACTTGATGAAAGCTCAAGAATTACATTTGGGAAATTTGGTTGAGGGTATTGAGCAGAAACAAGTAGAACGATTATCTTTTTATTCAAAGAGCTATGATTATGAAATTCAAAAGCTTCGTGATGTTGCAAAGGCACGTCATGAACTTTTCATGGAAAATGTAAATGAAATGAAGGAATCTCTTGCTCTCAAGGTTGATGAGATAAAATCCTTGATGTCAGAAGAAGTCAAGAAGATGGAAGAAAATTACAAGTTGTTGCATGGCAAAGTAGATGTTATTGCTGGTGCCATAACACATTTGGTTTTGTTGAACAACGAGTACACTAAACAGTTTCAAGATAAATCTGAGAAGGACGAAAAGGTGTTGGAGAAAATGGAGGAATTCCTATTTGGAATTAAAGAAACTTTGTCAGAGGTGGATCTTTCGAATCAATCAACCATCTCTCAAGAATCACTCTCACAGATGGTTTCGAATATTGAGTCAAACATAAAAACTGAGCTTGCTCCAATCCTTAATTTGGTACTTTGTTTACCAACCAATGCTCCTTGTGCTGTGCAAGTCTTACAAGGGGGAAATAGAGCAGTTGGAAGAGCTGGATCCTCAAACGTTTTTTGTGGTGATACAGGAATAGTGGTTGGGAAGGCTATTTCGACTAAGATTCCAACTACAATTCCCATGAAGCAAATAACTGTATGTTCGACAACCATGACTACAACAACAAATGTGACGAAAGCTCCATTAAAAGGGATTTAGATTAGGGAAAGTGACGTAGTTTCTATTAATTCTCCTATCAAAACAACTTCAACAATTGATTTGAAAGACAAAGGAAAGGTCATTCTAATTGAAAAATCGGAAGAGGAAAAGAAGAAGTGACAAACAGTAGAGTTAGAACGACAATGGCAGATAAATAGCACTCTTTAACAAAGAGAGAATGACCCACCAGGGTTGAACAAAGGTGATCCAAACAAGCACTGGTGTTATGAAACAATTGCATTTATTATTTTGGGGAAGAATGATGAATATCTAAAAAGACCGAAGAAGAGCTTTGAGACTGAAAATTCATATTTCAATCAACTCATTTTTTCAATCAATCACATGCTCTTCAGATCTCCATAGTTTAAATTGGCAGATAACTTCAAAGACAAGAATGAATACAAAAGGCTGAAGATTCTCTTTCACCTAATCTTAGGAAATAATGAAGATGATGTAAGGTCTTTGGTGAAGATTGTGAAGGTGATGAATCGAAAGAGATACCTTGTTCGAGTGCTTACTTCAGAACTTTCGATATTCTGTTGTAAGAGCAAACAATGTGGAGTTTAAGTTCACGGTTGTTGATTTCCCCTTGATGAATTTAAATGATCTTATCTCAATCACAAATATAATGATCAATATAGATGTGTCAAATATTTCGGAGAAGAATCGAAATGAATTCGTTCTCGGATTTGGTCATATTAAGTCTTTTCTGGATAGCTACTATGAATATTTGGCTATTACAAATATTGATCTTGCCATAGCTGCCAAGAAGACTGTGAAAGTACCTCAAACATTGGCTAAAGAAAAACTAAACATCAACGAGTTTGAAGACGGATAAATCATTCATCAACCTTATGGTGTTGTGTTCCAGGGAAAGAACAAGAGAGGAATTTGACAAATTTTTGTTTCAAGTCTCTGATGGGTTTTGAGCATCCTAACAACCTTAAGGTGCACATACAACCCTAAATGCTTTGGATCTATGTTTTCTCTAATTATACATGCAATTTGATTTTCCAAATCATTATCCTAACTAGCATACAAAACATGGGTACTTGTATAACAAAAAACTAGTTAGATAACATACCTTTTCTTATGGCTTGATTCCTTGGACCTTTAAGAGCCTAGCAACCCAAATGTGATGCCTCAAATGCTTCACACAACACCACCAACAATGGAGGACTTGAGAGAGAATATATTTCACACAAAAGTCGGCTACGCTCTTCCAAAGATCACTAGGGTGCCAATTTTAGTAGCCTAGGGTCTTCTTATATAGTGTGGCAAAATTAGGGTTACACCATGTAAACCCTAATGTGCATGACCTTCCATATTCCTTATGATCCATGGGTTTAAACCTCCATGAAGCATCCATGGGTTGTCACATTGGTTTAGCCCAACCTAAAGAATTATGGATCATTGGCCCACATTATAAGAATCAATGATTTACACAATCAATCCCCATATATTTATTTAGTCTCTTTTGATCACTATATTAATTCCAAATTAAATCTTGATCAATACTAATTAAATAATATGATTTCATATTAAAATATTAGAACTTATAATATATTAATAAATCATAAATAACCTCTTCTCAAATGTCCATCCTTCAAATTGTTCCGGTGCCATGCATCCCAAATGGACCATGCTACTCTCGGGTCAAGTACATACCAAATATAGTTATGGACTTAGACACCTTATCCAAGAATCTCCCACTTGGATAAGTCTAATAACTATAGTTGCAAGTATGACCTCAAACACAGACTAGCAATCGTAGCTCTTAAAAGCCTCTGTCAAAGCGTGAGGCACCATTTTAGATAAGTGATCATATAATCCTTTGTTCTCAAGATATCAGCCAGACAAATAAATGGAACAATGTCATACTTATTGTTCAGCAGTTTATTTCCCGATTTTCGATTTGTTTGACATAGAACTTAATCGAACACATCAATTTAGTTCTGACCGGGCCCGACACATTAGTCAAAACAAAATCATCGAGGGGCCCAAGATATCGCTTTTAATCCTCCAATGACAAAAAGGAACAGATAAACTTCGATAGTATATGATTGTAGTAACTACTTGTTAAATTATACACAACAGTGCATTTTATTTCATATTAATATATTAGAAGACTTATGTGATGTTACCGTCTCACGATCAATCGAGATAAATTCCATGAAGTGATACAAGTGAGTGTTGGTTTAATCCAATACTCAGACCTTATGAGCACTCATGAATGTTGTAGCAAACGTTGCTATGTCTAATACACTTCAGACAATCTACAAGCCAAATTCATGACAGTCTTGCCTCAATACCAACTTCCGAAGTATGATCGACTGTGGACAGTTTGAATAATATAATTATTCTGGAAGTCAAAACATGCAAAATGAAACAATAGTAAATGATTGACACAAGATAGTAACATTACTAATAAATAAATAACACCTTTTATTTAATCATCAAATGTCAATTACATTTCAACTATTACAAGTTTCAAAACTATTTAATTATTAAAACTAATATCGTCCTTCAGCCCGATGCGCCTCACATGTTGTAAGTGCTTAATCCTACTCAGTCCATTCGTGAGGGGATCTGTTGGGTTCTCCTCTGACGATATCCTCTTTGCTACGAGGAGTCCTTCTTCTATTCGATGTCTTATGAAGTGATATTTTCAGTCAATGTGTCTGGATCTGCCATGATCCCTTGGTTCCTTGGCTTAGGCAACCGCAGTCTCGCTGTCACAAAAAATCTATATAGGCTCCTGTATAGCTGGTACTACTCCATGGTCTCCAATGAAGTTCTTCAGCCATATTGCCTCCTTCGCCGCCTCTCTTGCTGCTATGTACTCTGATTTTCACGTTGAATCAGCTACTGTCTCATGCTTGGAACTTTTCCAAGTTATTGCTCCTCCATTCAGAGTAAAGACCCAGCCCGACTGAGAGCGGAAATTATCTCTGTCGGTCTGAAAACTGGCGTCAGTATACCCCACTATTCTCAAGTCATCACTCCCACCGAGGGTAAGGACCCAGTCCTTAGTCCTCCGCAGGTACTTGAGAATGTTCTTAACCGCAGTCCAATGAGCCTTACCAGGATTCCTTTCATATCTGCTGACCATGCTCAAAGCAAAGGCCACATCAGGGCGAGTACAAGTCATAGCATATTTGATCGAACCAACTGTGGAAGCATATGGTATATGACTCATTTCTGCTATCTCATCCTTTGTACTCAGACTCTGAGGTTTACTCAGTTTGGTATTGCTCTGGATCGGTAAGTCACCTTTCTTGGAATCCATCATGATGAATCTTTTCAACACCTTTTCCAAGTAGGTACTTTGACTAAGTCTAATTAGTCTCTTACTCCTGTCTCTCAATATCCTTATCCATAGGATGTAAGCAGCTTCTCCAAGGTCCTTCATAGCGAAACACTTCCCCAACCAGGACTTAACTTCCTGCAAGGTTGGGATGTTATTTCCTATGAGTACTATGTCATCCACATAGAACACCAAAAAGCTAACTGTACTCCCACTAGCCTTAACATATACACAGGACTCATCCTTACTTCTCGAAAAGCCAAACTGTTTGACTTTCTCATCGAAACAAAGATTTCATCTGCCAGATGCTTGTTTCAATCCATAAATGGATTTCGCAAGCTTACTGTCACACCCCCGAACCAGACGGCGGAAACGTCCGAGGGCTCGCGTGACTTAAATTGAAATATCATCACAATGAATATACATGAAACATAACACATTCATCACCCAACATTACATAGTACAACTGGCATTGTTTACATCAAGTACATGTTTTACATTACATGATCCCAAAATATAAAGTGTTTGGTGATTAGCTACTACAAAAGAAACTTTCAACACACTGGATGCTTCCTCGTTCTAACGATTACCTGAGAATACAAGTTATTTTGAAAATAGTCAACATATATAATGTTGGTGAGTTCATAAGTGTGTTTGATGTAAAATAGTTTATGTCGTTCGTAAAACCCAAAAAATCCGATATTTTATGTATTAAGACTTTTCTTGAAAATGTTGTGATGATCCTGTAAGTATATGCGTGAATGATTTCAAAACGTGAATAAATGAGAAGTTTTGCATTATAGTTTTTGAAAGTACAAATGAGTAAGATTGGTTTCCCCCAGAAAACCCGATGTTTTCCGATAAAAAGTTATGATTGTTTAGCATTATTGTATCGTCACATCGAATGAATATGATTTCCCTTGATTACTTAAATGATATCGGATTTCTACGTGAGTCGTTATAACCATGCATGATAATGACTAGTTCGTCTGTCTTGGCATTCTAATGAACACCAAAATTTGATCTTAAGATTTTGTCACCCTAGACTGGCCGAGTCTAACTGTAGCGAACAGCTTAGGTGTGGGGGAGTCACCCCCGTATAGATCTATACACAAACTCTCGCTCTCCCTCCAGGAGACTTTGATTACAACTACAGACTACGACCGACACTTATTGGTGACACCCGTTATTACTCACTTAATCCACATGAATTTGATTAACCTTGATTAATGACCTGATTTTAGTTTACTTGAAGAGAGGGTAAGCCTAACAGACGAGGAGAAGAAGACTACTAGGCCCTACTAATTTCGTATGTTATTTAAGGCTGTCGAGTATACGAAAAGCGCGTTGGCCCATTTCGCATATGATTTATTTGGACCTTACTAGTAATGCTAATGGCCCACTGAGGCCCAATAGCATGTAAAAACCATTGAGGGTCCCTTAAGCATGTAATTCGGTCACAGGAGGCCCAATAACATGTATTATTTATGTTGAGCCCAAAAGTCATGTTAATGAGTCACGAAGGCCCATTAAACATGATTAGAATCTCTCAAGCCCAACCATTAGAATGTTTACTTGTTTTGTATAGTATTAATGTTGCGAGTTGTTTCATCGATATGTCGTAAAAATCACGAATTTGTTTTATAACGATTCATAGATTTATAAAAATAGTTATTTTTCTATTTAAAACCCATAAGTTATAAAGTTTTGTATATTTTGACCCAATTATTTTATTATTAACATAATTGACCAAAAACATTTGTTTGACCTACTCAGCCCCTTATTTTGTAAAGTTGGCAATTTTAGTCCTTTTTATAAAAAAATGACATATTAGGTCCTTGAACTATTTTTCTTGACATTTTTGACCCAAACACTTATTTAAATAATGTTTTAATCCCAAAAGTAAATTTTCGGAAAGATTCAACCCTTTAGTTAAAAGACTTGCATTTTAATCCACCTTTTTCGCAATTTTTACACTTTTTACCTAAAATCCAAAATCTTTGCATTTTCAATCCTTTTTAGCAAATAAAATCATTTTAACCCCAGAATTAGATTTATTTACTTTTCTACCCACTGTTTTGAGAAATTTACCGTTTCAGCCCCCTTAAAACCATATTTTCGCAACTTTGGGCCTATGGGTCGAAAAGCCCAAAATTTTAGCCCAATAGGCTACAATTTAGAATTTTAGTCCTTTGAGAAACATAATGTTCATAAAAACTTCCATCTTAACTGTTTTGACATTATGAGCCTTGTAAAAACCGTAAATGACAACTTTTTCCCAAACTTTTGTTTATTTGACAAAAATAGTCTAATAATGAGTTTTATGTTGTAGTGTGTTATTTTAAAGCTTATATAGTAGTTTATCTTGACATGTTAAGTGAAATATGACCTAGATCACATAATTTTCCTTCTTGAACTATAGATCTTGAAATATCTTTCATTTTTAGCACATATTTACCACAAAAACACAAGAAATCACACATAACATACAAATACACATAGATCTTCACATTTTACTTGTATTCTCCCCCCATAAATCATATGAAAACCGAAAATAGAGGGGTATGAACTCACCTTTGCTTAGTTGCTTCGGTTTTGAAGAAGGTGTGAAGGTGATTTTTGGTCCTAGCAAGCCTCCTAGAGTTGATTTCGAACTTAAGAAGCTCTAGGAAGCAAAATCACCAAAACTTTGCTTAAAAGAGTGATCTATCAAGAGAAAGGAATGATAAAACTTGGAGGTGTAAAGACTTACCAAGAATGATGATTATCTTGTAAAAACCTCTTGAAACACAAGCAAAAGTTTTGAGAATTTTGGATGAAGAATATGGATGAGTCTTGAGAGAATTTGAGAGAGTTTATTGTGATGTGTGTGTGTGTTTTGGTGATCCTCGTCCGAGAGTAGAAGAAGAGAGGGGAGAGAGAATGGTGAATGACTAGCTTGGATACATGTTGGGTTTTGCATGGGAGTATGAAGTGTAATAGTGAGGTGGCAACCTTAAAAGTCAACTCTTCTCCCTTTTTTTGTAGTTGGGCCGACAGGGAGAAAGGAAGGGAAAGACTTGGGCCTTTTGTGCTTGAGTCCAGAATATGGGGCCCAATTTGATGATTTTCGGCCCATTGGGCGTTTAGAGTAGATCACGACCTAATTTTGTATAAGAAAATGGATTTGAGTCCATTAAAGCTAATTGAATTTGTTATGGCCCAATAAGGCCCATTAAAGGTAGACTAGTCCATTTTAGGCTTATAAGGCCCAAAAGGTTGAGTCTCATGAGAGTGGGTCCAAATTGAGAGTCCATTTAAGAGTTCTAAGCCCAAAATAGTCACATTGGAAATTTATTGGCCCATTAGGCCCAATAAGGAAATCCTAGTCCATAATGGACTTAAACTGGGATTTTTAGGGTTTCCAATCTTTTGTTGACTATTTGAAGTGTTGTATAGAGTGTTTGATGGAATTTTTGTTGTCATTGATTAAGCATCATACATTGCTTTCAAGTTTTAGTTACAATGTTATCCTTGTCTAATGTTTATAAAAGCCTTAGAATTTCTAGTTGTGACATCATCCCCCCGTTAGAGGGAATTTCGTCCCGAAATTCTTTTCGAAGCTAGAGTTGAGAATGCGAGAATAGGTGAGGGTACTTTTGCTTCATCTGGTCTTCGCGTTCCCATGTGAATTCCGGTCCACGTTTTGCGTTCCACCGAACCTTCACTATTGGAATGCGGCTTTGCTTAGTACGCTTCACCTCCATGTCCATGATTTCAACTGGTTCCTCGATGAACAGGAGATTCTCGTTGATTTCGATTTCTTCTAACGGGATGACGAGAGTTTCATCGGATAACCACTTCTTCAGATTGGAAACATGGAACACGGGGTGTACGCTATTGAGTTCGGCTGGTAGTTGCAGTCTATAAGCCACCAGACCGATTCGGGCAAGAATCTCGAAGGGTCCAATGTATCGTGGGTTTAGTTTTCCCCGTTTCCCAAAACGAATCATCCCTTTCCAGGGAGAGACTTTTAACAGCACCCGATCCCCGACTTGAAATTCCAAGGGCTTTCGCCGTTTATCAGCGTAGCTCTTCTGTCGGTCTCGTGATGCTAGAAGTCGAGCTTTGATTTGAACTATCTTCTCTGTCGTTTCGCGTATGATTTCTGGTCCTGTTAATGCATTGTTTGGTGTCCGCCCTCTTGTCAGCTGAGTTTCGCCTACCTCAGTCCAACACGACAGTGATCTACATTTACGACCATATAATGCTTCGAAAGGAGCAACTTTGTCACACCCCAAAACCGGAACGGCGGAAACGTTCGGGGGTGGAGGACGTCATGTACAGTATCACAACAATGCAAGTAGTAAACAAGAAACAACATCATCCATTGCATTAACAATATAGTTTAATACAAGTGTGTTATGTCAAGTTATATAGACACCAAAAATATGAATCAAAATAAAAGATGAGTCTGGAACGAGCTCCATCTTCTCAAAACCTGGCACCGGTACATGTCTACTGGTGACCTGAGAATACAAGTTATTTTGAAAAGAGTTTATCAGCTTTAAAGCTGGTGAGATCATAAGTATATTAGTGTTTGTGTTTGTATGAAAGTGTTTGTAAGTATGTAATGTATAAGTTTGAAAGTGTTTGTAAGATGTTTGAACTTCCCTAGAAAACCCTATGTTTCCTAATAAAAGTAGCCTTCTACCAAGGCATCTATTGTTCGTGTGTATGTCTCTCGTAAGAGTTTGTATTTTCCCAAATCTAACTATCATTAACCAAAAATATAGTTTTTACATTGTTGTTTATTGTGTGAAGATCACAAAGTGAATGCAATGGGAAAATGAAATAGTACTGTAGTGTTGTATTAAGTAACTACTGCTGTACTAACTACCTTAAACCAATTGTTATTTAAAGTACCATGTGATCGGTCTGTACCCTGCTACCGACTATAAACACGACGATGTGAGACGTCGGAAGAAATGACGTTTGGCACCCGTACACTTGCAAGTCCCACTGTAGCGAGCAGCAAGGTGTAGGATAGTCAATCCAGTATAGATCTATACACAAACTCATACGCTCCCCACTTAAGGAGATTCTGGATACAAAACGGGCCATGCCAGGTGATGCCATGCCCCGTTACGTGGCTCACATAACTGTAGTAATGTTCTAGTATATGTATGTGCTAGCTGTATTGTGTGTTCTCTCTCTGTCTAGCATGTATGTATGTTCTCTCTGTATGGTATTGTTTGTTTCTGATCATAGTATTCTCTTTCTGTATATTATGTTCTCTCTGTATGGTATTGACTCATGTATGAACTGACTCTTTGTATGTTTCACTATTCTAGTAATAGTATTAGTATCTCCCTAAACTATACCTATTATAGCTTACTAGTAATGTTGTTTTTGTTGGATTAATGTCTAAGTCCATAACTATATTTGGTATGTACTTGACCCGACCCGGCATGGTCCATTTGGGTTGCACTTCACCGACACAATTTATATGGATAGTCTTTTGAGAATAGTATATTTATGATTTATATTAATATATTATAAGTTCTAATATATTAATATATAATCATATTATTTAATTAGTATTGATCAAGAATTAATTTATAATTAATTAAGTGATCAAAAGGAACTAATTAAATATGGACTCTTAGATATATATATGTGTAGTGGGCCAAGTTCATTTAGGTTGGGCTAAGTCTTCATGGATAGTCCATGGAGCTTTAACCCATGGATCCTAGGAAATAAAAGGTCATGGGTATTAGGGTTTAACCCTAATCCTCCACACTATATAAAGGGTCTTATGGTTCATGAAATTAGGCTAGTGGCTAGTGTGGATACACTAAAGAGGGCAATAACCGATTTCATAGTGTGAGCCAAGTATCCATATTCTCTAAAGGTTTTCCAAGCTGTTTTGGTGATTTATGATTCCACTTGAGGCTTCCACACTATTGGGGCTAAGCTCTTAAAGCTTGAAGACATCAAGCTACATCAAAAGGTATGTCATCTAACTAGAACTTTGTAGTATAGGTGCTTCATAATATGCTAGTTAGGATGAAACCTTGGAATATTTAATATTTGCATGTATAAAAGAGAAAACATAGATCCAAGGTTTATGGGGTTGCATATACACCATAGGAATGTTAGAATGCTCAAAACCCAACAGTTTGAATGTATGAACATGTGTGTATACCTTTGCTACCCAAAGGTATTGAATAGAAAGAAGTAACCTTTTATATCTATACACATATACATGATATATGACTAGGATACAAACGACCTTCGGACAAACAACCGATACCCTAAGTCCACAACCCAACAAGGAACAGGAAGTAAGGTGAGTTATCAGTCCTAAGTCCTTTACATCCTACTTATATAACTATATCTATATAGATACACATTTAACAGAATATAAGTTTAAAAGAGTTTAATAAAAGTATTTGACATGTAAAAGAGTTTGTAAAACAGTTTGAAGTAAACAGTTTGATAACACAGTTTGAAAAGTAAGAAATCCACTTGTTTGGTAGTTATTAATCGCATGTGATTGAGATAATAACTATAATAGTTCAACTTGTATTCCCCCCCCCCCCCATAAAGCATTTAAAATCATTTAAAAGGTTGATTAAGGGGTATGAACTCACCTGTAGTGAGTGGTTTGGATGAACGGATTGATATAGGATGCTAAGTGTCAATTGGAGTCTTGAGCACAAACGAATCCTATTTAACATATAATTACACATATATGAATACATTGAATGTATATAACCACCCAAAAGTGATAGGGACACGCCTTAGGGACATAAAAACACTTAGAATTAAGTGTTACCAACACCTATGGTTGTATATAAGGGGTATATGGCTATACAAAGGAGTGTATGGTCAAAGTGCACAATATTTGAGTGTGTGGCCAGGGTATGCGGCCAGGGTGTGTGTGCGGCCGCACACTCCCTATGGAATGTGCCAAAACGTATTTTAAGGCTTTAGGACTCATCTAGGAAGGTTTCTTACTTCATGCTTTAGCCTTATAAGAAGTTCATTGCCATTTTTGGACCTAAAGAGGGTGTGTGCGGCCACCATGACGTGTGCGGCCGCACACCCTTTATAAAGATGATAAAATCGTGTTTTTCTAGTATATCATCAAGTGTTCTTAGCATATAACAAGTTATGATAAGTGTATACACGTTATAGAGGCTTGAAAGGGTGATTAAGGTCCAAAACTAGTGTGTGTTCTTGGTGTTCTTGGTGATCTAACACCAAATAGGTGTTTTCATGGATCAAAACAAGGGAAAAAGGCTAGTTAAGGTCATGTCTTAGCTAAACAAAGAAGGAATCACTCACTTAATTGAAGATTGAAGTGAAACTTTGGACGATACTTGAGAGAAAACGAGTTCTAGCTTTGAAGAAGTGGAAAAAGTGTTCAAAATGACTAAGTGTTCTATATATAGGTGAGAGTGTGCGGCTGGGATGGGTGTGTGGCCGCACACTCGGGTGTGCGGCCGCACACACCTCGTGTTAGTGTGTTTGGCTCATTTGCAAGGTGTTACATCCACAATATTCATCCCACGACTCATACCTTGATTATATTAGGTTTTAAACACTCTAATTGACTCTAAATAGTGCTAGAAGATAGCAAAAACGAGTATGGCCTTCATTGATTTGAATAAGTATATAAGATAAAAATTTCGGATTGTCACAAACTTTGATGCTTGTGTGATAACTGTTGTTGTATGAAAACTCAATTAAAGGTAAGTGGGTATCCCACGACCTTCCAAATTCTATCACACATGCTCGAAGCATATCCTCAAGCGTTTGAATGGTTCGCTCACTTTGACCATCCGTTTGTGGGTGGTAAGTAGTGCTCATGTCGAGTTGTGTCCCCAAAGCCTTCTGAAGCGATTGCCTAAAGCGTGAAGTGAACCTACTATCTCGATCTGAGATGATAGATATTTGTACTCCATGGAGTCTCACAATTTCCTTGATGTAGATTCTTGTTAGTCGCTCCATCTTGTATGACTCCTTTATTGGAAGGAAATGGGCGGATATTGTCAACCTGTCGACTATTACCCATATGGTATCCAATCCATCTATTGTCTTGGGTAATTTGGTCACAAAGTCCATAGTAATCCTTTCCCATTTCCACTCGGGTATTACCGGCTGTTGTAATAGTCCCGAGGGCTTTTGATACTCTACCTTCACTTTCGCATAAGTGAGGCACTTGCTAACGTAAGTGGCAATCTCTGCCTTTATGTTAGGCCACCAATAGCATTGCTTGACATCCAGGTACATTTTATCTGACCCTGGATGGATGGAGTATCGTGTCTTATGAGCTTCATTCATGACTACTTCTCTGAATCCCCCAAGTTTAGGGACCCAAATTCGGTTCATGAAATAATATGTTCCGTCCTCCTTGACTTCGAAGTTCTTTTCCATTCCTCGTAACGCTTCGCTCATTCTGTTTTCTGTCTTCATGGCGTCGAACTGGGCTACTTTGATTTGTGAGGACAGATGGGATTGGATGGTTATTGAAAGAGTCTTCACACGAAGATTTGAGTATTCTTTCCGACTCAAGGCATCTGCTACCATGTTAGCCTTGCCTGGGTGGTACTTGATTTCTTACTCATAATCGTTTAGCAGCTCAACCCATCTTCTCTACCTCATGTTTAACTCCTTTTGATTTAAAATGTGCTGGAGACTCTTGTGGTCGGTGAAAATGGTGCACTTTGTACCATAAAGGTAGTGCCTCCAAATTTTCAAGGCGAAGACCACAGCTCCCAATTCGAGATCATGGGTGGTATAATTCACCTCATGTGTCTTTAGTTGTCGGGATGCATAAGCTATTACCTTTCCACGCTGCATGAGTACACAGCCTAAACCCTGATTCGAAGCATCGCAGTAAACAACGAAGTCCTCTGTTCCCTCTGGTAGTGATAGTACTGGTGCACTACAGAGAGCTTGCTTCAGAGTTCGGAAGGCAACCTCCTGCTTTTCTGTCCATTCAAATGGCACGCCCTTTTGTGTAAGCATGGTAAGTGGCTTGGCTGTTTTGGAGAAGTTCTGAATGAATCTCATGTAATAGCCTGCGAGACCTAAAAATTGACGAATTTCTGTGGGTGTCGCTAGGACTGCCCATCCTTCAATGGATTTGATCTTAGAAGGGTCCACATGTATCCCTTCTTGGCTGACAACATGACCTAAAAAGTTTACGCTACGGAGCCAGAACTCACATTTAGAGAGTTTTGCGTATAACTTTTCGGTTCGTAGGGTTTCCAAGATTTGTCGGAGATGTCGGCCATGCTCCTCTTCGCTTCGAGAATAGACTAGAATATCGTTGATGAAAACAATGACAAAATTGTCGACGAATTGTCGGCAGACTCGATTCATCAGGTCCATGAATGCGGCAGGGGCATTCGTTAGACCGAAGGGCATTACAACGAATTCATAATGTCCATAGCGAGTTTGGAAAGCAGTTTTGGGAATATCCTCTTCCCGGACCTTGAGCTGGTGGTAGCCGGACTGCAGATCTATCTTAGAGAAGTAATTTGCTCCCTGGAGCTGGTCGAACAGATCGTCGATTCGTGGAAGTGGGTAGCGATTTTTGATAGTGAGCTTATTCAGCACTCTATAATCAATACACATCCTAAAGGATCTGTCCTTCTTCTTAACAAAAAGGACCGGAGCTCCCCAGGGTGAGAAGCTATGTCAGATGAATCCTTTACTCAAGAGCTCGCTGAGTTCGCTTGACAGTTCTTGCATCTCCGCAGGATCCAACCTATAGGGTGATTTGGCAATGGGCGTAGCTCCCGGCACCAGGTCAATTCGGAAATCGACTTGTCTTTCTGGGGGTATCCCCGGAAGATCTTCGGGAAAGACGTCCGAGAAGTCGCAAGCCACTGGGATGTCTCGAATATTGACCTCTTCCTTGGACTTATCCACTATGTGTGCCAGAAACGCCAAGTCCTTCTTTTGTAGATACTTTTGTGCCTTAATGCACGAGATAAGACGAAGGTTCGTATTGGGTTTGTCTCCGTATATAATTAGGGTTTCGTTATTAGGGAGATGAAGGCGAACGGCCTTCTCACGACACATAATTTCGGCATGATGGGGGCTCAACCAGTCCATGCCGATAATCACATCAAAACTCCAAATAGTTACAGGCATCAAGTTTATTTGAAAGGTATGCTGATTTAAAGTTAGGGTACATCCTACATAGATTTCCACGGATGATTCTGTTTTCCCATTAGCCATTTCCACCGTAAAGGTTTCATTACGCTTTTGGGGTTGTTGTTTTAGCAAGTGTTTGAATTTGTTACTCACAAAGCTTCGCTCTGCCCCGGTATCAAACAGGATGCATGCATATGAGTGGTTAAGGAGAAACGTACCGGTGACGACAGCGGGATCCTGAACCGCTTCTCCTTGCCCCATAGTCAGCACTCTTCCTGCTGCTCCTGTCGCCTGGGTGGTTGCATTGGGACAATTCCGTCTGAAATGTCCAGTCTTCCCGCACCCATAACAGGTATAACTGGCTCCATCCTTTGTTATGTTGTCGTTGTTGTTATTGTTGTTGTTGGGCATGTGGTTTTGTGGAAGCTGGGTCCTACAATACTTTGCTCTATGGCCCTTCCGGTTGCATCTTGTGCACATCATCTCTCTGCATTCCCCGTGGTGGTGGTAGTTACATTTGTTACACTTGGGAAGATTCCCTATGTACTGTTTCGGAGTATTCGGCGTGGATGAGGCTGGAACATGTGGTGCTGTGGTAGCTTGGGTTGCTGCATGGACAGTTACTTTCTGTTGCTTCTTAGATGATTCTGAGTTCTATTTACCTCTTCTCTTGTTGTTCTTCCCTTTCTTATTCTCTTCTTCCTTCTTAACATCCGCTTCCACAATCTTAACACTCTTCTTGCTGCCATGATCATACAGTTTCTTGGCCAATCTTTTGGCGCTATCAAACGTCTCATGGTTTGCCGCAATGACATTTCCTTGGATAGGTGCAGTCAATCCCCAGATGAACCTCTCAATCTTTTTCCCTTCTGAGGTGATCATACCCGGACACAGAAGGGATAGCTCGCTAAACCTGGATATGTATGCTTCGATGTTGGAGTTCTGACTGTCAAGTTCCACAATTCTTGTTCCATCTTTTATATCTCGCCTCTAGGGCAGTACTCTGCCAACATCATTTCCTTCACTTCTTCCCAGGGCATCGTGTTTTCCACTGGAAGGGTCATGGCTTCGATGTGACCGTTCCACCATGAAAGAGCTTGATCAACAAAGGTACATGCTGCGAACTTGACCTTGCACCCATCTGGACACCCGCAAATTTCAAAGACGGATTCAATTTTCTCAATCCACCTCTTTAGGGCTATGACACCTCCCGTTCCATTAAATGTTCGTGGCTTGGCGTTCGTAAAGTCTTTGTAAGAGCATGTTTTGGTAGGTCCTTGATTTATTCCGTTGTTTGAACTTCCAGCTCCCTGCCCGTTTCCTCCGTCATTGTTCCCTTGGTGGATTTGCGCCATGGCTACTGTGACTGCAGCAGATACAGCGGCTTGAAACACAGCTGAGTTGACTTCCGGTGGTGTCGGTGGTTGGTTATTTCCGCGGTTTGGTCTCTGAGGCATCCTGTTACGGAACAAAAAGATGTTGAGTATGTATTGTTTTTAAATTGAGAATTTCATGAATCAATTTTTGTATCTAATTGTTCCCATATATTCACACCAAACGATAATAGTATAAAACACATAGCAGGTCACAACATCACCATGAAACACATAATATTTTTCACTAATAATATCCGTACTTTGATACATGAAAATTTGCTCGAAAGAGCATACATAGAGGTAAAAAGTTCGACAGCATAACGACTCTATGAGTAGTGTAATCACTTAACATGGAGTCGGTAGTACATGGCAAACATAAGAGAACATAGCACTAGTAGGGTAAAGCTGGTCCTAACACACTAGGAAGCGCCCGACGGTGGCAGCGAGATCATATAACGAAGTGTTGTGTCAACAACTGAGCCATCTCAGTCATTTCTCCAATGACTTCATCTCTTTCCTGTTCAGCCTGCACCGCTCGTGCTTCCATAGCGAATAGTTGTTGTCGCAGTGCGGCAGCCTCAGCCTCCGGAGAACGATTCTTTCTCACGGGATTTCCTGGTGGGGCAGGGTGGTTCTGCTGTGTCTCGCCAGCAGGTGGTGTGACGGAGGCTTCGTCTGTGCCTCTTTCTTCCTCCATATCGTCATCGGTCCCATCAAACTCGCAGTCGGTATCCGTGTACTCGTCGGGTCCAATGCCGTGCGCTCCCCCTTGCTCTTCCTCCACGTCGTCCTCAATCATTCCGTGGGCCACTAAGACCTGATGAAACTGAATGCCCTGATGCTCCTCTTCCATGGTGACTGTGGGGGGGAACACGTAAGGAGGTATATAAATAAACTATTATTAATCCTAAAATATTTTTTGTTGTTATAAAATTGGGTTGATGCATTCTTCTTGTTTAACAATAGGGTATGCCTTGGGTTTACTGACCATTGCGATAGTTCCAGGGCATGTGATAGTTGTATTACGAAGAAATGTAGTTGATCAGGCTACATTCATCCCTAATATAACTGTGAACAGTCCTGGCTTAACCGAGATGTCAGGTTCTCCCAAGCGTCTTATTCGATTTGTTATTATGTTCATTTTTCTAAGTCGCACAAATAAGAGTGTTTAGTAGCACATTTTATTTGTTTTGTTCAGAGTTATTTAGTCCCTTGCTGGGTTTATAGTTGCATATCAATGTGTGGTTAGATATGACAGTTCACTATAAACAGAGCTCTGATACCAACCTGTCACACCCCCGAACCAGACGGCGGAAACGTCCGAGGGCTCGCGTGACTTAAATTGAAATATCATCACAATGAATATACATGAAACATAACACATTCATCACCCAACATTACATAATACAACTGGCATTGTTTACATCAAGTACATGTTATACATTACATGATCCCAAAATATAAAGTGTTTTGTGATTAGCTACTACAAAAGAAACTTTCAACACGCTGGATGCTTCCTCGTTCTAACGATTACCTGAGAATACAAGTTATTTTGAAAACGGTCAACATATATAATGTTGGTGAGTTCATAAGTGTGTTTGATGTAAAATAGTTTATGTCGTTCGTAAAACCCAGAAAATCCGATATTTTATGTATTAAGACTTTTCTTGAAAATGTTGTGATGATCCTGTAAGTATATGCGTGAATGATTTCAAAACGTGAATAAATGAGAAGTTTTGCATTATAGTTTTTGAAAGTACAAATGAGTAAGATTGGTTTCCCCCGACAAACCCGATGTTTTCCGATAAAAAGTTATGATTGTTTAGCATTATTGTATCGTCACATCGAATGAATATGATTTCCCTTGATTACTTACATGATATCGGATTTCTACGTGAGTCGTTATAACCATTCATGATAATGACTAGTTCGTTTGTCTTGGCATTCTAATGAACACCGAAATTTGATCTTAAGATTTTGTCACCCTAGACTGGCCGAGTCTAACTGTAGCGAACAGCTTAGGTGTGGGGGAGTCACCCCCGTATAGATCTATACACAAACTCTCGCTCTCCCTCCAGGAGACTTTGATTACAACTACAGACTACGACCGACACTTATTGGTGTCACCCGTTATTACTCACTTAATCCACATGAATTTGATTAACCTTGATTAATGACCTGATTTTAGTTTACTTGAAGAGAGGGTAAGCCTAACAGACGAGGAGAAGAGGACTACTAGGCCCTACTAATTTCGTATGTTATTTAAGGCTGTCGAGTATACGAAAAATGCGTAGGCCCATTTCTCATATGATTTATTTGGACCTTACTAGTAATGCTAATGGGCCACTGAGGCCCAATAGCATGTAAAAACCATTAAGGGTCCCTTAAGCATGTAATTGGGTCACAGGAGGCCCAATAACATGTATTATTTATGTTGGGCCCAAAAGTCATGTTAATGTGTCACGAATGCCCATTAAGCATGATTAGAATCTCTCAATCCCAACCATTAGAATGTTTACTTGTTTTGTATAGTATTAATGCTGCGAGTTGTTTCATCGATATGTCGTAAAAATCACGAATTTGTTTTATAACGATTCATAGATTTATAAAAATAGTTATTTTTCTATTTAAAACCCATAAGTTATAAAGTTTTGTATATTTTGACCCAATTATTTTATTATTAACATAATTGACCAAAAACATTTGTTTGACCTATTCAGCCCCTTATTTTGTAAAGTTGGCAATTTTAGTCATTTTTATAAAAAAAATGACATATTAGGTCCTTGAACTATTTTTCTTGACATTTTTGACCCAAACACTTATTTAAATAATGTTTTAAGCCCAAAAGTAAATTTTCGGAAAGATTTAACCTTTTAGTTAAAAGACTTGCATTTTAATCCACGTTTTTCGCAATTTTTACACTTTTAACCCAAAATCCAAAATCTTTGCATTTTCAATCCTTTTTAGCAAATAAGGTCATTTTAACCCCAGAATTAGATTTATTTACTTTTCTACCCACTGTTTTGAGAAATTTACCGTTTCAGCCCCCTTAAAACCATATTTTCGCAACTTTGGGCCTATGGGTCGAAAAGCCCAAAATGTTAGCCCAATAGGCTACAATTTAGAGTTTTAGTCCTTTGAGAAACATAATGTTCATTAAAACTTCCATCTTAACTGTTTTGACATTATGAGCCTTGTAAAAACCGTAAATGACAACTTTTTCCCAAACTTTTATTTATTTGACAAAAATAGTCCAATAATGAGTTTTATGTTGTAGTGTGTTATTTTAAAGCTTATATAGTAGTTTATCTTGACATGTTAAGTGAAATATGACCTAGATCACATAATTTTCCTTCTTGAACTATAGATCTCGAAATATCTTTCATTTTTAGCACATATTTACCACAAAAACACAAGAAATCACACATAACATACAAATACACATAGATCTTCACATTTTACTTGTATTCTCCCCCATAAATCATATGAAAACCGAAAATAGAGGGGTATGAACTCACCTTTGCTTAGTTTCTTCGGTTTTAAAGAACGTGTGAAGGAGATTTTTGGTCCTAGCAAGCCTCCTAGAGTTGATTTCGAACTTAAGAAGCTCTAGGAAACAAAATCACCAAAACTTTGCTTAAAAGAGTAATCTATCAAGAGAATGGAATGATAAAACTTGGAGGTGTAAAGACTTACCAAAAATGATGATTATCTTGTGAAAACCTCTTGAAACACAAGCAAAAGTTTTGAGAATTTTGGATGAAGAATATGGATGAGTCTTGAGAGAATTTGAGAGAGTTTGTTGTGATGTGTGTGTGTTTTGGTGATCCTTGGCCGAGAGTAGAAGAAGAGAGGGGAGAGAGAGTGGTGAATGACTAGCTTGGATACATGTTGGGTTTTGCATGGGAGTATGAAGTGTAATAGTGAGGTGGCAACCTTAAAAGTCAAATCTTCTCCCTTTTTTTGTAGTTGGGCCGAGAGGGAGAAAGGAAGGGAAAGACTTGGGCCTTTTGTGCTTGAGTCCATAATATGAGGCCCAATTTGATGATTTTCGGCCCATTGGGCCTTTAGAGTAGATCACTGCCTAATTTTGTATAAGAAAATGGATTTGAGTCCATTAAAGCTAATTGAATTTGTTATGGCCCAATAAGACCCATTAAAGGTAGACTAGTCCATTTTAGGCTTATAAGGCCAGAAAGGTTGAGTCTCATGAGAGTGGGTCCAAATTGAGAGTCCATTTAAGAGTTCTAAGCCCAAAATAGTCACATTGGAAATTTATTAACCCATTAGTCCCAATAAGGAAATCCTAGTCCATAATGGACTTAAACCGGGATTTTTAGGGTTTCCAATCTTTTGTTGACTATTTGAAGTGTTGTATAGAGTGTTTGATGGAATTTTTGTTGTCATTCATTAAGCATCATACATTACTTTCAAGTTTTAGTTACAATGTTATCCTTCTCTAATGTTTACAAAAGCCTTAGAATTCCTAGTTGTGACACTTACACACTCTATTAGGGTACTTTGCATTGACAAAACCCTCTAGCTGACTTATGTAAACACCCTCATCCAACCTTTGATTAAGAAAAGCGGTTTTGACATCCATTTTCCATATTTCATAATCATGAAATGAAGCTATGGCTAGCATAACCCTAATAGACTTAATCTTCACTACTGGTGAGAAGGTCTCATCATAGTCAACTCCCGGAGTTTGAGCAAAGCCCTTCGCAACCAATCGTGCCTTATAAGTGTGTACCTTTCCATCCATGTTGGTCTTCTTCTTGAAGATCCATTTGCAGCCGACTGTCTTACGACCTGGTACATTGTCAACCAAGATCCAAACTTGATTCATGGACTGAATCTCGCTGTCCATAGCCTCTTTCCATTTAGCAGACTTGGGGCCTGCCATGGCTTCCTTGTAGTTGTTAGGTTCATCCAACTTTACCAGTGTGCTATCACTGATAAATGTATCACCTTCAGTAGTAATATGGAAACCATAGAACTCAGGTGTATTTCTAACTCTACTGGAACGCCTCTGGGGTAACGATTCGTCAATTGGATCAACTGAAGTTTCTGTTGGATATAGTGTCTAAGTCCATAACTTTATTTGGTATGTACTTGACCCGACCCGGCATGGTCCATTTGGGTTGCATGGCATTGCAATACTTGGATAGACTAAACGAGAGAATTAGGCACTTATGATTGTTAATATATTATAAGTTCTAATATATTAATAATAGTATTATTTAATTAGTATTTATCAAGTATTAATCTAGTATTAATTTGGTGATCAAAGTGAGACTAATTAAATATATAGGGTTGATTATGACAATCATCAATTCTTTTATGGTGGATTAATGATCCATGGTTTATGGGTTTGGTTATAACCATATGGAGCTCCATGGATAGTCCATGGGAGTTACAAACCCATGGGTCATGAGAAATCAAGAGTCATGACAATTAAGGGCATTCATGTGTAAACCCTAATTGTGACAACACTATAAAAGGAACCCTATGGCTAGCAAAATGGTGACCTAGTGTTACTAGAGAGGGCATAACCGATTTTGAGTGCTAGAAGTATTCTCTCAAGTTATTCCAAGTCTTGTGGTGTTGTGTGAAGCATTTGAGGCACAACATTTGGGGTGCTAGGCTCACAAAGTCTTGAAGGAATCCAAGCAACAACAAGGTATGTATTTATACTAGTTTTTATGTTTTATGTAATCCCCATGCCATGCTAGTTAGGAAATAACCTTGAAAAAGAAATTTGCATGTATATAGAGAAAACATAGATTCAAGGTTATTAGGGTTGCATGTACACTTAGGAAGTGTTAGAATGCTCAAAAACCCATCAGTGGTATCAGAGCCTAGGATTGTTTTCTGTATACTTGATGCAAAACTGCTTAAAAATCGAAAATTCTGCACTCTAACGACTGGACTCGCCGAGTCCATGGGGAGGACTCGCCGAGTCCATGAACGAATTCATCCTACTCGACGAGTAGAATAATGTACTCGGCGAGTAGGAGCGTGCTGGGCAGTTTTTCCGAGTTTTGTTGCTAGAAATGGATTAAGATCATTATCCCAATCTGTTTTTGGACTTGTAAAATCTGTTTTTCAAAATGATAATGATTATGTTAACCCATTTTACATGACTTTTATCAATTTTCAAGTATTGTATATGTTTATATGATTTTCTTGAAATTGCTTGACATGAATTTGTGTTCATATGAGTTTAGAAGATCATAGGAATTATGTGTAACCTCCATGTGTGTTTAATTCATGATCTTAATGGCTATGATGGTGTCCATAACTTGTCCTCAAGTTATGGATAACCAAAAGTCACTTCTTTTAATTATGATTAAAGAACTAAAGAGGTTTCATAAAATGAAGAGTCTTCTTTTTTATGAACCATTAAAACTCATAAGTTACAAATTGAAGAGATTGAAGAGACTTGGAATAGTTTCAAATCTTGCCCTCAAGGTTTGGAATTTGAAAAGTCTTACACTTTAATACTTTAATTCCAAATTAAACCTTAGATTTTTAAAAAGTTTAAAAATCAACACTTATACTATTATTATAATTTTATTATATAGATATGTATAAGAATATGTCATTCTTACCGTTATTAGGCCTCATTCACGAAGCCGGTCTATAAGGGGGGTATAAGGTTGTTGCCTATAAAATGGTGACTTAATGGGTGTCCACTCTCACCCACCGCTTCCTTGATCGGTGGAGGGTCGTTAGCCGAACGGGTAGGATACGACTTTAAATACTCGTTAAAAGTATAATGAATTATAAAGTAACTATACATTATAAATTCCTAATCTTAGTTACTTTAGGAAAATGTGAAATTGGTGCTAGCCCATAAAATTACACTTTGTACCTTACCAAGTTGTTAGTGGAGTGTGTGTGGTTAACCGGCACACTAACATGGACTAGTAAGAGTGGCAAAGGGTAACTTGACCTTATTATAGATCGGTGGAGCGTGTGTGGTTAACCGGCACATCGATTAGGTAATATTGTTAAGGGTACCAAGTCAATTTGTATGGTTATTCACACCTTGTTTGTGATCCTCGGCATCCCAGTCACAAACTTGAGAGGGCACAATCGAGATTCAAACATGCCATTGAAAAGTTCAATGTATCTCAAAAGATCTAGGAGTTTCAAAACCAATAAAACCTAATAATAAAATATTTCGTTCTTATGGTGGAAATTGGTAAATCGTCATTTACCTACCTTCAAATATTTTATAGTATGGATTACGGCATCCCTCTTCCAACTATAAATAGTTTGTTGGATCCTAGCCTTAATATTTCATTTGGGTGAATTATTAAGGATTCCTAATCTAATGAAACTTGTCTTTCTTTCCTTTCAGATGTCTTCCAACAATGCTTCTGGCTTAAACCCAACAGGCTCCTTTTCCCTTATGAACTTGTGTGGTAAGGTCATCTTTGATGGATCCAATTTCAATGAGTGGATCAGAAACATCAGGATGATTACCCGCTATGAGGACAAAGAATATGTCCTCGATAGGGAGCTTAAGGTTGTGAGTGAAGCCACTGCTACTCCTGAAGAGTTTGCGGAGTTTGTTGCACATGAAAAGGATGCTACTAAAGTAGCATGCATCATGATGGCCACCATGACTCCTGAACTTCAAAAATCCTATGAAGATTTCTACCCCTATGAGATGCACCTGGATCTGATGGAAAGGTACCATCAGAGCGCGCGTCAGGAGAGGTATGAAATCATCTCCTCCATGATAACCGCAAGGATGAAGGATGGTGAACCCATCACCGGTCACTTGCAGAAGATGCAAAGGTTCGTTGACCAGTTGCTGAAGCTAAATGTTGACTTTCCTGAGGAAATGGCGATTGACATCATTCTCCATTCCTTACCTCCAAGTTATGATCAGTTTCGTATGACTTATCATATGAACAAGGAGGAAGTCACACTTAGCAAACTTCAAGGACTCTTAAGGACAGCTGAAAGTGGCCTTAAGGGTAAAGCGGTTGCTACTTCTACTCCTTCAACAACCCCTGTTCTGGCTATTGGGCAGGGAAAGGGTAAGAAGAGGAAAAACCCTTCGAAGGGTACCAAGGGTAAGACTCTTGATGGTTCCTCTTCAAGTGGGACAAAGAAAGGTCCCATTACTCCTTCTTCAAACCCAAAGGAAGCACAGTGCTTCTATTGCCAGGATAAGGGACACTTCAAGCTAAGCTGCCCTAAATATCTGCAAGATGTAAAGGATGGGAAGGTTAAACCCACCCATGCAGGTATTTACACAATATTGTCTAATAACTCATCTAATGCTAATTCTTGGGTGCTTGATACAGGTTGTGGCATTCACATCTGTACTGATTTGCAGGCACTAAGAAGAAGTGAGCAAGTGGAGCACGGGAAGATAAACTTAGTCATGGGCAACAGGAAAGCATCACCTGTTACCAAGATAGGAGTTTATTCTTTATTGCTTAATAATGGGTTAATGTTAGATTTGAATAAGTATTGTTACTCACCCGAAATGGCGAGAAATATTATTTCTTTTCATGGCTTGTACAAACAAGGTTTTTCATTTTCATTTGATAATAAAAATGGTGCTATTAATGTTTATTACAATGATGTATTTTACTTTAAAGCATTACCTTGTGATGGTGTATATGAAGCCGTGAATGTTGTAGACAATCTAGGAAATAATGTGTTGTATATTGATTCTTTAGATAGCTTGGATAAAGCATCCTAGTGGCATTATCATCTTGGACATGTTAACAAGAAGCGCATAGGCCAACTCCAAAAGGCTGGAGTCTTGGAATCATTTGACCTCAAGTCAGATGATAGTTGCGAGTCTTGTTTACTTGGAAAAATGACAAAGTCACCCTTCACAGGTACTTGTGATAGGGGCGAAGGTTTGTTGGACCTTGTACACACGGATGTGTGTGGGCCCTTCAGAGTTGCTACAAGGGATGCTAATCGCTATTATGTGACTTTTACTGATGATTACAGTAGATATGGATGTATTTACTTAATCAAGCATAAGTCAGAAACCTTTGAAAAGTTCAAAGAGTTTAAGCAGGAAGTGGAGAATCAATTGGGCAGGAACATCAAGATGCTCCGATCCGATCAGGGAGGAGAGTATCTTAACATTGAGTTCCTTGACTATCTTAAGGAATGTGGGATTGTCTCACAATTGACACCTCCCAGAACACCACAGTTGAATGGTGTAGCTGAGAGGCGCAATCAAACCTTGATGGATATGGTTCGTTCCATGATGAGTCGAGCTTCGTTACCAATCTCTTTCTGGGGGTATGCCTTAGAGACTGCCGCCCATATCCTTAATCTAGTCCCTACTAAAAAGGTTGCCAAAACACCTCACGAGATGTGGACTGGGAAAGTTCCCAATTTGGACCACATCAAGATTTGGGGTTGTGAAGCTTTCGTAAGGCGTGAGACTCATGATAAGCTTGAACCTCGAAGTGAGAGGTGTATTTTCATCGGCTACCCACAAAGATCCTTTGGTTACCTCTTCTACAGACCCAGTGATAATGTGGTCTTTGTAGCAAGAAGAGGAGTCTTTCGTGAGAGAGAATTCATAAGCCAAGGGGACAGTGGGAGGCAAATTGACCTTGAAGAGCTTCAAGAGTCAAGTGGTGAAGGAACCTCAAATGCTATCGACCAACCTGAGGAGGAAACTCTTGTTGATCCGATAGGTGAGTCTGTACCTCCAAGACGTTCCACTAGGGTGAGGAACACACCTGATTTTTATTATGGTTATCACATCACCACTGAAGGTGATACATTTATTAGTGATAGTACACTAATAGATTTGGATGAACCTAATAATTACAGGGAAGCCATGGCAGGCCCTGAGTCTGCTAAATGGAAGGAGGCTATGGACAGCGAGATTCAGTCCATGTATGACAATCAAGTTTGGAACTTGGTTGACAATGTGCCAGGTCGTAAGACAGTTGGGTGCAAATGGATCTTCAAGAAGAAGACCGACATGGATGGGAAGGTACATACTTACAAAGCGCGACTGGTTGCAAAGGGCTTTACTCAAACTCCGGGAGTTGACTATGATGAGACCTTCTCACCAGTAGCTAAGATTAAGTCTATTAGAGTATTGTTAGCCATAGCTGCATTTCATGATTATGAAATATGGCAAATGGATGTCAAAACCGCTTTCCTTAAAGGAAAGTTGGCTGAGGATGTTTACATGGCTCAACCAGAGGGTTTTGTCGATACAAGATACCCTAATAGAGTGTGTAAGCTTGATAAATCCATTTATGGATTGAAACAAGCATCTCGCAGATGGAATCTTTGCTTTGATGAGAAAGTCAAAGAGTTTGGCTTTTCTAGGAGTGAGGATGAGTCTTGTGTGTATGTCAGGGCTAGTGGGAGCATAGTTAGCTTCTTGGTGTTGTATGTGGATGACATACTTCTCATAGGAAACGACGTCCCAACTTTGCAGGAGGTTAAGTCCTGGCTTGGGAAGTGTTTTGCTATGAAGGACCTTGGGGAAGCTGCCTATATCCTAGGGATAAGGATATTGAGAGATAGGAGTAAGAGACTAATTGGACTTAGTCAAAGTACTTACTTGGATAAGGTGCTGAAGAGGTTCAACATGCAAGAATGCAAGAAAGGGGAATTACCCGTCCAGAGTAATGCCAAGCTGAGTAAGACTCAGAGTCCGAGTACAGAGGCTGAGATAGCTGAGATGAGTCATATACCATATGCTTCCGCTGTGGGCTCGATCATGTATGCTATGACTTGTACTCGCCCTGATGTGGCTTTTGCTTTGAGCATGGTCAGTAGATATCAAGGGAACCCTGGCAAGGCACACTGGACATCGGTAAAGAACACTCTCAAGTATCTGCGGAGGACTAAGGATTGGGTCCTTACCCTCGGAGGCAGTGATGACTTGAGAGTGGAAGGATATAGCGATGCTAGCTTCCAGACTGATAGGGATAATTTCCGCTCTCAGTCAGGCTGGGTCTTTATCCTAAATGGAGGGGCAATTACTTGGAAAAGTTCCAAGCAGGAGACAGTAGCTGATTCTACTTGTGAATCAGAGTACATAGCAGCAAGTGAAGCAGCTAAGGAGGCGATATGGCTAAAGAACTTCATCGGAGACCTTGGAGTTGTACCAGCTATAAAGGAGCCAATGGAAATTTTCTGTGACAATGAAAGTGCGGTTGCTTTGGATAAGGAACCGAGAGATCACGGGAGATCTAGGCACATTGACATAAAATACCATTTCATCAGACATCGAATAGAAGAAGGACTCCTCGTGGCTAAGAGGGTATCATCAGATGAGAACCCGACAGATCCCCTCACGAAGGGACTGAGCAGGGTTAAGCATTTACAGCATGCGAGGCGCATTGGGCTGAAGGATGATATTAGTTTCAATAATTAGATTCCTAAAACTTGTAAAATGTAATTGACATTTGATGAAAAATAAAAGTTGTTAGTTATTTATGAGTAAGGTGTTACTATCTTGTGTTGATTGTTTACTATGTTTCAATTTTGCATGTTTTTACTTCCAGAATAATTATGTTATTCAAACCATCCACAGTCAGTCAAACTTTGGAAGTAAGTATTGATTTAAGACTGTCATGAATTTGGCTTGTATGATTTGTCTAAAAGTGCTTTGGACAATGCAATGGTTGCTACAACATTCATGAGTACTCATAAGGGCTGAGTATTGGATCCAACCCACGCTCACGTGCATCACTTCATGGAATTTATCTCGAGTGATCGTGAGACGGTAATATCATATAAATCTTCAAACCTAGAGATATGAGTTGTTGACTATGAGTTGGTTATTCATTGATTGCGCGAAAACGCATTGGTAACTCGATGTCATAAAACGTGCCTTTGTGAATAATTCAACAAGTAGTTAGTACAAGCATATCAGTTGAAGTTTATCTGTTCCTTCTAGAAATAGAAGCGATATCTGGGCCCCTCGATGATTTGGTTTTGACCTATGTACCGGGCCCGGTCAGAACCTAATTGATGTGTTCAATTTAGTTCTATGTCGAAACAAATCAGAGATCGACAAACAAATGCTGGACAATAAGTAAGACCATGTTCCATGTGTTTGTCCGGCTGATATCATGAGAATAGAGGATTATATGATCACTTATCTTAAATGGTGTATCATCATCATCTCAGTTCCGAGAGACTTTGAAAGAGCTACGATTGCTAGTCGGATTTTGAAGTCATATTTGGAAATATAGTTATTAGACTTATCCAAGTGGGAGACTGTTGGATATAGTGTCTAAGTCCATAACTTTATTTGGTATGTACTTGACCCGACCCGGCATGGTCCATTTGGGTTGCATGGCATTGCAATACTTGGATAGACTAAATGAGAGAATTAGGCACTTATGATTGTTAATATATTATAAGTTCTAATATATTAATAATAGTATTATTTAATTAGTATTGATCAAGTATTAATCTAGTATTAATTTGGTGATCAAAGTGAGACTAATTAAATATATAGGGTTGATTATGACAATCATCAATTCTTTTATGGTGGATTAATGATCCATGGTTTATGGGTTTGGTTATAACCATATGGAGCTCCATGGATAGTCCATGGGAGTTACAAACCCATGGGTCATGAGAAATCAAGAGTCATGACAATTAAGGGCATTCATGTGTAAACCCTAATTATGACAACACTATAAAAGGAACCCTATGGCTAGCAAAATGGTGACCTAGTGTTACTAGAGAGGGCATAACCGATTTTGAGTGCTAGAAGTATTCTCTCAAGTTATTCCAAGTCTTGTGGTGTTGTGTGAAGCATTTGAGGCACAACATTTGGGGTGCTAGGCTCACAAAGTCTTGAAGGAATCCAAGCAACAACAAGGTATGTATTTATACTAGTTTTTATGTTTTATGTAATCCCCATGCCATGCTAGTTAGGAAATAACCTTGAAAAAGAAATTTGCATGTATATAGAGAAAACATAGATTCAAGGTTATTAGGGTTGCATGTACACTTAGGAAGTGTTAGAATGCTCAAAAACCCATCAGTTTCCTCCTCAGGTTGATCGCTAGTGTTTGAGGCTCCTTCACCGCTTGACTCTTGAAGTTCTTTAAGGTCAATTTTCCTCCCACTGTCTCCTTGGCCTATGAGCTCTCTCTCGTGAAAGACTCCTCTCCTCGCAACGAAGACAACATTGTCACTCGGTCTGTAGAAGAGATAGCCAAATGATTTATGTGGGTAGCCGAAGAAAATACACCGCTCGTTGCGAGCTTCGAGCTTATCGTGAGTCTCACGCCTCACGAAAGCCTCGCAACCCCAAACCTTGATGTGTGCTAACGAGGGAACCTTTCTTGTCCACATCTCATGAGGTGTTTTGGCAACCTTTTTAGTTGGGACTAGATTAAGGATATGGGTGGCAGTCTCTAAGGCATACCCCTAGAATGAGATAGGTAACGAAGCTCGACTCATCATGGAACGAACCATGTCAAACAAGGTTCGATTGCGCCTCTCAGCCACACCATTAAGTTGTGGTGTCCTAGGTGACGTCAATTGTGAAACAATCCCACATTCCTTAAGATAGTCTAGGAACTCGATACTAAGATACTCACCACCCCGATCGGATCGGAGCATCTTTATCTTCCTGCCCAGCTGATTCTCCACTTCTTGCTTAAACTCTTTGAATTTCTTAAAGGTTTCTGACTTATTCTTGACTAAGTAGACATAGCCATATCTACTATAATCATCAATAAAAGCCACATAGAAGCGGTTAGGATCCCTTGTGGCGGTTCTGAAGGTCCCACACACATCGGTGTGTATGAGATCCAACAAACCTTCACCCCTTTCACAAGTACCAATGAAGGGTGACTTGGTCATCTTTCCAAGTAAGCAAGACTCGCAAGTGTCATCCTACCTTAAGTCGAATGACTCCAAAACTCCAGCCTTTTGGAGTTGGCCTATGCGCTTCTTGCTGACATGTCCAAGACAACAATGCCACACGCATGCCTTATCTAATTCATTGGAGGAATCAATGTGCAACACATTATTTCCTAAGTTGTCTACAACCATCACAATTTCATATACACCATTACAAGGTAATGCTTTAAAATAAAAAAACACCGTTATAATAAGCATTAATAGCACAACATTCATTATCAAATGAAAAACTAAAACCTTGTTTGTACAAACCATGAAAGTAAATAACATTTCTCGCCATTCCAGACGAGTAACAATAATTATTCAAATCTAACTCTAACCCACTACTAAGCAATAAAGAATAAACTCCAATCTTGGTGACAGGTGAAACCTTCCTATTCCCCATGATCAAGTTCATCTTCCCGTGCTCCACATCCTTACTTCTTTTTAGTCCCTACAAATCAGAACAAATGTGAATTCCATAACCTGTATCAAGGACCCAAGAACAAGAATGTGATGAGTTATTAGATAGAATAGTATAAATACCTGCATGGGTGGCCTTAACCTTTGCATCTTTGACATCCTGCAAGTATTTGGGGCAGCTTCGCTTCCAGTGCCCTTTATCGTCACAGTAGAAACACTCTGCTTCCTTAGGAATGGAAGAGGGAGCAGCAGAACCAGCCTTGGTCCCACTTGAAGAGGATCCATCAAGAGTCTTTCCCTTGCGGCCCTTGGAGGGAGCCTTCCTCTTCTTCCCTTTCCCTTGTCCAATTGCCAGAACAGGGGAATTATCTGTAGAAGTGGTTACAACAGATTTTCCTTTGAGGCCACTTTCAGCAGTCCTCAAAAGGCCTTGAAGTTTGCTCAGAGTGACCTCCTCCTTGTTCATATGATAGGTCATGCGTTACTGATCATAACATGGAGGTAAATAGTGTAGAATGATATATATGGCCAACTCTTCATCGAAGTTCACATTCAACTTCAGCAAGCGGTCCACAAACCTTTGCATTTTCTGCAAGTGGGTCGTGATGGATTCTCCATCCTTCATCTTTGTTGTTATCATGGAGGCGATGATTTCATACCTCTCTTGACGAGCACTCTGATGGTATCTTTCCATCAGGTATTGGTGCATCTCAAAAGGGTAGAAGTCCTCATAGGACTTTTGGAGTTCAGCTGACATAGTGGCAAGCATGATACAAGCTACCTTGGTGGCATCCTTCTCATGTGCCCTAAACTCAACAATCTCCAGAGGAGTAGCAGAAGACTCATCGATTTCCTTAAGCTCCTTATCGAGGACATATTCATTGTCCTCATAGCGAGTGACCATCCTGATGTTCCTAATCCAATCATTGAAATTAGTGCCATCAAAGATGACTCTCCCATAAAGTTTCATGAGAGAGAAGGATCCAATAGGGTTTAAGCCAGAAGCAGTGTTGGAAGACATCTGAAAAAGAAAAGAACAAAGTTTAGATTAGATAAGAGTCTTTAATATAACACCCAAATGATATTAAGGCTAGGACCCAACACAATATTTTACAATTTGGAAGAGGGATGGCGTAATCCAACTTGCAAAATATTTGAAGGTAGGTAAATGACGATTTACCAATTTCCGCCATGAAAAGCAAAATTGCTTATTAAGTTTTAATTAGATTGAAATTCCTAGATTCTTTTGAGATTCATTGAAATTTTCAATGGCATGTTTAAATCTCGATTATGCCCTTCAAGTTTGTGACTGGGATACCAAGGATCACAAACAAGGTGTGAATAACCATGCAAATTAACTTGGTACTCTCGATGTCAATTATCACCTTAATCAATGTGCCGGTTAACCACACACACTCCATTGACCTTATGATAAACATCAAGCTACCCTTTGCCACCCTTACTAGTCCATGTTAGTGTCGGTTAACCACACACGCTCCACTAACGACTTGGTAAGGTGCAAAGTGCAATTTTATGGATTAGCATCAAATTCACATTTTCATTGAGTAACTAAGATTGGGAATTTAATAAAAGTTCAGTTACTTTATAATTATCATTATACTTTTAATGAGGATTACTGTCCTATCCTACCCGTTCGGATAACGACCCTCCACCAGTCAAGGAAGTGGTGGGTGAGAGTGGACACCCATTAAACTGCCAGTTTATAGGCAGTAACGTTATACCCCCTTATAGACCTACTTCGTGAATGAGGCCTAATAACGGTAAGACTGACTTGTCTTATACATATATATAATTATTAAAGTTATAATATTATAATAGTATAAGGGTTGAATTTTAAACTTTTAAAATTCTAGGGTTTGGAATTAAAGTATTCATAAGTGTGACTTTACAAATTCCAAAACTTGAGGACAAGTTTTGACACTTTTCAATACTTTTCATTTTCTTAACTTATGAGTTTAATGACTTTTAAGAAAAAGACTTTTGGTTTTCCATAACTTGAGGACAAGTTATGGAGTCCATTAAAATCATTAAGATCATTTATTTAATTAATACAATAATCAAAAATTCATACATGATCTATATAAACTCATAAGCATAAGATAATTCATATCATCAAATTTCAAGAAATCGTATAAACTAATAAAAATCTTGAAATTATGACAATTACCTTTTAATTGGACAAGCATGATCATTACCTTATGAAAAACAGATTTCATGGTTTAAAAAACAGTTTGGGGTAATGATCTTAATCAAATTTCTGGACAAAAGTCGAAAATCTGCACATAGGGTCACCAACTGGGCGAGTACATGAACTGGACTCGTCGAGTTGGCCATTTTATGAGTGGACTCCGCGAGTCACCCAGTGGACTCGGCGAGTTCACTGAACAAAATGTAGAAATTCGATTTTTCAACTTTGAAAACCAATATTACATCAAGTATAATAGAAAACAATCCTAGTCTCTGATACCACTGATGGGTTTTGAGCATCCTAACAACCTTAAGGTGCACATACAACCCTAAATGCTTTGGATCTATGTTTTATCTAATTATACATGCAATTTGATTTTCCAAAGCATTATCCTAACCAGCATACAAAACATGGGTACTTGTATAACAAAAAACTAGTTAGATCACATACCTTTTCTTATGGCTTGATTCCTTGGACCTTTAAGAGCCTAGCAACCAAAATGTGATGCCTCAAATGCTTCACACAACACCACCAACAATGGAGGACTTAAGAGAGAATATCTTGCACACAAAAATCGGCTATGCTCTTCCAAAGATCACTAGGGTGCCGATTTTAGTAGCCTAGGGTCTTCTTATACAGTGTGGCAAAATTAGGGTTACACCATGTAAACCCTAATGTGCATGACCTTCCATATTCCTTAGGATCCATGGGTTTAAACCACCATGGAGCATCCATGGGTTGTCACATTGGTTTAGCCCAACCTAAAGAATTATAGATCATTGGCCCACATTATAAGAATCAATGATTTACACAATTAATCCCCATATATTTAATTAGTCTCTTTTGATCACTATATTAATTCCAAATTAACTCTTCATCAATACTAATTAAATAATATGATTCATATTAATATATTAGAACTTATAATATATTAATAAATCATAAATAACCTCTTCTCAAATGTCCATCCTTCAGATTGTTCGAGTGCCATGCAACCCAAATGGACCATGCTACTATCGGGTCAAGTACATACCAAATATAGTTATGGACTTAGACACCTTATCCAAAAATCTCTAATTTGGAAAGATACACAAATTCCCATTTCACAAACATCTTGATTCGAATCAACGATTGCAAGAAGAATGATGATTGAGATAAGGCAGAGATAAGGAATATTATTTTGTGGTATATGGAAGTTAGAAGAGAGCTTCTACATGCTATAAAGATGATTGTTTAATTTTCGACTTTTCTCAATAAGGGGGAGAATATTGGGTTGAATGTATATAGTAAGAATTCGAAAGTAGTCAGAGTCTATAAAGTGTCGAAAGCAGTTTGGTTTCAACACTCTATCTATTTACAAGGCATCACAATTTTGAAACTTAAATGTCTAGTCCTAGTAATTTTTTTGTGAGTTTGTTGTACCCTATAAATAGGGTAAGTACATAGAGTAGAGGAACGAAGAGATAGAGCGTCATTTGCATTTGTACTCTGATATTCTCTTGTACTCTTCAAATGTAATTAAGCCAAACAGATCTTATTTAGATCTCGTGTCCATTTATAGCTTTTATTGATTCAATCGTGTTCTTAATCAAAAATCTCAAACTCACTACAACAGTGTTGGAAATATGTGTCGAGTGTCATAACTAACTGGTATAACTTTTGGAATAATAACAAAGTCCTTTTAGGGTTCCCTCAAGAGCTAAAATAGCTAGAAAAGTTTTTATGAAAGTGAGATACATAGTTTATTAATTTATTACAGGTTAGTAAATTAATTAGAAACTAGTTAAAATTAATTTGGAATTAATTGGGATTTAATTAGAATTAATTAGGATTTATTTAATGGTATGGGGACCGAATGTTAATTGTTAAATAGTTGAGCACGAGGAACATTCTCCTCCATAGGGGTGGACGGTTGTGGAAGGGCTATGGGAGCTTCCAGAATCGATCCACGTAAAAGATAAGGAAACCATTTGAATTAAGATTAAATATGATTATTTAATCGATTCAAATAAACTTTATCTGTAAGTTACCTCAACGATATAAAGAACCCTCTGGCCTTCATAAAATCTGATCCTATTCTAACCAAGGTTGATAAATTTGGTTCTTTCTAGCCTCTCTCATCTCTCCTAAATTTTCTAGGGTCATAGTCTTTTGGGTGTGAACCTTTAGAGGCATTCCTACTTTGGGCGTTAGATCCTTCCAAGAGCAACCAACAGTTCAATATATTCAAAGGAATCACAAGGAAATATTATTATACTTGAAAGGTTAGTAATTGTATCCCTTTTGTTAGTGTATATTCATAGTTTTAAATGTATGTTGCCATAATAGTAAAACCTGGATCTAGGGTGCATGTACACTTAGGGTTATTATTGAATGCTTCCGTTTCCTAAATTTCATGTATGGATGCATAGAAAACCTAACACACAGTTCTTGGTCAGTCTAAAAGAAACTTCTGATTAATCTAATGATAGCTTTGACAAATCTGATATAACATTAAAACCTTAGCTAACAATCAAACAATCTATCCATACAACTTTTCCATGAGGTCACACCAAGCAATTCATCATGAGCATTAAAATAATACAAGGGATATCATAAAATAATCATAAACATAATAGAGACAACAACGGCTAGTGGGTCAGATATCACCCCCTCCTACTCCCCTTGGACATGCGATCTTGACATCACCTAACTGGTGGAAAAGAAAGCAAACTCTCTTATTTTCCTGCTTGTAATTCCAATAGCAATGGCCCTCTTGCCCACATATGAAACAGCTAGGTACAATCGCTCGTTAGGTAACCTCATGCGATTTCCCATACTTTCCATAACAACTCCGACTCCCCAGGTTACATGAGCCAGTGTCAATAGTCTTGAACCTCTTAGCTGTCGGTGGCATCAGAACCTGCACCCGCTCTTCGGTACTCTGTTGAGCCTTCATCCTGAACTCCAGAAACATACTCCCGCCCATCATTGGAGACACTTGATCCTCCTTAAATCGAGTCACGAACTCCTCACACAACATGATCTTTATCTAGGCCACAATAATAGACTAGGCGATCCAATCCCAAATGACCCTCGCTACATGTCGTAACAGATCTAAAGCGAAACGGACTTTGCCTACTAGGGGAAAAAACTATTGCGGGAGGTACCCTCCATCACATATTAAGAACCTGATACTTCCTGCCCTCAAAGATGGTAGGTTGATACACTACCATATAATAGCAAGTGACATCACTGAATCTCGTCTACCCAGCTCGTATAATGGTTGCAATCATCTCGTCCATTATCTCCTCTTTGACACTCGTAAACAATGATGACACAACCTTGAACAAGGCCCTTGAAACCTCAGAATCCACCAGAAAATATAGGCCTGCTTCATCTAGAGTTTGTCCACCATGGCCTTGATCCCAAACCTGAACCATAACCATTTCTCCCTGCCTCGCCATCACTATACAACAGGTATAACCGCAAAGAAGAAAAAAAAAGAGTCATAGCATCATCCCACATTATATCTCAACTACCCACTTCTTCAAATCCTAGTGACTTTCCCTGTTTCAAGTACAGATCATGTGCATCCGGTAGTACGAGCCTATACTACCTTCTATACCTATCTGTACGTACCCTAAGAATAATCTAAAATCTCCTAAATTTTTTCCTTACGACCACTACCAGACGTCCTACCACACCAGTGTACTCATACACTAAGATACTTCCTAGGCATTCCTAGGATTTCGCTTCCTTACTCATGTGCCGAAAAAGGTCTATGCGAACGTCGATAAATTACCTAATGAATACAAAGTCGTACACAACCAAATATAAGATAAACATTCGAATAGATGTCTCTACCCGAAGGCCTTAATCAGACAAGAATAGACAATAACGTCGAATCAAGAATTCAAAGGCTATCTAGTCCTAATCATGTACGACTCTATAACTTTCACTCGAAAATTCATCAATATAATCATGAACTCGAACAAGCACACAACAGACATATAACAAGCATAAAAAGAATCTCTCCTAAAATGGTATTCTAACATGCAATCTAGAGCATATTCTTAGGCTAACTTCTAGCATGCATGTTATACTATAACATAAATAGCATATCAACATGTATGGGTATTCTAGGAATTACTTACTTGAGCTCTGGTTGATTGCACGCATTACATCATTTTCTTTCATAAAATGTTTCTAGTAAATTTTTTGGTAAAAAGAATTTCCCAGTTCCTAGTTTGAGTTCAGACGCACCCAAGGCTAGCCCGAGTCTCTCCAACCTAGGCTCTAATACCAACTTGTAATGTCATAATTTAAAAAAAAAACATTTTTAATACCAAAGGAAAGATACTAATTTCATTCTCAAAAGTTATCATCCAATTGTATTAACATCATGATGTCAAAACAATATATATATATATATATATATATATATATATATATATATATATATATATATATATATATATATATATATATATATATCCGTTAAGTTTATCAACCATTATGAGATTTTAGAATCAAAATCTTAACCATTAGATTAAAAGAGACGTACCTAAGTACTTTGGAGTCATATAGACCAGATTATATATATATATATATATATATATATATATATATATATATATATATATATATATATATATATATAATATTTTTTAAATATCAATAGTTGTGATGTGTGTATACACACATTTTTATTTGTATACATGTGCATGTATTTTAATGTAAAATGTGCACAGATGTAATTGCAAATCACTCGAAAAAAACATTTTTTTTTAAATATTTTTTTAACGAATCACGTTCTATACCAACGTCTTAGTCTACTAAAATGTTTTTTTGAAAATATATATAGGAAAAATATTAAAAAATGTGCATATATGTACAAACAGTATTGTAAATGTGTATATTTATGATGTGCACACGTATACATTTCTGTTTGTTGTCACGCGCATATTTCCGCTTGTGCGCACAAGTATTGTTTACATCTAAGGTGTATGCATAAGTACATTTGTGTTTGTTGTCATTTGCATATTTCTGTTTGTGCATACATGTGTTATTTATTTTTATAGTGTGTAAAAATGCACATCATTTCCAAAAAAAACTTTTTCAAATATTTATTTTCAACGAATGACATAATGGCTAATAGTAGATAAATGCTTTTTTTTAATAGAGTGATCATATGTTTATATATGCATAAACACAAATATGTAGATGTGCATATCATCAATATATACATGTAAAATATTATAAGAAATTACATACCAATATTGATGTATACTTATAGAGGATGGAAAATTATGGATATTAATATTTTTTTAAAAATAAAATATGCTCTAAAAGAAATGGTTTTTCTTAAATTTTTATTATAATTCGTTGCATACATGTCCATTTAACAAATTTACACCTTCTTCATCTAATAACTTTGATTTTGATCCTAAGATCCCTAAAAACTTAATGATCTCAATAGAACACCTTAATCTCTTTCTCTCTCTCTCTCTCTCTCTCTCTCTCTCTCTCTTTATATATATATATATATATATATATATATATATATATATATATATACACACACACAAGAAGTACATAATTTGTATGATTTTTGGCTAGTTAAAAAAATTAATCTTTACATAATAAAAATATAATATGATTTGCAAAAAAAATTCCAAGAAAAACGCGTCAATGATTCATTTTTTCGATGATTCAACAAACTTGTCCGAAAAATAAATCAAAACTAGATTCAGTAAAAAATTGAATCATCAAATGCTTTTTTCGAAGATTTTTTTTTCATGAATTGTGTTATTTTTGTATCATCTAATGAGTTTGTTGACATAAAATCATTCAAATGATGCACTTCTTACCATTCTTACCAAATATATGCTTCTTAATTGAACTTGATTATATATAGGATCATTTGACAACTAAAAGTTTATTGTAAACCTGAGATTTTTTCTAGTTTCTTTTCTTTTCTTTTTTTGAAATACTTTGAGTCATTTTTTTTACTTACTAGCCATAAGTTGCTTATTAAACACTTAATTCACTGGAAAAAAAAAATACCAAACTTGTTTTGTGCATATATATATATATATATATATATATATATATATATATATATATATATATATATCAACCTACTTAGTCTGAATTTATATTATAACTTTTATTTCACAATATGCGGTATAAATCCCAATATACTGTTGAATCATTTTTATAGGGAAAATGACATATTAGCCCTACAATGTCATGCACATTTGTTCATTCAGTCTCTTAACTTATTTTCTTGTTTTATGAGGGAAGTAGAAGTTATTTTTGTCCGGTCTAATTGGTCACTTTGGAAAAAATGTAGAGGTAAGCCGGTTACGCCTTTGTCATATAGACATTTGTTGATCCATTTTCTTTTAACCCAAATTGACTTTGAATGTACAACCGCATGAAGCACCTGATACACGTTGTATTATTCATCTTCTTCCCATCCTAAACCCACCTAATAACTCTATAACCAACCCACTACTCACAACCGGTTCATCACCTTCGAATACCACCGGGAAACCACCGCCAAAAGCTCACTTGTTTCTATCGAAACCCAACTGAAAACTCAAGAAAAACCACCCACACTCACCTCAAGCCATGTTACTGATATTAAGGTGCATACAACGTTTGAAATCGCCAGATAAGCCGATCCAAGTGATTAAAAACACAAAGTGTTTGAAGACAAATTTGGGTTACAAATGCCCATATATATGAACGTTTCTTGTTGAACACAGAATCTTAGTGGGCTTATCTTCTTCAGGTCTTTGGATCATTCTAAGTGATTCAAATACTCATGTGGCTTATGAAACCTGTGATAGTAGGCTCTAGTACTAAAAAAAACAAGTTGACAACAAATTTATTCTCTTGAAAGGCACAAAAATATGTTAATAGACTAAATGGGCAAATATGCAATATATTGTAGGACTAATTGGTACATTTCATTACTTTATATTGTTATAATGTATGTTTTGAGTATTACTTAATACTTTGTGTAACATTTCATTACTTTTTTTTTTTTTTTCTTTTTCCCTTTTTCATATGGTTGACATAATTTTTTGCTCAGTTAAATATATAGTTCGATATATACCATATATACCAGACATAACATATTATCGGTGGCAAAATATATTTTTTTGTATTTCTTTTTTCCATCGACCTTGATATACAAAATTAATATTATGGTCGCAAAATATATTTTTCTGTATTTCTTTTTTCCGTCGACCTTGATATACAAAATTAATATCATCCGGTTTTGAAACTTATCACATGGTTATAATTATTTCCAGTGTTTCCTTTGCATTGATTGCAAACAAGATAAATGAAATTTTTTATAATTTAAATAAATATATTTAAATTCAATATGTTTACAAAAATTATAGTTTGACAATGAAAGGTATTCCAACAAGGAGGCTATTTACACCCGTGAGTATCAGTACCCACTTTTCTTCCTTTATAATTTACAGAGTTAATTACGAATAAATATGGTCACTATATATATTTTATTCAAAAATGAAAGTTTGGTTCAAAACTTCAAATTGTTCCAATATCATTTTAGGTTTGCATTTCATTACAATTATGGTCCCTATCAGTCACGAACTATATTCAATGAAATGCAAATATAATAACGCCATTGTGATAATTTTAAATTTTTGACTGCACATGCAAATGTCGGTAAAACACAGGGACCAAACATGTAATTTTCTCTAACATATATGCATCAAGAATATCAACACAATTTGTTTCCCAAAATAAGTCAACTCATGGCACCAAGAAGCACCATCTTCATCTGCTTTACTTTTCTTATCTTTCTACCATCAATCATCCTCTTATTGATCAACCACTGCGATGCTTCTCCATCATCATGGGACCAATATGCTGATCAGTGTAATGGCACTGTGGGTGAATGCCCAATGTTAGTGAAAGACGATGAAGAATTTCTGATGGACACTGAAGAACATAGACGGATTCTGGCCCAAGCTATTAAACGTACTTTGGCTAGTCAAGACCGCAGAAATCCTGCTTGTGCAAACAAGTGTCAAGGAGCGTATAATGTAGGGAATAGGCCATGCACTAAAGGTAATTACTGTAATAGGGGATAAACAATCGTGTGTAGTTTGCAACTGATGTAAGGAAAGATGGTTTTCTTTTTCTGTTTCTTTGCTACTCTTGAAAGTAATTGAACTTTGTGGTGTTAGATTGTGTTCCTTGTTGATAAGTGTTCTTTTCTGTTCGTGTGTAAGTGTGGGTTTTCAATTAAATGTCCACCGGAATAAAAAGAATTAGAGATCTTTTACTTATTTTATGATTAATTTCAAGTATTTTTCTACCTTTTCGTTACTGTTTTCCACTCAGTTTTGGTTGGATACGTGTAAAAGACGGTGTATGTGCTTCGGTGATTGTATGCCATGAAAAATAAAAAGAACTTTTTTGTACCGGAAGTAAAGAAAAAAATTTGTAGTATAATACATTCGTCGAAAGAAACTAAGAAAGAAAAAAGAACGAGGATAGATGTTCATGTAACGAAGAATGGTTGGTGTCTCCAATGCTCAATTATTGATTTATTGATGCTAAAACTACAATTATCACAATTTTTTTTATGTAAATGTTGATATTCAAATGAAAATTTAACTTTCTCCTATAAACATGTGGGAGTTTTCTTATCACTCACCGACGCGTGGAGTGGGTTTAAATTCTTGGAGGTATACATATCAAATTATTGGTAGTCAATTTTTTTCATTAAATTATTCACTTGAATATAATTATTTATAATTTAATTAATAATACAATATATAATAGTCTAGTTAAATAGTTATTAATATAACTAATTTAAGTATATATATAATTACATATTACCAAAATCTATTAATTTGTTTCATAATGTAAATATTTTGTGCAACCAAGACTTAGCATGTCAACGGGACAAAACGGGACCGGAAATAGCATCCCCCGGTAGGGGTGTTCGTTTGGATGGATCGGTTCGATCCGATCCAATTAAGTAAATCCAAATTGATTTCAGTTTTCAAAATATGGATCCGAATTGTCCAAACTAAATTCAAATCCGATCTGATCCGATCCAATTACAATTCGGTTGGATCGGTTTTTATAATTCGGTTTTCAAAAACAATAACATTTTAAAACGACATATAATTATAATATTATCTAATTTTTACAGAATGAACAAAAACAAGTTATTTAGTTGTGATTAAAAATTTATAAACAACTACTAAGAATGTATATTATAGTTTAATATTTACTAGTTTAATATTATAAAATTAATAAATAGTTATAGATATATTAAAAATAAATAAATAATAAACCTTTATTCAGTTTTTTTGGACTATGCGGTTCTTATTTTATAAACCAAAACCAATCCGAAATCCAAAATAATAATTCGGTTTTGTTGAAAACCAATCCAAATACCCAAATATCCGAACCAAATAGTTCAATCCAAATAGTGAACAGTCATATCCCCTTGTATCCTAACCCTCGATCCCGCCCTCGAATGCGTCCATTGCCCCCGGTTCCGCCCCCGTTTCATGGGCTTAAAAATGGCTTTTTGGGCTTAAAAACAATTTTCTATAATTATAACACCTTAAAATCTAGTTACAAATCTAGCATAACAAAAACAATAAATCATACGTTACAAAAACTATAAATCCAACATTACAAATATAAAATACAACACTATTCAAAACGTTTAAGTGACAGCTGAAGACATGAATACAAAAATCAAGTTCATAGAACTCATAAAAATTTGGTGAAGTAATAAAATAACTAAGCCAAAATTCTATGTTTTTAACTCATGTCTCTAACTAAGAAACAAATTAACTTTGGATCATAACAATCCATGACAATGCGAGCACCATTTTCACCTTTTTCACCACATTTCCCACCATTTTAATCCAAACCAGCACCATTTTCACCATTTACTTCCTGTAATCATGTGTAGCATCATTAGTATAACAAAAAACCAATTTATTTGAATATCAAACATATAAAAATATCAAGAAGATGCTTCTTTAACCATGATTAAAAGTTCAATGTACTCATCTACATTACATGAAGGAGTAAAAATTATCATACAAAATAAATTGTTAAAAGCCAAGTTCCTCTAAAGTTCATTATTTTTCTTTGCATTAATAAAACATCTGTTTACGAAAACCTAGAGAGAAAAAAAGTTCACATAAAAAGCATTGAAACTCACTTACAGATTCATAAAAGACATAAAATTGCAAGAACCATTTTTCATTTAACAAAATAAAATACGAATTGATTAACAAAGATTATGTGACTTAAAATTTCATATAGAAATTCACAAAACTGAAGAAACGGAAAAAGATGATAAATAAAACCCAAATCATTATTAGATCCAAAGATAAAAAGAGTGGACGAGTGAAAGATTTTACCGGTGAGAATTGCTCCGAAGATAATGTCGCTGAAGGGCACCGATGCCAACATTGCAATTACGGGTGAAGCAACGACATGGATCAACGTCGACTGTTATTTTCTAAGATCAGTACATAACCTAGAACAAATTACAAAAAATCAACCTTACTATCAACAAAGACAACAATATCACATTATCAATATATCTAAACACAAATCAGAAGCCTAAATCGATTACTAAAAACATATAACAAGTAGAAATCATAAGTCTAGATTACCGGATATGGAGTCGTGGATCTGAAATTAAGTCGTCGGCAGGAGGACGGAGACAAACAGACTGAAGCAAGCGACAGAGGGTGACGGTGAGACGTGAGAAGCACGATGGTCGACAATTACAGACTTTAGTGGGTCGTTCTATTGCTAGAGAGAGGCACGATAGTTGAAGATTGCTTAGAGGGTGTGATGAAGACAAAGAAACAAAGTGGCAAGCCGAAAGCATGAAGAACTGAAGTTGTGAGTGTGAGCCTGTGAAGATGAGTCTCTCATTCTCTCTATGTCGGCGCCTAAAGGAAATGCAAGAAACGACCCTAAAAATGTAACATCCATAAAATTTGAGCCAATTTAAAACTTTTTAAATCATTTAAAACCATTCAGTTATTACATTTTGTTTTCAAAATAGTTTAAACATCAGAGTTCCCAGAAATCATAATCATCAATTGAGGAAGTGTACGGTCACGCCTTCGCCTTCCCGCGGTCATCCGCTGAACCTGAAACAATAAACTAAAACTGTAAGCTTGAAGGCTTAGTGAGTTACCCCCCAAAATACCAACGCCATACCGATATAACCATATCATATAACATATAAGCAAACAGAACAGCCATGCATCTCGAGTCTACAGTGTGACTGGTCTGCCCGCACCGGGCCTTCAGTCCACCTGGTCCACTCTCTAGGTCTACAGTATGACTGGACCGCCCACACCGGGCCGTCTGTCTGTCTGGCCCACTCTCCGAGCCTCGGCACGTCTAGACCGCCCTCTCGGGGCCTTCAGCCTGTCCGGACCGCTCGCCGGGCCTTCGACCTGACTATGTGCCCTCATGGGCCTGCAGTCTATCTAGTCCGCCCTGGGTATGTTGGGCTACAGCACGAAGCAGGACCTGCCTCAACCCAACCCCCATACCAATCAAACAATCATGTGTACATAAATATCATACGCTAGCATGTATATAACAGATAATCATACCGATCTAACAGATCACTAACACATCAACCATCCTATAACCAGGATACCGACCTAACCGGTCACTAACATAACATCATCCTATATACCAGGATACCGACCTAAACCAGGTCACTAAACATAATACCATCCTAACTACCAGGATGCAGATCTAGCAGATCAATAAAAATATCAAGCAAATACCCGGATACAAATCAGATAAAGGGCCGGCCTTGGTGCCTTAGACCCTGTTGATATAGCGAGGATAACTCACCTCGCAATGTCGATCTGAACTGAAGAACCGAACTCTCGAACCGCTATCTCCGAAAATCCCGAACTATCACATGATAAATACCAAGTCATTACACAACATAACAATCTTGACTAAGGGGTCGACACAATCCATCATGTCCATTCTCTTTATTGGGCCAAGGCCCAATGCCAATTCCATAAACTTGAAAGCCCTTATGCAAAGCCCATTATTGGCCCAATTTACCAAATTGGGCCCAACTCGCTAATTGGGCCTAATTCCAAGATCCATTATCAAAACTTGGCCCAAAACATAATGTTAATAAAGTCCAGCAAAGGCCCAAATCCAACTATTCCACAAACAGCCCAAAACCCGAAGCCCAATTGTCAAAGGCCCAACAGAGGACGTACGCGAGACGTACTCCTCTGGTACGCGGGGCGTACTCGTCGTGATGTTGACCACCATCGGGATGGTTGACCCAGTACGATAGGCGTACTGGATTTACATTGGGCGTACTCGGGGTTTCACCAAAACCATAATAAGTGCTTAATGGCTTAAGCACTTAAGCCCAAACTTCAAATCTATCGACCAAATGTGCCATAGGACTATAAAGTCTCGAACTTTATCACTTTGGACGTCCAGAAAGTTCTTAACACATGGTCTTAATCCATTAAGACCTTCCTACCTCATGCATGAGACAAATCTAGCTATTAGGACACCATTTTTATCACTTAGGACCTCTTCTAAGGTCTGAAAGGACAGCTCATTCCGTCCAAACCATAACATGCACCATTGTGGGACTTTTGGGACAAGAATGCTTCCATAAAGCTAAAATGACTAGATCCATCTCATACAAGTATAAAGTTCCAAGCTTTTTACCTTCTGGAGCTTCTAGGGCACAAACCAACTTCATATCTACAAGCTTGATCTTCTTCTCCAACTCCTTGATGCAACACCTTCTTCGTATAACACTCAAAAAGCTCAAACACTCAAGGAAAAGGCTAGGGTTTGGGGAAAACGACTCTAAGCAGTGGAGGCTGGGGTAAGGGAGGGTTTTGTGCTCATAATGTTGCTTATATACTCCCCAAACCCTAAATATTAAGGTTTCCTTCTGCCATGAGTACACCCAACGTACACAAGTGTACGCCCAGCGTACTAGGGCACGCCTAGTACGCTCAGCGTACCCTTATGTACGCGTCGCGTACTCCTCCTGATCCCAATAATTTCAATTTAGCCCTTAGACTTTCATGGCTTCACCCTTCTATCCCTAGGGACTATAAATGGCAAATCTTGGGATGTTACAACTCTCCCCTACTTAAACTAGGCTTCGTCCTGGAAGCCTGCTGCGGCAAACCATTCACGATAATGCTCCCGCCTCTTGGACTCTGGCTCCCAAGCCTACTCGGATCCTTTCCGATGCTGCTACTGGTTTCCCTACATAGTTCAAGTGCTCTACGACCTAAACATCACCAAGCGATACAACCGCCTACTTCACCCAATATGCGCCTTTTCAGCTGCCAAACGTGAAAAGCGATGTGAATCCAACCGAACCTTTTCAAAAGGTCTATCCTACATGCCACCTTGCCAACCTGACAAAATCCTGATGATCCAAAGTATCGGAAACCCAACTTTCCCTCTTCCTGAAGCGAACCCCCTTTGTGCTGACAGGATAATGCGTCCTTCAGCTCCCAAAATACCATACAAAATTAATCCACTAATAAACACGAACACTCATGTCTGGCCCAATCAGCCTCGGGTTGGAATACCAGGCATGCCTACAATGGGTCCAGTCGGCCCTAGGATGGAATACCCTCGTATCGCCACACATGTTTGGCCCAATCAACCCTCGGGTTGGAATACCAAACATATCAGGTGCAATCAATCATAGGGTCCAGTCATCCTCAGGATGGAATACCCTAGATTGGTATACCACTGAATACATAACTCGGGTCTACTCATAATCTTGAGATCCAAGGATCTATCCTTGCGTCTCATCCACCATTCTCTGATTCATCACAACCGAGTGCAACTCCCCCGAATCTCAACAATACATCTAATTCGAACGCGCTCCTACCAGAGACATAACCAACATAATCTCTATGCCCACAGCCTATGACTGGAATACCCTTACATGGTCCTCAACATAGGTCTGGATTGCCTCTGAGCCCACAACATGAGTCTGGTATGCCCTCTCCGGCCCTCAGCTCATGACTGGAATGCTCCCGATAACCTATCGACACCGCTGTCATCACTTCATATGTCCAACACTCCATCCTGGAGGTACTCACCTCCTCCGTTGCTCAAGAAGGCCTAATCAATGTCCTTCACAACACCAACAAGTGTCACAGTGCTGAAACCTCACCCTACACTATCCACTTGCATAACAAGTTGCTACCCCATACATATATATACTCAGAACCTGATCATATAACTAACAAAACCCATACAAAGTCTTCAGCATACTCCATCAGCATGTTCAATACTTGGGGACAGACCTACCGATTGCTATAGCATAGCAGCATACTCAACACCCGCACATAGATCTACAAACACATACAGAGTCTTCAGAATGAATAGACCGCCTCACCAGGCCTTCAGTCTATCTGGACCACTCTCAGAACCTTCAGCATGTCTGGGCCGCCTCTCTGGGCCTTCAGCCTGTCTGGACCGTTCTCCGAACCTTCAGCATGTCTGGACTGCCGCTCTGGGCCTTCAGCCTGTCTGGACCGTTCTTCGAACCTTCAGCATGTCTGGATCGCCTCTCTGTGCCTTCAACCTGTCTGGACCGTTCTCCGAACCTTTAGCATGTCTGGACCGCCTCTCTGGGCCTTCAGCCTGTCTGGACCGTTCTCCGAGCCTTCGGCCTGACTGGTACGCCCCACCGGCCTTCAGTCTATCCGGACCACTCTAAACTGTTGAGGTCCTCCCTGGACCACCCCTCCTAGTGATCTTTCCCATGCAGACTGTTCTCACCCACGTGGGTTCCGAACTCCCGATCCATTCTGTGGACTCTGACCCCGGCCTAACCCTAGGTCTCATGTCGATCGTCCACCCTCTCGGAAAACCGTGGTCTGTACCCTGACCTGCGTGTCAATCACATATGCTAAATAACTCGCACACCCGTGCTGAATGCACTGTCGAGCCCTGGCAGCTAACAAAACCCTCAATCTATCAATCCAAAAACCCTCAGAGTCGAGCATACCCTCGAACAAATACTCGAACTGAACTCAATACATGACTAGAAATCCAACCTGATTCCCCAACTTTTGCTATTCAAGCACCAAGAAGACGTGTTTCTTACGCTGGGGAGTTTTACCGAACCCCCAACCAACACAACCCTCAAACCAAGCAGCCACTGGGGCCTCCATTCTCCCTGACGGGTTGTGTAACTTATCCCGTTTCAAAACCTCTCCCGTTTCTACATCCCTGGGTAACTCTCCCCCACTTTGATTTAACTAAGCCTTCACAATACATGAAAATTGGAGGATTTCCAATCCTCCTCACTTCCAAACGATCGATCCGATGACAACCAACTCTTTCTACTAGCGCTCCATTACTAGCCATTCCCAATTGATCACACACTTCTAAGAACCAGATGAACACTTCCTGAATCCCAGTGAAACCGACAATCACTAATGCTTGAATGATCCCACACTCAAATCTTGAGGACCAAAAGACCGATACTCCAACTAATGCATCAGCAACGAGCTACTTACTTTGGCGCCTTCATCCGCCAATCAATACCGGTTACTAAAACCACTAATTCCTGACAATGCAGAATAACCAACCTGTGGAACCCTGTCCGCAGACCTCCCACATAATACCCCTCTTCCAAAGGTGCTCCAAACAAGTCTCCCGATACTGGAAAGCTCGACCAGTTCCTCCCCCTGTCGTCGTTACAGCTGCTGCGGCTGCATAGCGCTCGTAGAAATACTCAACCATGGAGGTCTTAATAGACCCGAACATCTCTGGCAACTGTCCCCGGAAAATCTTGATCACCTCCTCCCGGATGATCTCACTGACGTGATCCTCTGAAAATGCTGGCCTATCCTGGCTGCCAGCTCTCGATCCTAACCCGGATCCGGTCTCAAGACGTCTCGGATAATCCACACCATAACAGGGAACCAACTTCCAACTAAACTCCAGGGGTTGTGACTTCCTTGCTACGCGTATGGGTCATGTGCTTTCAGTAGTACGGGCCTATACTACCTTCCACACCTACCCATATTTGTCTCAAGTATCATCACAACACCCTAACAATATATATACATAGCGGGCGCTCAAAATTCACTCCTAGAGGAATGCTAAATATCTCATAACTGACCTACCGGCCTCGCACAACACCCATCCACCAACTGCCACACGACCCTCCATTGGTGCCAGTTAACTATTGCATGAATACAATCACATACCGCATGGCTTAAACAATCTTAGACTAAAAGATTTAATCCCACAACGGTTGGACTCATACGAGAGCTGCGCAGCAGGACCAAATCCCTTACCCTAAGACCATTTAACCCATGTAGCATGTGACTTGGAGTATTCACCCAATAGTTAATTCACACGCGAAAGAGTCATACAACAATCAACGAGGTACTCTACATAAGATAAGGCATCAAAGATCAGGAAATTCTATCATACGGTTCCTGAGGATCCCTATCTTATCACTAGCATGCTATTCTAACATATCACATAATTGCATGGTACTTTGGGGTCTACTTACTGGCTCCGGCTGATGGTACACTTCACATCCCCTTTTACTTATTTTGAAAACCATTTAAAAATCATTTCGAAAATCTTTTTCCTTAGTTTGAGACTGGATTCACACGAGTGTTCCTCCAATTCACTCAAACCAAGGCTCTGATACCAACTTGTAACATCCATAAAATTCGAGCCAATTTAAAACTTTTTAAATCATTTAAAACCATTCAGTTATTACAATTTGTTTTCAAAATAGTTTAAACATCAGAGTTCCCGAAAATCATAATCATCAATTGAGGAAGTGTACGGTCACGCCTTCGCCTTCCCTCGGTCATCCGTTGAACCTGAAACAATAAACTGAAAATGTAAGCTCGAAGGCTTAGTGAGTTACCCCCCAAAATACCAACGCCATACCGATATAACCATATCATATAACATATAAGCAAACAGAACAACCGTTCATCTCGAGTCTACAGTGTGACTAGTCAGCCCGCACCGTGCCTTCAGTCCACCTGGTCCACTCTTTGAGTCTACAGTATGACCGGACCACCCGCACCAGGCCTTCAGTCTGTATGGCCCACTCTTCGAGCCTCGGCACATCTGGACCTCCCTCTCGGGGCCTTCAGCCTATCCGGACCGCTCGCCGGGCCTTCGGCCTGACTATGTGCCCTCCTGGGCCTGCAGTCTATCCGGTCCGCCCTGGGTATGTTGGCCTACAACACGAAGTAGGACCCACCTCAACCCAACCCCCATTCCAATCAAACAGTCATGTGCATATAAATATCATACGCTAGCATGTATATAACAGATAATCATACTTATCTAACAGATCACTAACACAACAACCATCATATAACCAGGATACCGACCTAACCGATCACTAACATAACATCATCCTATATACCAGGATACCGACCTAAACCGGGTCACTAAACATAATACCATCCTAACTACCAGGATGCAGATCTAGCAGATCAATAAACATATCATGCAAATACTCGAATACAAATCAGATAAAGGTCCGGCCTTGGTGACTTAGACCCTGTTGATATTGCGAGGATAACTCACCTAGCAATGCCGATCTGAAATGAAGAACCGAACTCCCGAACCGTTATCTCCGAAAATCCCAAACTATCACATAATAAATACCAAGTCATTACACAACATAACAATCTTGACTAAGGGGTCTACACAATCCATCATGTCCATTCTCTTTATTGGGCCAAGGCCCAATGCCAATTCCATAAACTTGAAAGCCCTTATGCAAAAGCCCATTATTTGCCTAATTTACCAAATTGGGCCCAACTCCCTAATTGGGCCTAATTCCAAGATCCATTATCAAAACTTGGCCCAAAACATAATGTTCATAAAGTCCAGCAAAGGCCCAAATCCAACTAGTCCACAAACAAACCAAAATCTGAAGCCCAATTGTCAAAGGCCCAATAGAGGACGTACGCGGGGTGTACTCCTCTGGTATGCGGGGCATACTCGTCGTGATGTTGACCACCATCGGGATGGTTGACCCAATACGCTGGGCGTACTAGATTTACGTTGGGCGTACTCGGGGTTTCACCAAAACCATAATAAGTGCTTAATGGCTTAATCACTTAAGCCTAAACTTCAGATCTATCGACCAAATGTGCCATAGGACTATAAAGTCTCGAACTTTATCACTTTGGACGTCCAGGATGTTCTTAACACATGGTCTTAATCCATTAAGACCTTCCTACGTCAAGCATGAGACAAATCTAGCTATTAGGAGACCATTTTTATCACTTAGGACCTCTTCTAAGGTCTGAAAGGACAACTCATTCCGTCCAAATCATAACATGCACCATTTTGGGACTTTTGGGATAAGAATGCTTCCATAAAGCTAAAATCACTAGATCTATCTCATACAAGTATAAAGTTCCAAGCTTTTTACCTTCTAGAGCTTCTAGGGCACAAACCAACTTCAGATCTACAAGCTTGATCTGTTTCTCCAACTCCTTGATGTAACACCTTCTTCATATAACACTCAAGAAACACTCAAAAAGCTCAAACACTCAAGGAAAAGGCTAGGGTTTGGGGAAAACGACTCTAAGTAGTGGAGGCTGGGGTAAGGGAGGGTTTTGTGCTCATAATGTTGCTTATATAGTCCCCAAACCCTAAATATTAGGATTTCCTTCTGCCATGAGTACGCCCAACGTATACAAGTGTACGCCCAGCTTACTAGGGCGCACCTAGTACGCGCATCGTACCCTTATGTACGCGCAACGCACTCCTCCTGATCCCAATAATTGCAATTTAGCCCTTAGACTTTAATGGCTTCACCCTTCTATCCCCAGGGACTATAAATGAAAAATATTGGGATGTTACAAAAAATCAGATTATATGTCTATATATATATATATATATATATATATGTATATTAAATATATATTATTTATTATATATCCAAACGGGGCCCCTGCGGGAGTACGAGACGAAAATAAACAGGGTTTATTCTTGCCCCCGCCCCCGCTCCCGAATTTTTTAAAAAATTAGTCACGTACGGTATCGGGGTCCCACGAGGGTTTTTGACATCCCTAAACCAAGTGTTGTAGGGGATAGATTATGGAAGGATAAGTTGTAAGAACTTGGTATATCTTTAAAACTAGAGTGTTTCGCCTTAAGAATATCTACAAAGGAAGACTATGTCAGTAGTAATCATGGATTGGGATTATGTTTTGACGTTCAAGTTAGGGGCGTCTATAACTCAAGCGATTATTTAGGAGATTGTGAGAGATTGTGAGAGCTAAAATTTGCTTAGTGATACGTAATATGGATGAAGTATTAATAGTATTTGTGGGAGAAACAAATGTTCCCTCCTCTAGCATGAAAACACTAAGGTAATATTTTTTTTTTCTTGTAGGAGATCTTGTATGACACACGAAATTATATATGTTGGGAGTAGGCCTTCTGGTGCCATGATAGATGTTGGGTTATGGAAGGATTGCATTGCCGCCTTGGCCGTGTTCTAAACACGATTGTTGTGTTGCTTTGGTCCGTTTGGTTGTTAGGTTTTCTATTCGGCTTGAGGTCTTTATGTAGGGTCAGGTCTTCTCGGGGTTGTACACCACTAAGTCCCCATAGTAATGGGAATACCATCATGTCCTTTAAGTCTAAATTTCGAGTATACCTCTCCTAATGATGTCCCTTATGGAGAGATGCTTATTAGGCTCGTACATCCCGAGGAGCCTCTATTTTATTTCTAGGTGTGTCATTTATTAGGGTGCTAGTTCTATCATGTTTTTCTAGGTCTTTATGAGATGATATGTGTATTTGGTCCCCAATGCTTATAAGAAGAGAGGTTTTTCTCATTTAACCGCTCTACCTTCGTTGTTGTTTTTCCCTCATTTCCATGACATCTTTCCATCGTTTTATTTGAAAATGGAAGAATATCAAGCTATCAATATGGTTTATTCGACTATTACAACGAAGCAAGTTGAAAAGTATATTTTGATTGTAATTTTTAGTGATGATCACGATGTTCTTTTTATTGAGCAAGATGTGTTCATTACTTGAGCATCAGAAGCGAAAGTGGGTGTGTATTTGAAATTGCCAGTGACTAGTTTAGAGCACATAACCATGTGGTTCACTATTTAAGTGAATATGCTTTTTGTGTTTCATTTTTAATTTTTTTCTTTTATTTAATCTAAAGTTGTATTGGGTTATCTCTTATTATATTATATCTTAAGTAAATTGGGCATGTAGAGTTTTGGGCTTTGGAAATATAAAATTCAGGCTTCAAAAATCTTCAACTTTATACATATTTTTCACAAAAAACATTAAGGTAGGTCATCTCAAATCACTACTACAAAATGAGCCTAATGCAATCTTTTAGAAGCAACCTTTTAGATAAAGTTGCATTTGATTATAAATTAACTATATTGAAAGTAAAGGTTGCAAAAAATGATTAGAGGCAACTTTTTTCTTAAAATGTTGCAAATTTTATTAAAAACGACAACTTTTGAATGAAAGGTTGCATTTTTAAAAGTGAAAGACAACCCTTATTTCCAAAGGCTGCATAATCAAATGTTTGAATACAAATATGATCATATTCGTCTATATTTGTAAAAGATGAAATAAAAGCCTATTTTATAATATTATATTTTTATTTAATTAATTTTGAATGGTTGCATGCAACTAATTCACAAAATTAACTTTTTTATACATTAAACATACATATATGATATAACATTTTTTATAATCGTAGGGAAATGCTTGTTAACAATTTACATACACACTTTTTATTCAAGAATAAATGTTAATAAATATATAGCAAAAAAATATAATAAACACAAAGTGTAATTATAAGGAATTAAAATTAATTTTCATATGAATGTTTGATTTCTTGTATTAATTTTGATCTCCCTCTTATTTTTTTTTCAATCTCCCTCGTAAAAAAATTAGATTTCTTTTTGTTTCCCTCTAATAAATTAATATTGCTTTTCAATCACCTTACAAGAATACCACATTCGCTTCTCTTGATCTAGGGCTTGCTCTCCAATTTCGAATCCCATGACTGTAGGGTATCAATCGATCATGATTCACGTCCCTCACTCGGCTCATCTCTGTCACCGTGGTGCCAATCTATTTTGCGTTCAAATCATCTCTCAGTAGGTAATTTGTACCCTAATCGTTTCCTTGTTTTTTCTTTTATCTATCTCACCTCTTTGTTAACCGTCACTGGTGTCTAGAGTAAGATATCCCCCATGCTAATTAGGAATTTCACCCTATCATTCTCACATAAGTCTCTCATCTACTTAAATAAGGTATGGAGATGTTATTATGAATTTTATTCAAGGCTTTCTATGTTTTTTTGCTTAACTCAGTGACAGGCTGCTCATTTTCTTGACATTTATTTTTTTATTGGTTTTTGTATTAATTTAGATGCCCATAATGTTTTATTCTGCCACTTTCTTGACAATTAGTTCATTTTTACTTATTTTGTTCACACGTTCATTCATTAACGACAATACTAATACACTTGTTAGTTATTTTCTTCATCCAAAAATAAAACTAAAACTAAAACATTCTTTCTAGGAACAAAAATAAAACTAAAACACAAAAAGCACATTTAGATCATGCAAAGTGTATTTCAAAGGAGTTGTGTTTTAGTAGGGGTATCTTTAGCAACAACAAGTTTTTAATCTGATCATAAGACATTTTAATATTTATTACAATTGATTAGTCTAGCATGCTTAATAGTAAAGTTACAAAAGAATGAAAGACATTGATTGTATTATCACATGGTGTTTAATAAAGTAGATGCATACATGGAAAATTGCGTATGTATGAGACTAGGATGCAACCACAAAAATCAGCTATTATATATTTCCTAAATATTTTCTTAATATTGTACTTCCAACAAATTATTAACATTCCATCCTTTTCTTGGTTTCTTGTCACACATATTGGGTTTTAAAAAGAAAGGATGTATAGCTACTTTCTCTCTTATTCTATCATATATAATTAAACAATTCCCCTTTTATGAGTCAACAACGGTTCTTGTTCTTTGTTGTTTTTTGATTTCTCCTTCTAAGTAATAAGATATGATTTTTGCTACTGCTCCTATTCATCATGGTGCTGATTTCGTATTGGTGTTTTTGAACATTTTGTTTAGGCTTTCTGTTTAAGTATGAATTACGTTTTTTTAAATCACCTCATGCCATGTTTTGCCTCATTTACTGTCAACGCCGTTATACTTTGATTAATTTCTGTTTATCTAAGAGGCCTAATTATTTGAGTTTGTGTCTGGTCTTAGAACTTAAATGAATATTAGTGTTGCGCATTAAAATTTAAATTATCACAATTCACACATGTATGGTTGTCCCATGGAATTTAGTTAGATGCTACAAATGATTTGTCCCCAAAATGTCACCACAATTGACCATTTTGTTTGGTTAACTAATTTTCTCAAAACGAAAACGTATTTATCCTAAAGAATGGACTGTTATTGGAAGGTTTTTTTGGATGATGTTGTTGCTAGTATTACCCATGGTGTGGCTGCAAATGATTTGTTCCCTATTAGCAACACACCTACAGTTTTAACATCTTAATTTTATATGTAGGATGGACAGTTTGCAAACTAATTGATTGAAGCAAGAGACGAGTAAAGCAAAAGTAGGTAATAAGATCATATATATGCATCATGCAATTAATTTTTATTATCTTTACCCTCTTCATTTTCTATCATCAATAATTTTATCAAAACATGAGTGGTACCATTCGATTGTTTATTTTTAAATAACTTGATGTTCTCAAAGTAGGAATAAAGTCATAAAATAACAACCTTTACTTTTAGTCTCATGTACTCCGGTTACGGTTCTTTTTTGCTTGTAGTTCAAAAAGGATGTATTTCTATATAAGGTTTTTTTCATGACGTACTATATAGATAAAGCACGTTCATGGATATAATGATGTTTTTTAGGAAGTAAGTGTTGTATACACAAAGTATGTTTCTTTAGTGGCACATTTCAGTTCGGTTCGTGTCTAGGACTCCAATGTCTATGTCATTATTATTGAATGCCAAAAGTTTCTTATATGAGTTATCGTCTATGTTTTGACACACTGTATGCCATTATTACGAATTATTTGAATTTTTTTCTTATGAAAATTGACTTATCCTTTATTAACCTTGTATTGCTAAGGTATGTCATTATTAAATATTTAAATTTTTTGGTTATTGAAATTGACTTACTACTTTTATAATTGTTTGGTTTCATTACTACTTAACTTGTCATTGATTTTATTACTTATTCTTTTTATCTACGCATTGCAGCCTACTTTGTTTTGGGAATATGACTGATGAGTGGCCTTTTGAAGAGATTCTCTTATCAAACAAGCCTCTTACATGAATGAAATGACATGCATATGAGGTTTTGAATAGTTTTTTATGATTATAATTGACAACTTTGTGTTGACTACGTTGTATGATTGTTATTTTGAGTTTGGATATATGTCAAAGTACATGATAAAATCATCTATGATATTTATGTTATTACTTTATGGTGTTGTTGAATTAGTAATGCATATTAATAACTATCATATCGCATGAAATATTGATGCTGCATATGTAATAAAAGATGTGCTTGCATCAACATAAAAATGTCGTCCTAGCATTATAAAATTCAAAAAAGAATGTTGCATTTTAGTGTAAACAAGGTTGAATTTTGTGTAACTAAAACGGTAATAAAGGTTGCATATGATTTAAAAATGAGTTGCACTTTTTAACTAAAAATATAACAAAGGTTGCATTTCATTGTAGAAAAGGTTGCATGTTTGTGAATAAATTTGCTAAAAATGTTGAATTTTCACATAAAAAGTTACATTTTCATATAAAAAAAGGTTGTATTTGAGTATTCAAATGGTTTCATTTAAGCATAACAAAGTTGCAATTACATCTAAGAAAGGTTGCATCTTAAAAATGTTGCATTTCATTAATACATCCAACTATTCTAAAAAATGGTTGCATTTTCTAATAAAATGGTTGCTTTAGGTCTAACGCAACTTCACCTAACGCAACCCTTGGTAAAAGGTTACTTTAGGCATAATGCAACCTTTTCAAGGCATAATGCAACTTTTTAAGGGGGTTGCATTAGCTTCATTTTGTTTTAGTGAATATTTAAGGTATGTCCTAAATTCTTTTTATATATAACTATTACTATTTTTTAGGTGGTTCAAGTGACCTACCTTATTTAACTATAGCCTTTCCCCTGGAAATTGCTAGTGCTCAATAGGATTTTTATGTTTCGAAAAAGAGAAATCGCCAGTGTGCGAGTGTGCGACTGAGGAAAATCAAGTGTGGTGGCAATTATATGTAGAAAACAAATAGAAGTCAGTTAAACGAGAAGAGGAGAAGATGAGGTTTATAATTAGGGGCATTTACCTTAATGTGGAACTCTAGTGGTGATGGTGAACGACTGTGAATGAGGCATGAGCAGGTGTTGGCCTGTAATCCGCAACCATGGAGAAGAGAAACATAAAGAGAACAAGAAAGAGAAAGAGAAAGGAGGTGTGGGGATGGCTAGTGGCATCTTTAATTGGAGATATAGTCAGAGCTGTCACCAACAGACTAGTCTCTTCATCATTGCATAATAGGGAAGAGAGGGTAGATTGGGGATATCAACTGTGAACACCATTAGCGAAAACACACATGTATTAGGTGACAACTGAATTAATAGGCGGGGGGGATGTTTTTGGCTTTTTTGGGGCTATTAGCGGCCACACTCGTTGCCGCTATTTTTTTTCTGTGATATTCAGTTGATTTCCATCCATTGAATCATCGACATTAATCAATGGCGGCATTTTGTCTAAAAACACTCACAGAGATTGTGGTTACCAGACATTATCAGCGACGTCTTTAGCAGCGACACTCGAAAGTGTCACCACTATTTCCCGTGTAGCCGCTAAAAACATCATCGGTAATAAGTGCATTTCCTGTAGTGATATACGTAAAGTGACCAATACGAACATTGAATAATTGGTTATTGATATATAATTTTACTATTAATAGTTAACATATACTTTTTTTTATAATCCTATAATTTTGTAATTATATTATTATTTTTATCAAATTTTATGTTTAATACATGAAGTTTTTTCTTTTATTGTTATCAACTTATGAGTTTAAGCTTTTTATATGCAATTATATTGTTTAAACTTATAAATTGATGAAATAATAAATTGTGGCATTCATTGTAATTTAATAATGGGAAAATGCCATTTTAACCCTACAAACTTTTCCCATTTGTTTTAAAATGACATTTAATGTTTTTATTGTACTCTATGGAATAAGGTGGGTTTAGTTGGGTTTAAAAGATCACATTTTTTATTATGAAGGGGTAAATGAGTTACCCCTTCGCCACCTCGTGTAATGGTCCTATCCATGTATGGTGATGAGCATACACGTATGTTGTTGATGTCAAGGTGTGTTATTGTACCCAAACATCAACAGAGAAGGGCATCACCCCAAAATTGATGATTTCACATCACCGCGACATTTCCCCACCACCATCAATCAACTCCGGGTTCAGATAATGGTATAATAAACCCCTTCTACCCCGTGTTTGTTTTTAATTGGGAAAAGCCCGATTTAGGGTTTTTATATGTTTTGATTGAATAATTTTTTTTAATTCGGAACTAAAAGAAATTAAAATTAATGATTTGTTATTGAATTGATTTGGTTAGATTATACATACACCATTGAAATATGTTGAACAAATTTACGAAACGAGGGCAGCAGAGCCCCTCGAAATTTGATACAGATGGTTACGGGTTTGCTCCTCGTAGAAACCGGAATTCCAATTCTTTTCTACTTCTAATGTTGTCGTAAACCATGCCTCTCGTGGTGGTGCTACTCCTATGGAATTTGTTTTTTTCAGAAAATGTCAGGTTTGTCATTTCCAATTTGATTTCATATACTCTTTTAAAAATGGTTAGGGAGAAGGAGATTAAAAGGTTGAATATGTTGGATTAAGGTGTCTAAGATCATAACTAAATTGGTATAAAGCTACAAATGGAAGAAAAGTCCTTTTTGGGTTTCCCTCATAACCATAAATGGATAGAAATGATACCAGGAGATATATATATATATATATATATATATATATATATATATATATATATATATATATATATATATATAAAGAGAGATAAATAATTTATTAATATATTAATTGGAAATAGATAATTGATATGTTAATTTGTTATGTGATTAATAAATTAACATGATATCAATAGTTAAATAATTGATTTGTTAATATTTTAAATAAATTAATAGGAAACCAATTAAAATTAATTAATTATTAATCAAAATTAACCAGAAATTAATTTGGGATTAACTGGAATTATTTAAAGGTAGAAGGGATGAATTGTAATTGTTCAATAGTTGAACAAAAGAATCAATTCTAAAACCCTACATGGCATGAACAGTTTTGGAGATTTTTTTAGGGTTTCCGGAAGCCTCCTGGTTGCATAAAAGAAAGGATTGTTGGATTAGGTGTCTACGACCATATCTATAATTGGTATATGCTTGAATTGATAGTAGTACGGTCCTTTTGGGTTTTCCTTTAACCTAGCAATTTGACAAGATGATTTTGGAGAGAGAGAGAGAGGTTGATTTATTATTTGATTAATAAATTGAAATAAATATTTTGAGAATAATATATTAATTAGAAATAGTATTATTTAATTAATATATAATCAGAAATTAATTGGAATGAATTTTGGGATTAAAAGAATTAGTTAAAAGTGCAAGGTCTAAAGTGCAATTATTCAATAGTTGAACAAAAGGCTCCACAACCTTCCTCACATCGGGTGGACGGTTTTATGAGGAATATTCTTGAGTTTCTAGAATATCCCATGTAGATAATAGGGAAGTAGATAATTATCAAATTTGAATTAATATTATTTAATTATAATTTAGGGTTATCCAGGGTTTCCTTGTACCACTATATAAAGGACCCTAGCCCTTGCACTTTTTGCAACCATTCAATTCAAAAGGATAGCAAAAACTTCAATCCTCCCCTCTCCTCTCTCCTAAGTCATTCTCTTGCTAGTTTGGGTGTGATTCCATTAGAGGAATGACACTTGTGGTGCTTGCTTTCAGGAGATCAACAAAGAGGAATTCTAGTTGTTTGCTATAAAAACTAAAAGGTATGTAATCGTAAAACCTTTCTTTAGGCAATTTCAAAAAATAGCCTAATGTTCTTACAGTTTCTTTTGATGTTCTTAGTCATAGGTTCAATAGAGAAAACATAGATCTTGTTTTAGGTTGCATGCACACTTAAGAGTTTTGAATTTGTTTGTTATACCTAAAACTCATTAGTGGTATCAGAGCATTTGGTTTGTTTTCTGTTGAATAGCTATAATAGAAAAATAGATAAATTAGGGTTTATAGAAATTAATCTCTAAAAGGCCATGAATTTCGACTGGGGTTAGGATTTTAGAAACCCTAGCCCCCTTCCCCAAGTTTTCGAAATTTAGGGCAAGGGTTTTGAAACCCTGGCCTTCCTCCCCAAGTATTTTTGAAATTATGGTAGGTTATTAGGGTTTTTCAAATTGTGGTAATTATCATTTTACTTTCTTAAAAAGAGATAATTAAAATTGGAATAAATCATATACCTTATGTTTTCGAAAATTTAGAGGGTAATGATTAGGATTAAATTATTTGATTAATTTAATTAGATAATCCTTATTTGATTTAATATTTTTAATTAAATGTTAATTAATAGATAAATATTAAATCATTTGGTTTATTTTGAATTTAAATTAATTGTTTATTAATTTCAAAATCTAAATAGAATAAACCTCGTATTTTGAAACTTTTACAATACACCTTATGTATATTATTATTAATTGATAAATATATTATATGCATAAGACTAAGTCAGTCAATTCGCTAGTATGCCTCATTCACAAAGCTGGTCTATAAGGGGGTATAAGGAAACTGCTTATAAAATGGTAGTTGAATGGGAGTTCACTCTCATCCACCGCTTCCTTGATGGGTGGAGGGTCGTCAGCACAAAGGACATGATAGGATATTAATTCCCATTAATATGTATAATGAAATAAAGTAAATAAACTATTTTATAAAATCTTATTCTTAGTTACTTTATGAAAATGTGAAAAATATGGTAACCCATGAAATTGCACATTGTACTTTATAAGTTGTTAGTGGAGCGTGTGTGATTAACCACCACACTAATAGGGACTAATAAAGAGTTGCAATGAGTATCTTATAAATTATCATTATTGATGGAGTGTTTGTGGTTTACCAACACATCAATTGAGATGATAAATGACAATAACGTTACCAAACACATTTTCATGGTTATTCACATCTTGTTTGTGATCCTCGGTATCCCAATCACAAATAGAAGAGCATAATCTGAGATTAAACATGTCATTGAATAGTTTCAATCAATCTCAAAAGACCTAGGAATTTCACTAAAGTTAATTTCTTTTAAAAAATTTCATTTTCCATTGGTGGAATTGGTAAATCGCCATTTACCTACCTTTATAAAATTTACAATTAATTACGACGTCCCTTTTCTAAGTTGTGAATTATATAGTTGGATCCTAGCCTTAATATTTCTTTATTGGGTTGATATATAAGGATTATTTTTATCTAACTAAAACTACCTTCTTTTTACAGATGTCTACTCCAACTGATGCTTCTGCTTCCTCCTCCTCCAACCACCACAACTTCTCATTTCTCTCAACCTACTCCAAAGTCACATTGGATGGTTCCAATTACAATGATTGGATGCAAAACACTAAGTTGTCCTTTCATTTCGATAACAAAGAGTATGTTCTTGAGAAAGAACTCAATGAAATCGATGAAGAGAAAGCCACTCCTGAAGAAATTGCCGCGTACAAGAAACATAGCAATGATGCAACAAAAGTTGCTTGCATCATGGTAGCCACCATTCCTCTTGAGTTGCAGAGATTCTATGAGGATTACTGGCCGCATGAGATGAACAAGGACCTTATGGAAAAGTACCATAAGCGAGCTCGTCAAGAAAAGTGCGAGGTGGTAAAGTCCCTCATAGCAAGGAAGATGACATAGGGAGAGTCTGTTAGTAGCCACGTGCAGAGAATGCAACGATACGTGGATGGCCTTATTAGGCTAAATGTGCATTTTGATGAGGAATTGGCTATTGACCTAGTCCTAAACTCCTTACCAAGTTGTTATGAATAGTTCATCTTGACCTATCACTTGAACAACAACGAGACCACATTATCTAAATTGCAAAACCTACTACAGACTGCTGAGGCAGGAATGAAGGGTAAGAACTCAAAACCTAATCCTTCTAGTGCTCCTATTCTGGTCATTGGTCAAGGAAATGGGAAAAAGAGGAACGGTCCTCCCAAGTAGAACTGGAAGGGAAAGGTCCATGTTAGGTCATCTAGTTGTAGCCCAAAGGCCAATCCCAGTTCTGACATTCCTCATTTCTCCGATCCCAAGGAGGCCACTTGCTTTTACTAGAATGATAAGGGGAATTGGAAATGAAGTTGCCTAAAGTATCTGCAAGACATTAAATATGGAAAAGTAAGGCCATCTACTACGGGTTTATACACTATTTTATCTAATAACTCATCATCTTCTAGTTCTTGGGTCCTTGATATAGGATGTGGATTTCACATTTATTCTGATTTGCAGGGGATAAGAGAAAGTGAGGAAGTGGAGCACGGAAGAATGAACCTGATCATTGGAAATAGGCGGTCCTCACCTGTTACAATTATTGGAGTTTATAGTCTAGTGCTTAGTAATGGTGTTGGTATAGATTTAATAAATTGTTGCTACTCGTCAGAAATGACAAGAAACATTATCTCTTTTCATTCATTGTTCAGAAAAGGGTTTAGATATTCATTTAATAATTTGAATGGTTCTGTTTTTGCTTATAAAATGGTGTTTTTTATTTTGAAGCTTTAAATTGTGATGGTGTGTATGAAACTATAACGTGTGTTGATAATTTAGGCAATAATGTTTTTCATATTCGTTCGTATAATGGTATAGACAAAGCGTGCTTGTGGCGTTGTAGTCTTGGACACATTAACAAGAAATGCATTGCCTAACTCCAAAAATGATGGAGTGTTGGAGTCATTTGACTTAAGGTCAGATGATACATGCAAATCTTGTCTTTTCGAAAAAATGATAAAATCACCTTTCACTAGATCTTGTGAAAGAGGTGAAGGTTTGTTAGATCTCATACATACAGATGTATGTGGACCTTTCAGATCATGCACAAGGGATGCTAATCGATTATATATGACTTTTATAGATGATTATAGCATATATGGTTGTATCTACTTAATCAAGCATAAGTCAAAAACCTTTGAAAAGTTCAAAGAGTTCAAACAAGAAGTCGAGAATCAATTGGACAGGAAGATAAATATGCTTAGATCCGATAGAGGTGGAGAGTATCTTAGTAGCGAGTTTAACGACTATATGAAGAAATGTGGAATAGTTTAACAATTGACTCGTCCCAGGACACCATAGTTAAATGGTGTAGCTGAGAGGCGTAATCAGACATTGTTAGACATGGTTCGTTCCATGATGAGTCGTGCTTCACTTCCAATTCATTTCTGGGGTTATGCCTTAGAGACAGCCACCCACATCCTTAATCTTGTCCGTACAAAGAAGGCTGCCAAAACACCTCATGAAATGTGGACAGGGAAAGATCCCTCGTTAGCACATATCAAACTCTGGGGTTATGAAGCTTTCGTAAGACGAGAGACTCATGACAAGCTAGCAGTTAGAAGTGAGAGGTGTATTTTCATTGGTTACCCAAAGCACTCATTTGTATATTTGTCTACAGGCCTAGTGAGAACGTGGTCTTTGTAGCACGAAGAAGAGTCTTTCGAGAGAGAGAGAGAGAGAGAGAGAGAGAGAGAGATAGAGAGATAGAGAGAGAGAGAGAGCTCATATTCAAAGAGGAAAGGGGGGGGGGGTACCATTGACCTTGAAGAAATTCACGAGTCAACCAGTGATGGAACCTTAGATGATACTAGCACTCAACAAGAGGAAGAGATTCCTATTGAACCGATAGAACAGTCATTACCTCTTAGGCGTTCCAGTAGAGTTAGAATGTTACATGAGTTCTATGGCTTCCATATTACTATAGATGGTGACAAGTTTTTCAGTGATAGGACACTGATAAATTTGGATGAGCCAGCTAAATACAAGGAAGCAATGGCAGGCCCTAAGGCAGCTAAATGGAAAGAGGCAATGGACAGCAAGATCAAGTCCATGTATGATAACCAAGTTTGGAATTCGGTTTATAATATACCAGGTCGAAAGAAAGTTGGGTGCAAATGGATCTTCAAGAAGAAAACCAACATGGATGGAAAGATACACACCTTTAAGGCTCGACTGGTTGTGAAAGGCTTTACTCAAAACCCAGGGGTTGACTATGATGAGACCTTCTCACCAATAACCAAGATAAAATCTATTCGGATAATGCTCGCCATAGCTGCATTTCATGACTATGAAATTTAGTTGATGGATGTCAAAACCATTTTCCTTAATGGGAAGTTGGCTGAAGATTTTTATATGAGTCACTTGGAGGCTTTTGTTGATGCAAAATTTCCAAATAGAGTGTGTAAGCTTGAGAAATCCAACTATGGATTGAAACAAGCACCTCAAAGCTAGAATCTTTGCTTCCATGAAAAAGTCAAAGAGTTTGGTTTCTCTAGGAGTGAAGATGAGTCATGTGTGTATATCAAGGCTAATGGGAGTATAGTGAATTTTCTGGTTTTGTATGTCGATGACATACTACTCATGGGAAACGACATTTCAACTTTGCAAGAGGTTAAGTCTTGGCTTGGAAACTGTTTTGCCACGAAAGACATTGGAGAAGCAGCCACTATTCTTGGGATAAGAATCTTGAGAGATAGAAAGAAGAGACTAATTGGACTTAGTCAAAGTACGTACTTGGATAAAGTACTAAAGAGGTTTAGTATGGAAAATTCAAAGAAAGGAGAGCTACCTATCTAGAGCATTATGAAATAGAGTAAGACTCAAAGTCCTAGTACAAATGAAGAGATAATTGACATGAGTCAGGTACCTTACGCTTCGGCTGTAGGGTCGATCATGTACTGTAACACCCAAAAATTTTCAACCAATTTAAACTTCTAAAAACATTTCAACCCATTAAAAATCATTACAATTTTGTTTTCAAAATGTATAATATCAGAGTTTTCCCAGAAACATAGACAAAACATGAGGAGCTGTACGATCACGCCTTCGTCTTGCCGCGATCCCCTGATGTACCTGAAACAATAAACTGAAACTGTAAGCCCGAGAGCTTAGTGAGTTCCCCCAAAATACCCATACCCGCAACAATACACATATAATCATAACAGCATACTATGGGTCCAATCAACCATCGGGTTGGAATACCCCAGGCCCACAACCAACAGGTTAGATTTGCAACACACTATGGCTCCAATCAACCATCAGGTTGGAATACCCCAATCCCACAACCAACAGGTTGGAATGCCCACATACTCTGAGTCCAATTATCCTCAGGATGGAATACTCACGGCCCACAACCTACAGGTTGGAATGCGCAGGTCTACTGGCCTTCGCACCAAGCAGATAAGCCTCAACCGCCAAACAAACATGTGCACATATAATAGATAATCACATAACAGTCTATAGACAATACTTGATCTAACGGATCTTACCACATAACACATAACACCATCCTATCTACCACGATGCCAATCTCACAGATCATATAATATTATCCTACTCTCTAGGATACCGATCTAACAGATCATACTAGCATAACATAACCATATAATAACCCAAAGGGCCGGCCTTGGTGCCTTAGACCCTTGAGTATAGTGAGGGAAACTCACCTCGCAACTGTCGTCTGAAACTAGAAGCTCAACTCCCGAATCACCAACACGAACTCCACCACCTATCGTTACCATAAAACCCTTTTTCCTAAATCTCCAAATTACCAGAATACTCTCAGAAGTCAACTGGTCAACTCTTGGTCAAAGTCAAAGTCCCCAGTCATAGTCAATAGTCCATGTTGACTCGACTCGTCGAATGCAGACCACCGACTCGTCGAGTCCTTCCTGAACTCCAGAAGTCGTGAAATCCTTGATTAGCTCGTCGAGTTCCCCTTTAGCTCACCGAGTTCATACGTGTCCAAGAATTGGGAGAAACCCTAGCCGAATCGCCGAGTCTTCGAACGACTCGCCGAGTTCAAGGCAATCTTCAACGGACTCGCCGAGTTATTTCATCAGCTCGACGAGTTCATGACCATCTTCATATGACTCGCCGAGTTGAATATGCAACTCGCCGAGTCCTTGCAGACCTACATCCATGCAGAAACTTTTTAAGCCATGCGAAGGTTCCAGATTACAAATCCAAGCTTCTAAGGCATGTTTATCACGTAAAGTTGCAAACTTTACCCACATGCAAGGCCCTAAAGGCTCTAAATGAGCAATCTAAGCTTCTAATGGAGCTTTACACCTTGGGAGAGTCTCATCCTTGCAAGAGCTGGAAACTTTATGGACTTAGGACTCAAAAGAGGTTCAGATATGAAGTATCAACTTCAGATCTAGCTCCCATACCAAAATCCCTTCATGAATAACTAAAGAAAGCCCTAGTTTTCACATAAGAATGATTCTAGAAGAAAAAGAGGTTAAGGTAACAGCTGGTTACCTCCAAAACGTGCCCAAACTAAAGTAGACTCCGGATCCACACAGAAATGTTGATGCTAGCCTCTTGATCTACAAATTTCCTTCACAAAAGTCACTTCCCAAATCTCCAAAACACTCTCCAAGCTCTCACTCACGGAAATTAGGGTTTCTGGGTCTCAAGAGGGTGATAGAGGACAGTGGGAGGCGCTAATGGTCCAATATATAAGGTGCAAAACCATGAAAATTAGGGTTTCCACTGCCAGCTCCTATTCGTCGAGTCCCGCATGCCGACTCGACAAGTCACTCATTAATTGACGTGTCCTGGCCCGCTGCTACTCGACGAGTCATAGCGCCAACTCGTCGAGTAGACCTTAAACATGAAGTCTAAATGGAAAAATTAATAATACCTGACGGTTGAGATGTTACAATTCTCCCCCACTTGACTTAGACTTCGTCCTCGAAGTCTGCTGTAGCGAATAACTCCGGGTAATGCTCCCGCATCTCAGCCTCCGACTCCCATGTCCACTCGGATCCCCTCCGATGCTCCCATTGTATCTTTACCAACGGAACCTCCTTGTTGCGCATGAATTTCACTTTCCTTTCCAAAACGACAATCGACCTCTCAATATAATTCAGGCGCTCATCAACCTGAATGTCATCCAGTGGCACCACTGCCTCCGGGTCCACAATGCACTTTCGCAACTGCGAAACGTGGAAAGTACTGTGGATCCGACTAAGCTCCTCCGGCAGCTCTAGTCTGTAAGCCACCTTGCCAACCCTGGCAATGATCCTGAACGGCCCACTATATCGGGGACCCAATTTTCCCCTCTTCTTGAAGCGGATCACACCCTTCCAGGGCGAGACCTTCAGGAGTACCATGTCACCAACCTGAAACTCTAACTCGGATCGGCGTCGGTCAGCGTAACTCTTCTGTCGACTCTGAGCGGTCTGCAGCCGCTGTCTAACCTGGTGAATCTTCTCGGTAGTCTGCAAGACCACCTCCGTCCGACCCATCACCCTGTGACCAACCTCACCCCAACAAACCGGGGTGCGACATCTCCGCCCATACAACAGCTCGAATGGCGGGGCGCCAATGCTGGAATGATAGTTGTTGTTGTAGGAGAACTCTACAAGCGGTAGGTGGGAATCCCAGCTCCCACCGAAATCGATGACACACGCCCTCAACATATCCTCGAGGGTCTGAATGGTCCGCTCGCTCTGACCATCAGTCTGCGGATGGAATGCTGTGCTGAAGTGCAACCGTGTGCCCAGCTCCTCGTGAAACTTCTGCCAGAAGCGGGAGGTAAACCTGACATCCCGATCAGAGACAATGGAAACGGGAACCCCATGGCGAGACACGATCTCGCGAACGTACACGTCGGCCAATTTCTCGGCCGATGAGCTCTCCCGTATGGCCAAGAAATGGGCACTCTTGGTCAATCGATCGACGATGACCCATATACCATCAAACCCCTTCGCCGTCCTCGGCAACTTGGTAATAAAATCCATCGTGATCTGTTCCCATTTCCACATGGGGATCTCCAGGGGCTGCATCTTGCCATGCGGCCTTTGATGCTCGGCCTTGACCATCCTACAGGTCAAGCACCTCTCGACGTACCAAGCGATTTCTCGCTTCATGCACGACCACCAATAGCTCAAACTCAAATCCCGGAACATCTTGGTGGCCCCCGGGTGAATAGAGAAATGAGACTTATGAGCCTCCTCCATAACCGTCTGCCTAACCCCTCCAGACATCGGAACCCAAACCCGACCGCATCGGGTCAATAATCCCCGACTATCCTGCTCAAACGGGGTATTCTCACCCTTGATCCTCTCCAGCTTCCAATTCTCCAGTCACATGCCCTCAACCTGGGCATCTCTGATCAGACTCACAAGCGGAGAGTCCACTGCTATCCTCATACATACCGCTGGGGTGGAAGACCCAGCTGACTTGCGGCTCAAAGCATCCGCAACCACGTTCGCTTTACCAGGGTGGTAAAGGATCTCGCAATCGTAGTCCTTGACTACATCCAGCCACCTGCGCTGCCTCATGTTCACGTTCGGCTGATCCATGATATGTCTCAAGCTCTTGTGATCCGTGTAAATGGTACAATGGACCCCATAAAGGTAATGTCTCCATATCTTGAGGGCGAATACCACCGCTCCCAACTCCAAGTCATGCGTAGGGTATCTTGTCTCATGCGGCTTCAATTGTCGCGACGCATAAGCTATCACACGTCCTTTATGCATGAGGACCGCCCCTAACCCTGTGATGGATGCATCACAGAACACCAAAAAATCCTCAATTCCCTCCGGGAGTGTCAAGACTGGAGCCTCGCACAACCGTTGTCGGAGGGTCTGAAACGCCCTTTGCTGCTCAGGGCCCCACCGAAAATCCACCCCCTTCCTCGTCAGACGAGTGAGGGGTACCAAAATCTTGGAGAAGTTCTGTATGAATCTCCGGTAGTACCCTACCAATCCCAAAAAACTCCTGATGTCTGAGGGAGATTTCGGAACCTCCCACTGCATAACCGCCTCGATTTTGGCCGGATCGACCAAAATCCCCTCTTGGTTAACGAGATGTCCGAGGAACTGGACCTTTCGTAGCCAAAAGTCACACTTCGAGAACTTGGCGTACAGCCGTTCTCATCTCAGAACTCCCAACAACTCCCGCAGATGCTCCTCATGCTGCTCTCGGGTCTTGGAATACACCAAGATATCATCTATAAACACTATCACCGAGCGATCGAGCATCGGTATACAGACCCGATTCATCAGGTCCATGAACACCGCTGGCGCGTTGGTGAGCCCAAACGGCATCACCACGAACTCGTAATGTCCATAATGAGTTCGGAACATGATCTTCTCCACGTCCTCCTCTCTGACCCTGAATTGATGATACCCAGACCTCAAGTCTATCTTGGAAAACCAAGATGCACCCTGCAACTGATCGAAGAGATCGTCTATCCTCGGGAGTGGGTAACGGTTCTTCACCGTTAATTTATTCAACTCCCGGTAGTCAATGCACATCCGGTGCGAACCGTCCTTCTTCCGGATAAAAAGAATCGATGCTCCCCATGGAGAACTGCTCGGACGAATGAACTGCTTGCCTAGCAGTTCTTGTAGCTGTGACAAAAGCTCCTGCATCTCTGGCGGTGCCAATCGGTACAGCGCCTTAGCGATAGGGGCCGCACCTGGCACCAGGTCGATCCTGAACTCGACCTGTCACTCCGGAGGTATCCCCGAAAACTCCTCCGGAAACACATCTACAAACTCCCTGACCACCGGTACATCGGAAACCGAAATCTGATCCCTGACCCGCGTATCAACCACATACGCTAGATAACCCGCACACCCGTGCTGAATGTACTGTCGAGCCCTGGCAGCTGAACAAAACCCTGATCCCACTCTGGTACCCTCACCATATACAGTCAGTTCTCCCCCACTTGGGGTTCGAACTACCACTTACTGGCCCTCGCAATCAATCATAGCATTGAACCGACTGAGCCAATCCATGCCTACTATCACGCACGTCTCCCCCATGGGAATTGGAATCAAATCTATTGGAAAGGACACCCCAAAAATCTCCAAATCACACCCTCGATAAACCGAGGAAGCAGAAACCCCGTGTTCATTGGAGATAGACACTCGCAACGGACACTCTAACTCGCCCACTGGCACACTGAACTCCCTACTAAATGACTGAGATACGAAAGACCGACTCGCCCCCGAGTCAAATAAAACCAAAGCAGGCAAAGAGTTCACTAAAAGCGTACCTAATCACAGGTTCAACAGATAAGCATAACACAATTATAATAAATGAGATAGAGGGGAGAAACATACCGGCAACCACATCTGGCGCTGCCCTGGCCTCCTCTGCGGTCAACTGGAAAGCACGACCCTGAGCCTTCGGAGGCTCTGCCCTGACTGGTCTCCCATCCGTGATCCTCAAGCTAGTCGGTGTTGGAGCCTGCGCCGGCTTGGCGGCTAGTAGAGGACACTGGGCCTTCATATGGCCCACCTGCTCACAATGATAGCAAAGCCTGACTCCGGAAGTCGGAGTCGGCTGCCTGCAATCCCTGGCCAAATGGACCTGCTTGCCACATCGGTGGAACCCACTCCCTGTCCGGCACATCCCTGAATGAGCCTTCCCGCACTTCCCACAAGTGCGGCCTGGCTGTCCCCCAGTCCTCGTATTAGTGGTCTTGGACCGCTTTGGCGCCGGCTGTGACTGTGTCGGGGCCTGCCGCTGCTCCCTCAACTGCAGCTCAATCTCCAAATCACGTCGTCTAGCGGCCTCCTTCAACTCCAGAAGTGTATCACATCGTTGGGTAGGCACAAACTGACGAATGTCATTCTTGAGCATGCTCAGATAACGGGTCATTTGAGCCTGCTCGGAAGCAAACTTCGGGCAAAACATCGCCCTCTCAATGAACATACGGGTGATCTCCGTCACCGACTCCCCATCCTGTCTCAAACTCAGAAACTCCTATGCTAAACGCTCCCGCTCGACCCGCGGAATGTAACGGGCGTGGAACATGTCTCTGAACTGCTCCCAAGTAACAGCAGCTCTCCGGTCATCAGTGTACGACCCAGTCGCAAGTCTCCACCAGTCCTTGGCCCCGGACCTTAGCAGGTTCAGAGCACACCTGACCTTCTGGTCAGTAGGACACGAGCAGGTGAAGAAACACCCCTCCACATACGACATCCACCTCATAGCCTTGATGGGATTCTGCGTCCCATCAAAAGTAGGGGGCTTCGTGTTATCGAAGTCCCTATACTGAAAAACTTGCCCCGCTCCCCCTCCCGACGCTGTTACAGCCGCGGTGGCTGCAGCGACAGCTGTCTCAGCGAGGGCTGCATATCTGTCGTCGAAATGCTCCATCATAGCGGACTTAATAGTCCCGAACAACTCCAGAATCTGATCCCGGACAATCTCGACCACCTCCTCGCGGATGATCTCCCTGACCTGATCCTCTGTCAACATTGGCCCCTCCTGGCCGATAACCTCAGGTGCCACTGGGGCCTCCTGATCATCCTGTCCTGATCCTGATCTGGACCCCGACTTGAAATGCCTCGTAACTGCCATTCTGAAACATAACAGGAAGATATCAGACAATCCGCATAAGTAACTGGGAACCAACTCCCGACTAATCCCTAGGGGTTGTGACTTCCTTGCTACGCGTATGGGTCCTATGCTTTCAGTAGTACGGGCCCATACTACCTTCCACACCTACCCATATTTGTCTCAAGTATCACCACAACACCCTAACAACATACATATCATAGAGAACACTCAATCCTCACCCCTAGAGGAAGGCTAACCGTCTCACTACTGACCTACCGGTCCCCTACAACTCACCCATCCATGAAACTTCCACCAACCCCTGCAGCCCTAGTGTATGCTAGTCATACATAACGCTAGACCCTATAGACTTTCGAATATCGAATCCTACCCTAAGCTCCCAATCAAACAAGAACAGAACATAAGGCTAAATCAAACATTCTTAGGCTATAAGATCTTAATTATGTACGTCCGCGATGCATACACTAAGCAACTACAGTAATGATGTCAATTTCATATAAGGGAAACCCTCGGCTATCAGGCATCATACAATCAGGCAATTCTATCATGCAATTCCTGAAGACCCCTAGCCTAGTACTAGCATGCTGTTCTAACATATCAGATAATCAAATAACTGTATGGTATTTTGGGACTACTTACTGGCTCTGGCTGATCGTACATCCTGTATCCTCATTTACTTATTTTGAAAACCATTTTAGAAATCATTTTGAAAACCTTTCCTTGATTTGATACTGGATTCACATGCATGTTCCTCCAATTCACTCAAACCAAGGCTCTGATACCAACTTGTAACACCCAAAAATTTTCAACCAATTTAAACTTTTAAAAACATTTCAACCCATTAAAAATCATTACAAATTTGTTTTCAAAATGTATAATATCAGAGTTTTCCCAGAAACATAGACAAAACATGAGGAGATGTACGATCATGCCTTCGCCTTGCCGCAATCCCCTGATGCACCTGAAACAATAAACTGAAACTGTAAGCCCGAGAGCTTAGTGAGTTCCCCTAAAATACCCATACCCGCAACAATACACATATAATCATAACAGCATACTATTGGTCCAATCAACCATCGGGTTGGAATACCCCAGGCCCACAACCAACAGGTTCGATTGCCAACACACTATGGGTCCAATCAACCATCAGGTTGGAATACCCCAGGCCCACAACCAACAGGTTGGAATGCCCACATACTCTGAGTCCAATCATCCTCGGGATGGAATACTCATGGCCCACAACCTACAGGTTGGAATGCCCAGGTCTATTGGCCTTCGCACCAAGCAGATAAGCCTCAACCGCCAAACAAACATGTGCACATATAATAGATAATCACATAACAGTCTATAGACAATACTTGATCTAACGGATCTTACCACATAGCACATAACACCATCCTATCTACCAGGATGCCAATCTCACAGATCATATAATATTATCCTACCCTCTAGGATACCGATCTAACAGATCATACTAGCATAACATAACCATATAATAATCCAAAGGGCCGGCCTTGGTGCCTTAGACCCTTGAGTATAGTGAGGGAAACTCACCTCACAACTGTCGTCTGAAACTAGAAGCTCAACTCCCGGATCACCAACACGAACTCCACGACCTATCGTTACCATAAAACCCTTTTTCGTAAATCTCCAAATTACCAGAATACTCTCAGAAGTCAACTGGTCAACTCTTGGTCAAAGTCAAAGTCCCCAGTCATAGTCAACAGTCCATGTTGACTTGACTCGTCGAGTGCAGACCACCGACTCGTCGAGTCCTTCCTGAACTCCAGAAGTCGTGAAATACTTGATTAGCTCGTCGACTTCCCCTTTAGCTCACTGAGTTCATACGTGTCCAAGAATTGGGAGAAACCCTAGCCGAGTCTTCGAACGACTCGCCGAGTTCAAACCAATCTTCAACGGACTCGCCGAGTTTGCTCATCAACTCGACGAGTTCACGACCATCTTCATATGACTCGCCGAGTTGACTATGCAACTCGTTGAGTGCTTGCATACCTTCATCCATGCAGACACTTTTTAAGCCATGCCAAGGTTCCAGATTACAGATCCAAGCTTCTAAGGCATGTTTATCATGTAAAGTTGCAAACTTTACACACATGCAAGGCCCTAAAGGCTCTAAATGACCAATCTAAGCTTCTAATGGAGCTTTACACCTTGGGAGAGTCTCATCCTTGCAAGAGCTGGAAACTTTATGAACTTAGGACTCAAAAGAGGTTCAGATATGAAGTTTCAACTTCAGATCTAGCTCCCATACCAAAATCCCTTCATGAATAACTAAAGAAAGCCCTAGTTTTCACATAAGAATGATTCTAGAAGAACAAGAGGTTAAGGTAACAGATGGTTACCTCCAAAACGTGCCCAAACTGAAGTGGACTCTGGATCCACACAGAAATCTTGATACTAGCCTCTTGATCTACAAATTTCCTTCATAAAAGTCACTTCCCAAAGCTCCAAAACACTCTCCAAGCTCTCACTCACGGAAATTAGGGTTTTTGGGTCTCAAGAGGGTGATAGAGGACAGTGGGAGGCGCTAATGGTCCAATATATAGGGTGTAAAACCATGAAAATTAGGTTTTCCACTGCCAGCTCCTACTCGTCGAGTCCCCGATGCCGACTCGACGAGTCACTCATTAATTGACGTGTCCTGGCCCGCTGCTACTCGACGAGTCATAGCGCCAACTCGTCGAGTAGACCTTAAACATGAAGTCTAAATGGAAAAATTAATAATACCTGACGGTTGGGATGTTACATGTATGCTATGGAATGTACTCGCCCTGATGTGTCCTTTGCTTTGGTCATGGTCAGTTGTTATCAGGGAAATACCATTAAGGCTCACTGGACAATGGTTAAGAACATTCTCTAGTATTTGTGGAGGACGAAGGACATGGTTCTTGTCCTTGGTGGCAGTGATATGTTGAGTGTAAGTGGGTACAATGACGCCAGCTTTCAGAAAGACAGAGACAAGTTCCTTTCTCAGTCGGGTTGGGTGTTCATCTAAATGGTTGAGCATTTACTTGGAAAAGTTCCAAACAGGACCTGGTGGCTGATTCAACCTGTGAATAGTACATAGCTGCAAGTGAAGCATCAAAGGAGGCATCTTGGCTGAAGAACTTCATCGGTGACCTCGGAGTTATCTTGACCATTCAGGAGCCAATGAAACCTTTCTATGATAATAAAGGAGATATAATAGAAGTATGTAAATAAGCTTTCTGATATTTTATCTTTTATATGAATTTGTTCTTATTTTGAGTGTTTTTTTTTCAAGTTGGTTGGATGCAGGTTGCCTTGACTAAGGAGCCAAGAGATCATTGCAGATCAAGACATATCGACAGAAAACACCATTTCATCCGACATAGAGTAGTAGAAGGTCACCTTATAGTGAATAGGGTATCATCTGAAGAGAATCCTGCAAATCCTTTGGCGAAGGCTCTTAGTAAGGTCAAGCACAGTCAACACGTTAGGAGCATTGGTCTGAGAGATGATATTAGTTTTAGTAGTTAGATAGTTAGTTTGAAACTTGTAACAAAGTAAATGTAATTGGCATTTGGTGATTAAATAATAGAGAATTGTTTACGAGTTTGTTTACTACCTTTTGTCAATTGTTTATTCTTGTGTTTCATTTTACAAGTTTTACTTCCCAAATAATATGATTATTCAAATGAGACAGTCGTTCATACTTTTAGGAGTAAGTAGTGATTTAAGACTGTCATGAATTGAATTCTAGATTGTCTAAGGGATTTAGTCATATCAATAGTATTGCTACAATATTCATGAGTACTTAGAAATGGAGATTTAAGTATTGGATAAACCTACACTCAGAGAACAACTTCATGGAATCTATCATGAGTAATTCTGAGACGATAATATCTTATAATCCTGAAACGGAGATATATGAGTTGTATTTTAAGTCGGTTGTACATTCGTAATACGTAAACACATCAATAACTTGATGTTATAAAATGTATTGGCATGCATAATGTGATGAGTAAATGGTGCAAGCATATAAGTCAAAGCTTATCCGTCCCTTTCGCCCTAACATGAAAAGTGGTATCTTTGGCCCCCTTAGTGTTTTGGTGTTGACTTATAGTGTCGGGCCTAGCCAGGACTAACTTGATGTGCTCAATTAGAAGTTTTATGTCCTCAGAAATCAGAAATCGGGAAACAAAGTCTTGGACTATGAGATTCATTCTATTCCATGTATCATATCTGAATGATATCTTATAGAACGAAGGGTTATATGATCCCTTATCTTAGGATACGTAACTGACTGGGTCAGAGTTCGGCAGCGACTTTTGGAAGCTACAATTTGTTGATCGATTCAGGAGTTATACTAGCATTCATAGTTATAGACTTATCTAAGTGGGTGACTATTGGATTAGGTGTATAAGCACATAACTATGCTTGGTATATGCTTGAAATGATAGTAGAAAAGTCCTTTTGGGTTGCCCTCAAACCTAGTAAATGGAGAACATGATTTTGGAAAGAGAGGATGATTTATTATTTGACTAATAAATTTAAATAAATAGTTTATTAATACATTATGAGAATAATATATTAATTAGAAATAGTATTATTTAATTAATAATTAATCAAAAATTAATTGGAATTAATTTTGGGATTAAAAGAATTAATTAAAAGTGAAATTGTTCAATAGTTGAACAAAAGGCTCCAGAACCTTTCACACATAGGGTGGATGGTTTTAGCATGGATATTCTAGGGTTTCTATAATATCCATGTGTTTAATAGGGAAGTGGATAATTATAAATTTTGAATTAATATTATTTAATTCAAATTAGGGTTATATAGGGTTTCCTTGTACCACTATATAAAGGACCCTAGCCCTTTCATTTTTGACCACTATTCCGTTTAAAAGGATAGTCGAAATTTCAAGCCTCCCCTCTCCTCTCTCTTAAGTCATTCTCTTGCTAGTTTGGGTGTGATTCCATTAGAGGCACGACACTTGTGGTGCTTGCTTCCAAGAGATCAACAAAGAGGAATTCTAGTTGTTTGCTATAACAACTAAAAGGTATGTAATCCTAAAACCCTTCTTTAGGCAATTTCGAAAATAGCTTAGTATTCTTAGGGTTTCGTTTGATGTTCTTAGTCATAGGTTCAATATAGAAAACATAGATCTTGTTTTAGGTTACATGCACACTTTAGAGTTGTGAGTTTGTTTGTTATCCCTAAAACCCATCAAGGATTTGAATTGAGATCAAATCTATTATTTTATTAATTCAAATTTTCCTTTTCGTGCAAGTTACCTAAACTATAAATAGGACCCCAAGGCCATCAGTTTTCATTCATTTTTTCCCTATAAGCATAGAAACAAAATTTCTTCCTCTTTCCTCCCTCTTCTCTTCATTTTAGGGATTCTAGGGTTTTGGGTGTGAGCCATTAGAGGCATCATATTTTTGGTGCTTGCTTTCCAAGGCTTTCAAGAATAAATTTTGTTTGGTTATCTACTATAATAATCGAAATGTATGTAAACCCTGAATCTATGCATATTTTTCGATTATTATGGAGTTCCTTTAGGGTTCTTGATGTTTATAGTTTATTGTTATCAATAGAGAAAACATAGATCCAAATAAGTTGTATGTGAACTTAAGAGTTAAGTGAATTTATGCCTCACGCATAGATTTATAACCTACAAAACCTATCAGTGGTATCAAAGACAAAGTTTTCTAGTTGATTGTTCATAATAGTGAATAGATCAAAATTATGGTTTATAGAAATTAAACCCTAAAGGGTTGAATTTACTTATAAGGTTTGGGTTCTTGAAACCCTAGCCTACACCCCTTAATTTCAAAAATGGCTAGGGTTAATTAGGGTTTTCTAGTTTCCTTAATTATTATTTTAATAGCCTTAAAATAGAATAATTAAAACTGGATAACCCCAAATCCTATTTTCGAAAGTTAGATAGGGTTTTAGATTGGGATTAAATTTGAATTATGTAATTAATTATTTAATAGTAAATAATTAATTAATCCATAAATGATTTAATTTAACTTAATTAATAGTTAATTAATAGATAAAGATTAAATCATAATTGGTTTAAATTTAATTAAATGAAAAAGTTTAATTTAGATAATTAAAAGTTTAAACCTTGTATTTTGAATTGTTTTAAAATACACTGCATATATATTATTAAAAATTAATTACTATATGTATAAGAATATGTCCGTCGAATCGCTACTATGTCTCATTCGCGAAGCCATACTATAATGGGGTATAAGGAAACGACTTATAAAATGACCGTCATTGGTTGTCCACTCTCACCCACCACTCCCTTATATGATGGAGGGTCGTTAGCAGAATGGGTTCGGTAGGACATAACCTCGTTAAAAGTATAATGATAAAAAAGTACTACAACCTTCTTTAAAAATCTCACTCTAGTTACTTTAGGAAAAATGTGAAAAGTATGCTAATCCATGAAAACACACATCATGCTTTATATGTCGTTAGAATGTGGTTAACTGGCAAACTAATTGGGACTATAAAGCGATGATGGGCATCTTGAAATATATTATTGTTGACGGATCCTGTGTGGTTAACCATCATATCAACGTGAGATGATAAATGAAATCGAGGTTATCAAGCGGGTTTGGATGGTTATTCACATCTTGTTTGTGATCCTCGACATCCCAGTCACAAGAGTGAGAGCATAATCTAAGATTAAACATGTCGTTGATAAGATTAAATAAATCTCAAAATATCTAGGAGTTTCATAAGATTGAAATTGGTAAAATCCTTACCTACCTAAAATAGATTTGAATTTGATTATGACATCCCTCTTTAAACTTCGAATCGAAAATATGGATCCTAGCCTTAATTTAAAATTCCGGATTATAAATTAAGGATTAAAATCAACTAACTTGAATTCTCTTTTCTCTCACTTTTAGATGTATTATGAATATAGAAATGGTCTTCCTCATTCTTATGGAAACAATTTTCCTTAATATTCTGGAGATGGTCTTCCAATTTCAAGTCAAGGTGAAATTGTTTTCCCTTCCTTAGGAAATTATAGAACTGGACATCATCTCTCTTCAACTCTTCGACTTCCTCCTCCCGTGACTCTCCTAACGTCACATTTTCCTAAAGTTAAAAGATGTGAGACTACTCAATCCATGTTGACATGTAAACATCAATATGGAAACTCTCTGTGTACGCCTGTTATGAAATCATACATTGGAAAGTTAGATAGAATGGGTGTCGTTTTCCCAATGGAGCAAGCCATTGATTTGGTTCTTCTGTTGCTTCCAAAGTCATATGATCAGTTCATTGAGAACTTTTATATGAGGAATATCGATGTGACCCTAATTAATCTCACCCAAATGTTGATTGTTGTTGAAGCAGAAATGCTTATTGGGTCTAATTCCAAGGTTTCCATAGACATTGGCAATGGTGACTGGTGGTCCAAAAAAAGGTTTCTCTTTTCAATGGAAAGGGGTTTTCCAAATCAAACCGTTTGATCGTATGTTAAAGAGAAAGCCTGGTTCTAGGATCGTTAGAGTCCTTTTGTTTCTACTACCAATTGAAGGGACATTGGAAACGAAGCGGCTTAAAATACCTGAAAAATCTTAGAGATAGTAAAGTCTAGTCGTGTAACTTTACTTCAGGTACATCCTTTATCTGACTCCATTGTTTTATAAGTTCCTATTCATAGGCACTTAATACACGATGTGAAGATCACTTTTCGATTGTATTAAAAGAGCTAAGAGAAAGAAGGAAGCTTGAGCAAGGTGATCTAAATCTGATCAGGAGAAATGGACTTTTGTCACATCGTTAGAAGATCAGAGTTTAGAGCTATTACTAAGGAGTTAGTACAATTTAATAGATTTTTATTACTCTTCAGAGATATCTAGAAACATAGTTTTTCATTTTTTGCATTGTAACGATAAGTTCCAATTTTTCGTGTATTTCCAATAAAAGTGAAATTTTGGTTAATCAAGTTGCCTTATTTTATATTTTTCTTTCAATGGAATTTATGAAACCATTGGTTACATTTCTAATATTAGAAATATTTATTATGGATTTGGTTCTTATGATATCGCTTGTGGTATTGTCATAATTAACCAAATGAAAAGAATTCTCATCACGAAGTTTCAAATTGGACATAAACTTGGAGTAATGCAATGCAAATTGAGTGATGCATGAGAATCTTGTTCATTAGAAAATTATGACTAATTAATTGATCACATGTTTATGTGAGGCAAGTGAAGGACTAATGGATCTAGTACATGTTGATATGGACTCTTCAGATTCGCCACAAAGGGCGATAACTCTATTCGTCATGATTTTCTGATGTTTCAGTAAATATGGTTGTGTTTATAAGATTACTCATAATTCTAATACTTTGAAAAGATTCAAAGAATAGCAGAACGAATAAGAAGAATCTATTAGGCAGAAAGATAAAAGTTTCTCTAATCTAAAAGGAAAGGAGAGTACTTTAGTATCATATTTTATGATCATCTTAGTGATTGTGGATTTATATCACAATATTGATCCTCGAAGAACATCTTAGTGCAATTGTATGACTAAGAAGAGGAATCATATATTGTCGGAAATAGTTCGATCAAGAGATGATTCATACTTCATTCCAATCAAGTTGTTGAGCCATGCTCTAGTAACTATGAATCATATCTTGAAATTCATTTCAAATTAAGAAGGTTGAAAACACCTCGAAATATGTGGAGTAAAAAAGTTTTCTTCCTCTAGCACATAACGAATTGGAGTTGTGATGTTTTTGTCAATCGACATACAAAAGATAAATTGAGACCTATTCTATGAAGTGTTTTCTTTTCGTGAATCCACATGAGCTTTTTTATATTTGTTTTAGCTCGTCAAAGGAATGTTCTTTGAGAGAAAACTCATATGTCAAGAAGTCAGTGGGATTCATATTGATCTTGAGTGTTTCAAGAGTCAACCGACAATAAACCTTTTAGTTATCACTAGCGTGTAACCTAAGATTGATAACCTATCGTTTTTGGTTGACACAATCTTATTTCTATGCACTCCTAGTTGAATTGGAAATGCTTATGAGTACTATGTTTTTTATTTAACTACAAAAGCAAAGCATGTTGGTCAGTGAAAATGCATTAATCAATATGGGTGACTTGGTAACAACATGGAAGCACTAGTAGGTCCTTAAGCTACCAGAGGGCAAGAAATTTAGAATAACGAAGTTCAATCCATGTGGGAAAGATGAATTTGAATTTGGTTTTGTCTTAAACCTTGTCTGATAATTGTAGGTTGGAAATGATAAATTCACATGGATGGTAACATATTCACCATAAAATCTAAGTGGCAAAGGTTTTGCTGTATTCAAGAGGAAATACTTTAGCTGATAGATTTAAAAAGGCTCTAATAAACACCAATTTGGATATTGGTTGTGTTAATCGCATTCTCAAATTCACAATATGATTACGACATCCCTCTTCATATTTCGAATTGTGAGGAATGGCAAAGAATTGTTTGAACTTTCAATACATATATCTATAAGTGCTAAAAGGGTTTAAAGACAAACATATATGCTATCTAATTAATGTGCATAAGCTTAAGAAGTCTAGTTGCATACTTATTGAATCATCACACAACAAAAATTTGTACTCAGTAAGAATGTCAAGAGTATTCATTTCTAGATGTCTATTTGATTTCTGGGTACATGTCAAAGCTAGTGGGAGCATAATTGTTATGCTAGTATTGCATGTGGAAAATATTATTCATAGTGAACAAAGTTTTCAATTTGCAAATTGAAAAGTTTGGGAATTGTTTCGCTATAGTAGACTTAAGGGATAGGAGACTCATACGTATTTTCGAATGTAAATGTTTAGATCGTATAGTTTAATAGAACTTAGTCATAGACATATATGAATATAATGTTGAAATGGTTCAACATAGGAAATTCGATATATGGAAATATTATAACAAGAAACCAAACAGATATCAAATCCTTATGTGAGACTTAATGAATCGAGTCTCATATGCTTCAGATATAGGATCAATTACATATGGTATAATATTTACTTATTCTAATTTTTCAAATGCTCAGAGCATTGTCAGAAGAAGGAATAGAATTTTGTGTGACTAAAGTTGTTAAACAACTGTCAAGAACGTTCTAAGGTTATACCAAAAGACTGTTTTCTTGCGAACAACAAAAAGTATGATTTAATTTGGACGGACCATAGTGACATGATTATGGATATAGATGATTCTTGATCAGAATTGATGGTCATATGAGAATATGGAAATGTTTCATAATGGGATATGGTTGAAAAGTCTACATGTGAGTTGAAAACTTTAATGCAAAAGAAGTTCTCAGGGAGTATACCTTGCGTTTGAACCTTCATTACAATGTAATTGTTTTTTAATAACAAAGTTCCAATGGGATATTCTATAATATCAAAGACTCAGTCTTTAAGACTTTGGAATCTTGACATCACAGAAGATTAATGCGTTTTAGGTTGTGGTTACATCACATCTTGGATTAGGATAAGAATTTGGAATTGTGAAATGAGCATCATTGGAATAATGTCCAGTTGATCTGTTCACAAAAGAATGACCATAAAGAAGCATAGTATTCATGTTCATAACATGGCATGACTAATCTGTAATTCAAGTAGTTAGTTGATTACTCGAAACATTATACAATGAATAAATTTGTAACTATTATGGTGATTAAATAGTATAGATTATTTATATTCAATATATTTGAGACCATAGTTAATTAGTTTATTATTGTGTTTCACTTTTCATGTTTTATTTCTTGAATGATTTGATTATACGAAATTCCACAGTCGCTGATACTTTTGGAAGTAAGTAGTGAATGAAAATTGTCATGAATTGAATTGTAGATTGTCTATGGGTATTATACATTGCAATAATATTGCTAAAATGTTCATGAGTACTTAGAAAAATGGGATTTTGAGTGTTTGATAAACCCACGCTCAAAGAATTACTTCATGGATTCTATCACGAGTAATTGTGAGACAATAATATCTTTTATTGTTAAAATAGAGATATATGAAATGTAATTTACAAGTCAGTTGTGCATTGGTATTGCGAAAACGCATCAGTAACGTGTTGTCATAAAGTGTAGTGTCTTGCATAATTTGGTGAGTAAAGGATAAAAGCATATAAGTCGAAATTTATTTGTTCCTTTTTCCCTAACGGAAAGGCGATATCTTTGGGCCCCTTGATGATTTGTTGTTGACATCTAAAGTGCTTGGCCGAGCCCAGACTTAATTAATATGTTCAATTAGTAGTCTGAATTCACCCGCCATAAATCAGAAAATCAAGAAAAAGAATCTTGTACTATGAGATTGATTCTAATACATGTCTCATGTCCATACGATATCTTGTAGAACGAAGAAATTTTTGATCACTTATCGTAGGGCTAGTGTCTGATTATGTCAGAATTCGGAAGTGGCTTTTGAAAAAGTCTTTCCTGTTTGGTTATACTTGCAATTGTAGTTGTAGACATATCCAAGTAGGAGACTGTTGGATTAAGGTGTCTAAGATCATAACTAAATTGATATAAAGCTATACGTGGAAGCAAAGTCCTTTTTGGGTTGCCCTCATAACCAAAAATAGTTATAAATGATATTAGGTGTGTGTGTGTGTGTGTGTGTGTGTGAGAGAGAGAGAGAGAGAGAGAGAAAGAGAGAGAGAGAGAGAGAAATAATTTGTTAATATATTATATGATTAATATATTAATTAGAAATAGATAATCAATATGTTAGTTTGTTATGTGATTAATAAATTAACATGAGATTAATATTTAAATAATTGATTTGTTAATTTATATGGTTAATAAACTAATAAGAAATCAATTAGAATTAATTAATTATTAATCAGAATTAATAATAGATTAACTTGGTATTAATTTGAATTAATTCAAGGTGAAAGGGGTGAATTGTAATTATTCAATAGTTGAACAAAAGAAGACGTTCTAGAACCCTCCATGGCATGGACGGTTTTGGAGGCTCTTCTAGGGTTTCTGTAAACCTCCTGGTTGCATAAAAGGAAAGAATTTGAATTGAGATTAAATCTATTATTTAATTAATTCAAATCTGCCTTTGCCTGCAAGTTAACTAAACTATAAATAGGACCCCAAGGCCATCAATTTTTGTTCATGCCTTTTCCTAAAAGCATAGGAACGCAATTTATTCTCCTCTACTCTCTTTTCTTATCCTTCTAGGGTTTCTAAGGTTTTGGGTGTGAGCCATTAGAGGCATCATATTTCTGGTGCTTTCTTTCCAAGTTTTTAAAGAAGGAATTTTGTTTGGTTATTGACTATAATAATCAAAAGGTATGTAAACCCTAAATCTATGCTTATTTTCGATTATTATAGAGTTCCTTTAGGGTTCTTGATGTTCATAGTTTGTTTCTATCAATAGAGAAAACATAAATCCAAATAGGTTCCATGTGAACTTAAGATTTAAGTGATTTTCCGCCTCATGTATAAATTTATAACCTATAAAACCTATCAGAATCTTGGGGAACTTGTGGATTATGTCCGATCCGGTTCTGGTAAATTCACTAAGAGTAATCAAGAGGAGATGATTCATATGATTTTAGTAAACATTTTCAAGTGTTTACCACCAGGTTCTCATGAACCTACATGGACTAAAAACATTGAGACAAATGAGAAAGGTAACCGGGTTCTTCATGAAATTAACTGAAGTTCTTCATGGTCTGGAAAAGGTTAAAGGTTCTTCAGATAAACAAGGACAAGGTGATTCCTTTGACGGATCATGGAAGAACAAAGATCTAGAAAAATAGTACTACTGAGGAGCAAGGGTGCTACAGTACCACCGAGTCAGCTGCCACTGTAGGGTCCATATCATCAAATGGTTAATACATTGCACTACTAACTTATTATAGTGGTAAAATGACAAATTTATTAGCTAAACTACCACTTCTTTCCCTATAGTACAAAAAAGTTAAGTTATTATAAAATATTATCAAATAACAAGATATGTTATAGAGTAAAGAAAGACATGAGAGTGTAAAGAACTTTTATTCGAATACTTTTGATGAAATAGGCAACCTTCAAATACAAATGTTTTACTATTTATACTACCAAAATAAGATGAAAAATGAGTTATCATATGAATGCACATTATAATGGTTCATTATTACACTTATAAAACACATTGAAATGGTTGTTACTAATGCTAAATAATTATGGAGAGTTATAGGAGAAATGTGGAATCCATTGGTCATTCACAAACTAATATTATATAACACTCCCCCTTGAATGAAGATTGTATCAGGCCTCGTTAAAAGTTAAAATCTTAATAGGTAATACCTCATGGGAGAAACTCCTTACTAAGGAAAAAGAGTACATGATTAATAATTGGAATTGGAAACAATTGACTCATTAAAAACATTGCTAAGAAAACCCAGCGAGAAAAACTTAGCTAAGGAAAAGAGTACAATATGTTTCCAACTCCCCTAATCTTCATATCAATTGATTTTGTTTAAGCACTGCATACCAATGTTTCGTACCATCTTTTAAAATTTAGATGTAGGAAGTGCTTTAGTGAAAAAATCGGCCAAGTTGTTACTTGACTGAATTGTTGGATTAGGTGTCTAAGCCCATAACTATAATTGGTATAAACTTGAATTAGTAGTAGCACAGTCCTTTTGGGTTGCCCTTAAACCTAGCAATTGGACATGATATTTTGAAGAGAGAGATTGATTTATTATTTGATTAATAAATTGAAATAGATAATTTATTAATATATTATGAGAAGAATATATTAATTAGAAATAGTAATATTTAATTAATAATTAATCAGAAATTAATTGGAATTAATTTTGGGATTAATAGAATGAATTAAAAATACATGGGTTAAAGTGTAATTGTTCAATATTTGAGTAAAAGGCATTCTAGAACCTCCCTAGGCTATGGACGGTTTTGGGAGTGTTCTAGGGGTTCTAGAATTATCCTTGGTGGATAATCAGGAAGCTGGATAACTACTAAAAACAAGATAATATTATTATATTGATTTTAGGGTTATCCAGGGTTTCCTGGCTGCACTATATAAAGGCTTTAGGGCTTCATATTTTGACAATAGACTCCTTAGAAGAGCTAGACCAAACATCTGATATCCTCCCTCGTCTCTCCTTAATATCATTCTCGCTTGTGCTGGGTGTGAACCACTAGAGGCACGACGCTTGTGGTACTTGCTTCCAAAAGATGAAAAAAATGGATTCTTGGTTGTTTACTTCAACAATCAACAAGGTATGTATTCTTACTAATTAATTCAGATTTTTATTAAGAAACTTTTGTAGTTTGATAGTTCATAGTATGTTTCCTTTATGTGAAAGATATAGATCCTTCTTATGTTGCATGTGCCATAATCATCTAATTATCAAATGTTTTTCCACTTAGAGCATTGTTTTTGTAACCTCAATAACCCTTCAGTGGTATCAGAGCCTATGGCAATCTTTCATGTCATTGCACATTGGTGAATTGATCAAAACTAAAATTTTCAGATTAATCGCATCTCACAATGTAAGCATTAATGCTTACGACGTGAGATTTGATCAATTCATATTTTTTGTAATTATCTGCCTAATCCGTTTTGTTTGGTAATTATCTGCCTTAAATATCTTCTAAATCCGATGTTGTTGAATATTCGATGATAAATTACAAGCCTAATGCTTAGGAGATAAATCTTTGGCTTCATTAATTATTTTATTGATTAACATGAATTGATTTTTTTAAATGTGTAGATAATTGATTTAGATATTAATTAATCCTAATAATTAATGTTAGATATTATTTGGTTTATATTAAATTTAAAATTATATAAAATTTCCAAATTTGTTATAAACCTAATATTTTGAAAAAGTTTTAAAATACACGATATACTATATGTAAAATTAAATGTTTAATAATTACTCTATGTATAAGACTAAGTCGGTCGAACTGCTAGTGCGCCTCATTCATGAATCTGATCTATAAGGGGGGTATAAGGAAACTGTCTATAAAATGGTAGTTGAATGGGTGTACACTCTCACCCACCGCCTTCTTGATTAGTGGAGGGTAGTTAGCCGAACGTTTTTCATAAGACAAATTAGTTTTCATTAAAAGTATAATGATATTCAAAAATTAATAAAATCCTTTTTATTTAAAATCCCAATCTTAGTTACTTAGGAAAAATGTGAATTTGTATGCTAACCCATGAAATTATACATTATACTTTGTAGTAGTTAATGGAGCGCGTGTAGTTAACCGACACACTAATAGTGACAATAAAGAGTAATAATGGGCATCTCGAAAATTATCATTGATTAATGGATCGTATGTGGTTAATTGACACATTAAAATGAGATGATAAATGACATTGAGGGTGCCAAGCTAATTTTCATGGTTATTCACATATTGTTTGTGACCGTCGGTATCCTAGTCACAAATGGAGAGCATAATCTAAGATTAAACATGCCATTGAATGGTCTCAATTATTCTCAAAAGATCTAGGAATTTCACTTAACTTAATTTTCTTCAAATTTCGTTTTTCAATGGTGGAATTGGTAAATCGTCATTTACATACCTTTATATACTTTACAATTAGATTACAACTTCCCTTTTCTAAGTTGTGAATTTTTAGTTGAATCCTAACCTTAATATTTCATTTTTGGGTTGTTATATTAAGGATTATTCTTATATAACTAACACTACCTTTCTTTTACATATGTCTACTCCAAATGATACTTCTAGTTCTTCCTCCTCCTCTAATCAACACTTCTCATTGCTAAACATGTTCTCAAGGGTGACATTGGATGGCACCAATTATAATGACTAGATGCGCAACATGAAAATGAGCCTTCGTTTCAAGGACAAGGAGTATGTCCTTGAGAAAGATTTCAATGAAATTGACGAAGAAAAGGCCGCTCCTGAGGAACTAGCCGCCTACAAGAAACACTATAATGATGCAACAAAAGTTGCTTGCATCATAGTGGCCATGATGACTCCTGAATTGAAGAGATACTATGAAGATTACTGGTCGTACGAGATAAACAAGGACCTTATGGAAAAACACCATAACCAACCTCGTCAAGAAAAGTACGAGGTGGTAAATTCCCTCATAGCAAGAAATATGAAAAAGGGAGAATCTGTTAGCAGCAACGTGCAAAGAATGCAACGATACGTGGATCAGCTTGTCAAGCATCATGTGAATTTTGATGAGGAGCTGCCTATCGACATAGTCTTGAACTCCTTACCAAGTTGTTATGATCAGTTCATCTTTACCTATCATTTGAACAACAATGAGACCAATTTGTCTTAATTGCGTAACCTCCTTCGAACATCTGAAGCAGGGATGAAGGGAAAAAGTGTTGCCTCCACTCCTGCTAGTGCTCCCGTTCTGGCCATTGGTCAAGGGAAAGGGAAAAAGAGGAAAGGTACTCAAAAGAAAAACTATAATGGAAAGTCTCAAGTTCATTCGTCAAGAAATAGACCCGAAGGTAAATCCAGTTCTGATGATCCATGTGTCTCTGATCCCAAAGAGGCCACTTGCTTTTACTGAAATGACAAAGGGCATTGGAAATGAAGCTGCCCAAAGTATCTGCAAGACATTAAAGATGGCAAGGTGAAGCCGACTTCTGCAGGTATATACACTATCTTATCTAATAACTCATCATCTTCCTGTTATTGGGTCCTTGATACAATATTTAGATTCCACATTTGTTCTGATTTGCAGGGACTAAAAAGAAGTGAGGACGTGGAGCTTGGTAGAATAAACTTGATCATGGGGAATAGGAGATCTTCACCTTTCACCAAGATTGGAGTTTACAGTCTAGTGCTTAGTCATGGAGTTTTTTAGGTTTAATAAATTGTTGCTACTCGTCAGAAATGACACGAAACATTATGTTCTTTCGTGCATTGTTTAAACAAGGTTTTAGATATTCTTTTAATCATGAGAATGGTTATATTTCTGCTTATAAAAATGGTATTTTTATTTTGAAGCTTTACCTTGTGATGATGCGTATGAAACAATGATGTGTGTAGACCATTTAAGCAACAATGTATTTCAAATTGATTCATCTAATGGTATAGACAAAGCGTGCTTGTGACATTGTCGTCTTGGACACATTAACAAGAAACGCATCGCCTAACTCAAAAAGGATGGAGTGTCGGAATCATTTGACCTAAGGTCATATGATGAATGCAAATCTTGTCTGTTAGGTAAGATGACAAAATCACCTTTCACTAGTTCTTGTGAAAGAGGTGAAGGTTTGTTGGACCTCATACAGAAAGATTTGTGTGGGCCCTTCAAATCCACCACAAGGGATGTTAATCGATTCTATATGACTTTTACTAATGATTATAGCAGATATGGTTATATCTACTTAATCAAGCATAACTCAGAAATCTTTGAATAGTTCAAGGAATTTAAACATGAAGTCGAGAATCAACTGGGTAGGAAGATAAAGATGCTCCGATCAGATAGAGGTGGAGAGTATCTTAGTGTCGAGTTCCACGACTACCTCAAGGAATGTGGAATAGTTTCACAATTAACACCTCCTAGGACACCACAACTTAATCGTGTGACTGAGTGGCACAATCGAACCTTGTTAGACATGGTTCCTTCCATGATGAGTCGAGCTTCTCTTCCAATTTCATTCTGGGGGTATTCCTTAGAGACTTCCACCCAAATTCGTAATCTTTTCCCAACTAAGAAGGTTGCAAAAACACCTCACAAGATGTGGACATTAAAGGTTCCCTCGTTAGCACATATAAAGGTTTGGGGTTGTGAACTTTCGTTACACGAGAAACTCACGACAAGCTTGAACCTAGAAGTGAGAGATGTATTTTCATCAACTACCCATAGATGTCCTTTGGATATTTGTTCTACAGACCTAGTGAGAACATGGTCTTTGTATAACGAAGGGGAGTCTTTCACGAGAGAGAGAGAGAGAGAGAGAGAGAGATAGATAGAGAGAGAGAGAGAGAGAAAAAGAGAAAGAGAGAGAGAGAGAGAGAGAGAGAAAGAGAGAGCTCATATGCAAAGAGGATAGTGGGAGTACCTGTAACAACCCATTCTTTTGAGTCAACAATAGTTCAATGAAATGAACACTAGTTCAATGAAATCTTGCATTAGATCAAACTAAGAGTTACATCTATTCATATCTAAGTTTAATACTTAGCTTAATTCATATTATATCTTAGTATAATTGTGATTATGCCAAGGAACTTTACATGAAAGCTATACCTTTGAAATCATGTAAAAGCTTAAAAATAGTCAAATGTGTATTTGTGTAAGTTAAGGGGGTTAAACTTTAAAACTTAAAGGAAATTATAATATATGTTTATATATATATATATATATATATATATATATATATATATATATATATATATATATATATATATATATATATATATATATATATATATATATATAGTTTGAATCAATAATGCAATCCAAAAACCGAACACCCTTTTTGGATTAAAAGCAAAACCGAATTCCCCACAAGAAACGAAGCTTGACCGAATTGTGTTTTCTCTTTGACCCTAGAAACCGAATTCACACCTCATTGGATGAATTGGACCAAATTCTCCTTTGAGATTTGACTTGGAAACCGAACACACAAGTTTTGACTCACATTAAGACCGAAGATAAGGTGAAATTCGGTCATATAGGACCGAATTCTCAAAGATAAGATCATAAAATGGCCGAACACTTCAATGATAATCCCTTAGACACATTTTCCAAAGCTTACACCGCCTTACTTTTTTCTTCATACTTAAGTCATTCTATCCTTCATTTGATACAATCAGTGACCACAAAACTTTCTCATATGCTCTCAAGCATCAAACAATCTTCAAACACTCAAGAACACGTAGTACATCTGCATACATATTTCCTTCACTAATTAGTAAGTAATTCTTATAAACTATTGAATTGTTATAATAGTTTACTGAATATTTGATTATTAATCGATATTACATATATAATATTATTAGGATACGTTTGTTAACACGTATTCTATACCGGGAATCGTCACTACCACCTCGTTATCACCCAAAAACACACATACAAGGTGAGTTCATACCCCTGCGTTTTTACTAATTTTACCATTTTAGGGGGGGGGGGAGGATACAAGTTTAACACAAAAATATTGTGTTTACAATCAAATGATTTCTAAATATTTCTAAAACGATTTTTAAACTACTAAAACTCTTTTAAATATTGTTAAATTCTTTTAAAGGTTTTATAAACTCTTTTTAATTTATATTTTGCCAAAATCATATATATATATATATATATATATATATATATATATATATATATATATATATATATATATATATATATAAGATTTATGGAACTCTTAAACTATTTTCACGAACTAGTTATACAAAGTTTAACAAATTACTCTTGTATAAATACTTTATATTCAAGAATACTAGAGAAAGATCATACTATCAGTTTCTCATTTGTTTAAAAACGACTTTCAATCATTTGTTATATATACGTAATCATCAATATGCTTTTTGTGAGACAATGTTTAGTTGCTTATTCATTTAGGCAATACAGTTAAACTCCACATATTATAACCATAATCTCTGGATAGAGAGTGAGACAAATGTGTATAGATCTATACGAGATTGACAATCTCGCACTCAGACTGTTAGCTACAGTCGGGCACGCATGCCTATGAGTGACAAATGTCGTTAACCGTTCTGACGCCTACAAAGCGTCAAAGCAGGCCAACTAGTCATAGTATGGTTATAATAACTCACCAAAAAGACATGAAAAAATACGATTAGTATATAATTAATTAAACCAAAGAGTACGAATACAAAGCACTGGTTTTACAATAATACAATTTATAGTATTACATTACAATTACAGTTGGTGGAGCCAGACATATTCATTTTTATAGGATTTTCATAGAGTACAATTACAAAACTTGGAAAAACATAAACAATACATAAAAACATTCTTTTTAGGTATTTATGGTATTAAAACTACTTATCAGTTATATTGGAAATATTGGATTTTCTGAAACAATAAACATGGTTACTATTTCAAGAAACAAACAGAAAACTTTTAAACATAAATACTTATACACTCACTCAACTTAAATGTTGATACTCTCTTTTCAAAACACTTGTGTTCTCAGGAAACCAGTAGACAGGTATATTCCCGAGATTTTTGAGAAGACGGAGCAGTTTAGAGTCATGTATTCTATCTTTTCTTATAATACTTTTGAAGTCATATATACAATGACTTGTAAACATATGTAAAACTTATACATTATTAATGCAATGTTTTTTTTACTTTGATTACTATAATGCATGTGTTGTGATACTTAACATGAAGTCATCCACCCCCGGACATTTTCGCCGCTCCGGTTTGGGGGTGCGGCAGATTGGTATCAGAGCATTGTTTATAGTGAACTCAGTATATCAATCCATAAAAGATATACAACTATAAATACATTAGGGCTAAGGATCTCTGACTATAAGTATACTTTTAAAATCTAAGTGTTTTATAAGAAGTATACTAACACGCATACCGACAAGAACAACATCATAATCATAACAACATAAAAGTATTTGGATGTTGGACACTACAGTTAAACCTGGACAGTTATGTAATCATATCTGGGATAAATATAGCCTGATCAACTATATTTATTTGAGATACGACCAACATGTGTTTGGGAGTGATAGTAGTGTTGCGACAAGTCTAAAACTTACCAACTCTACATATACAGAATAACTCTAGAACAAAAACATAAAATTTAAAATACTATACGAGTATTTTAGGCACTATAATACTAAGAACCAACTATGTGAAAACAAAGGACTCTTGCTGGTAGACCTATAAGTATTAAGTGTATATATTACAGTTATATATAATTAAGGTTTTATAGACTTAGAATGTGTGGTTTAGCTTTACTTCCATTTCCTTCTTTGGATGTGGGTGTAGAGTAGGATCATTTATTCGAAAGTTTATTTGACCCAAATTATATATAATTGGTATACACTTTGTGGTTATAGAGGGACCCAATATGAGTCATACCATATAGAATACATTAAAAAATTAACTATAAATTTCTTATATGGAATTTTGAAATTATTTAATTATTTTTTTCTAAATCTATTAAATATCTCTTATATCCCTATTCTCGCATAGATAACATGGCTGGATTTCATCCACCGGGAGACCCATTCCCTCCTAACCAAGGAAACGGGGGTTGGATAGAAGAAGACTTCGAAGAAGATTTTCCGGAAGATTCTGATTCAGAACCAGAAGTCTATAATCCAAATCAAATTGCCTAAAATCGCAATCCTCGTCAGAACTTCCAAGGTCCGACACCGCAGTGGGCAGTGAACTTAGAAAGGTGGAGTTATGAGTAGGGTCAGGACTGTCCTTACATTGGAGACCGAAGTTTCTATAACCTTAATGAAGGAGGCTCAGCAGATAGAGCTCTCCCTGTGTTAGTTCGTCAAGTTGCACATAACGATGAACAAGGAAGAACTGCCATCGATCGAGTCATACAAGTTGATGCTACCACTAGAGTCAACACGGTTCATCTTCACCACCTGATTCGAAACCATGAAACAATCAGAAATCATACTGAAGACTTGCGAAGGGAACTGGCTGCAAACCGAACTGAAATTGGAGAACTTTGAGAACGTCAAGCGACATTAGAAAGGCATATGTTTGCAACAGAACGCCAGTGGCTAAATCCAAGGCTGAATCTACTAGCAAACCAAACAACACTCCTCACGGGTAGAGCATACTCTACTCACTCTTTTGAATATATTATATAGTTTAAGTCTACATACATACACTAGTGATGTTTTCATGTACATAGTATGACCTCAAAATTTCACTTTCGATAGGTCAGTATGCAGTCAAAGTTTTCCGATAAGTTGGTATGTTGTAAACCTACTTCAAGGTCAAATTTTCCGAACTCTATGTATCTAATATACCAATGAAAATTGACAGGCAACTTAATTCCTTTGAAAAATCACTATCCGATTTCATGTTATCACTTTGCAAGTAATTCTTGTGGTAGACTTGTATATAAACTCCTTTCAGAATTCATGCTAAACTAGTGTAATCAGTTCAAAGACATCTGCTTTATAATATCTATTGATGTCTTACTACCCTTTTTATCTTTTGATTCTTAAAGAAAAAGATGCCTCCAAGAAGAAATCCAAGGCGTATAAACTATTGGATTAGGTGTCTAAGCCCATAACTATTATTGGTATGTACTTGACCCGAGAGTAGCATGGTCTATTTGGGTTGCATGGCATCGGAACAATTTGGATAGACTTTTGTGAGAAGAGGATATTTATGATTTATTAATATATTATAAGTTCTATTATATTAATATGAAATCATATTATTTAATTAGTATTGATCAAGAATTAGTTTGGAATTAATTTTGTGATCAAAAGAGACTAATTAAATAAATGGGGATTGATTTGGTAAATCATTCATTCTTATAAAGTGGGCTTATGATCCATAGTTCTTCAAGTTGGGCTAAACCCATGTGGTGACCCATGGATGCTCCATGGAGGTTAAAACCTATGGATCATGAGGAATGTGGAAAGTCATGAGTTACATGGTGTAACCCTAATGTGCACACTATATAAAAACCCCAAGGTTATGAAATCGGAACCTAGACCTTTTCTTTAAGAGACAAGAAGTGTGGGCTAGCCGATTTGTGAAGCAAGTGTTCTTCTCTCAAGTTATTCCAATTGTTGTTGGTGTTGTGTGATTCCATTTGAGGTGCAACACTTGGGGCACTAAGTTCTTAAAGGTCCAAGGCTTCCAACTACAACAAAAGGTATGTATTCTAACTTGTTTTATTACCCAAGTATCAAAGTTTTGTATGCTAGTTAGGGTAATACTTTGGAAAGTTCAAGTTTTCATGTATAATAGAGAAAACATAGATCCAAGGTATTTAGGGTTTCATGCACACCTTAGGAGTGTTAGAATGCTCAAAACCCAAAAGTGGTATCAGACCCTAGGCTTGTTTTCAATTATACTTGATGCTACTTGCTTGGAAATGCTTTAAAAATCGATTTTTTGCTGTTTTGGACAGTGGAGTCGCCGAGTCCACTGATGGACTCACCGAGTCTAAGCACAAATTCATCTAACTCGCCGAGTTTGTTCTTGCACTCGACGAGTTGGTGCTCCAGAATGCATATTTTCGATGTTTTTGGCTAGAATTGGACTAGGATCATTACCCTAAGCTGTTTTTGATCTTATAAACCTGTTTTTGATGTGGTAATGATCATGCTTATCTAATTTAAAAGATAATTGTCAAAGTTTCATGTTTTGTATTAGTTTATATGGTTAGACTAATTATATGAAATTTGTTTGATATGAATTGTCTTGTTCTTATGAGTTTAATTTAGTTCATAGACATTTTGATTGTTTTTCTTGTTAGAATTTTGATCTAAATGTTTTGATGAATTCCATAACATGTCCTCAAGTTATGGAAAATGAAAACCTTTCTTTTAAAGAAATCATTAAACTTATAGGTTATGAACTTGAAGAGTCTTTTTCCCATAAATGTTTTTATGAACTCCATAACTTGTCCTCAAGTTATGGAATCTCAAGAGTCTTTTCATAAAACTATATTAAACTCATAAGTTATGGATTCAAAAAGTTTTTGAATAGTTCAAAACTTGCCCTCAAGTTTTGGAATTTGTAAATGTAAAAGTCTAACTTTTGAAACATTTAATTCCAAACCCTAGAATTTTAAAGTTTAAAATTCTACTCTTATACTTATATAATATTATAGGTTTAATATTTATATATATGTATAAGAACAAAGTCAGTCTTACCGTTAGTAGGTCTCATTCACGAAGTCGATCTATAAGAGGGGGTATAAGGTTACTGCATATAAAATGGCAGTTTAATTGGTGTCCACTCTCACCCACCGCTTCCTTGACCGGTGGAGGGTCGTTAGCCGAACGGATATGATAGGACTTTAATTCTCCCTTCATTAAAAGTATAATGATAAATACTAAGTAACTAAACAGTTATAAATTCCCAATCTTAGTTACTTAGGAAAATGTGAATATTGTGCTAACCCACGAAATTGCACTTTGCACCTTGTTAAGTCGTTAGTAGAGCGTGTGTAGTTAACTGGCACACTAATCTGGACTGACAGTGCATGGCAAAGGGTAGCTTGATGTTAATCATAGATCAATGGAGCGTGTGTGGTTAACCGACACATTGATTAAGTGGTTGTAACATTGGGTGTACCAAGCTAATTTGCATGGTTATTCACACCATGTTTGTGATCCTCGCCATCCCAGTCACAAACTTGAAGGGCACAATCGAGATTTAAACATGCCACTGAGAGTTTTCAATGAATCTCAAAAGATCTAGGAGTTTCAATTCACTTAAAACATAAAACTCTTTTTCGTTTTTCGTGGTGGAAATTGGTAAATCGTCATTTACCTACCTTCAAATATTCTGTAGTTTGGATTATGACATCCGCCTTCCAAATTGTAAAATATTGTGTTGGGTCCTAGCCTTAATATTTCATTTGGGTGTTATATTAAGGACTTAAATCAACTAACTTGAATTTCTCCCATTGTAGATGTCTAGTTCAGAAAACTATGATCTTCCCAAATCTTTTGGAACAAGCTTTCCTATTGAAGATGATGTCCCGCGGTTGGATCGTGGAAGTCATACTTCACTTCGTCCAACTCCTCCAATAATTCTCCCTAACCCACAAGTTCAAGGTTACTCAAGCCCTACTTGCAATGAAACATCAAGATGGAAGGCCTGTGTGTACTCACGTATTGGAGACGAAGTCACATATTGACATGCTGAGAGTATTGGGTGTCGTTGTCTCGAGGAAGTTGGCAGTTGACTGGGTTCCTCAATCACTTCATGAGTCATATAGTGAGTTCATTAAGGACTACTATGTGATAGACCACGGCATGAACCTTATTGATCTTACCTATTTGCTTGTTACTGCTGAATCAACAATGACTTGGCGCACTAGAAAAGCAAATTTGATTGGAAGATCTACTCCCCAAACTTCCATGGACATTGACAATGGAAACATTAGAAGTCTAGACAAAGATTTCTCTTTCCAAGGGAAAGAGAAGGCTAAGTCTGAGATTGTCCCGTGTACCATTCCCAAAGAGTCTATATGCTTCTATTGCCGAGAGAAGGGGCATTGGTTGCGAAGCTGCCCTGACTACTTGGAAGATCTGAGAAAAGGTAGAATCGAAAAGTTTGACTCTGCTTCAGGTAAGTCTACTGTCTAACTCAATTAAGTTCCTAATTGTTGATTCTTAATACATGATGTGACAAGGTTTCATTTTGATGTTTTTTAGGATCATGCAAAGGGAAGGAAGCTTAAATGAAGAGTATGATGAATCTGATCGCGAAGATGGATTTCAATCGCATGGTTCGAAGATCGGATTTTTGAGGTGCTGCTTAGGAGTTATGATAGATTGCTAGGAAATATGTAATAACATAGTTTTCATTTGTAATTGCATTGTAAGGAAAAGTTTTTTTCCGTATTTTATAAATAAATAAAATTTTGTTTTATTTGATTATATCTCCTTGCAATGGCATTTGTGAAAATTGATGTTTGTATGTTTCTATGTTAGCAATATGAATTTGATTCTTTCGTTTGTGGTAGTGTCGAGTATTTTACAAATAAGGAAAGATTCTCATCGCCCAAGTTTCAATTGGACAGAAACTTGGGATCATGCAAGTTGTATTGTATGATGAATGAGAATTTTTATCTTTGGTAAATTAAGACTAATTCCTTGTTCACATGTATATGTGAGTCAAGTGAAGGACTAGGGGATCGGGTACACTGGGTGTGCACTGGTGAAGATCCACCATAAAGATCGATAAGACTATTTGTCATGATTTACTAAAGTTTAGTAAACATGGTTTTGCTTACAAGTTGAAGTATAATTCTGAAACATTGGAAAAACGTTGAATGTATGGCAGAACAAATGAGAAGAATCAAATTAGGCAGAAAGATAAAAGTTTCTCCAATCTGAAAAGATGGGAGAGTACTTTAGTATTGTGTTTTATGAACATCTTAATGTTTATGGAAAAACCATATGACAGTTGATCCTCTAAAGACACCTTAGTGCATTTGTATGGCTAAGAAGAGGAATCGTGAATTGTTGAAATAGTTTAATCAAGAAGATGAGTCATACTTCGTTCCCAAAACAAGTCTGAGAGTCATACTCCAAGATGGTAACTTTGAGTGACATAATCTTAAGAAAGGTTTAAAAACATTTATCAAATGTAGAGTAAAAGTTTTGTACTCTTGTACATTTGAAATTGGTAAGTTGTGATGTTTTGGATAAAACAAAGACCAACTAAGGCCAATTGTGTGAAGTGTTTGTCTTGATAAGAATTCGCACTAACTCTTGAATATTGGTTTGTCAAGTAATGTTCCTTGACAAAGTGAATCATATATATCAAGAGGTCGGTGTGAGTCTTAAAGATCTTGACAAGTTTCAAGAACTAATCAAGAATAAACCTATTGTTGATCACTAGCACACGACTTGAGGTTTATAACCTATCGTGTTGACATATTCTTATTTATGTGCCCATTCCAGTTAAAGTTGACTATGCATGTGAGTTCTGAGAGATCTCAATTGGTTGCATAACAACCTTGAAGCAATGGTAGGCCCTTGTGCTACCAGGTGGCAAGAAATTAAGACCGAACAAGTTCAGTCCATATGCGTTTGGATTTGTCACTAACCATCTTGTGATTATGGTCATGACAGATTCACATGGATAGGAATACATATACCATAAAATCTAAGTGTCATAAGGTTTCTCTCCGATTCATGAAAGTGATTGTGAGGAAACGCTTTCACTAAGTAGATTTTAAGGAGATAGAAATTATGATATTTGCATTCTTAAATTCAATTATGATTACGGCATCCCTCTTCATAATTCGAATTGTGAGAAATGGCAAATGTCTAAACATTTCAGAGTTATGGTTGTAAGTTCTAAAATTGTTAAGACACACATGTGAGCTATCTGAGGAAAGGTGTATGAGTTTGAGAAGCCTAGATAAAGCCTTATCAAAGCATCTCGTATCAGAAATCTGAACTTTGGTAATGAAAGTCAATAAGTACTGATTTCTAGAAGTCCAGCTGATTTCTGAATACATGTCAAAGCTAGTGGGAGCATAAGCGTTATGCTAATAATAATTATTATGCTAGTGGGAGGATAATTATTATGGTAAGTGTTGCAAGTTAGCAATGTTAATTATAGAAAACAAAAGGTTTCAATTCGCAAAGTTGCAGGGTTTGAAAAGTTGTTTTTCTATAATTAAGGGAGAGGAATTTATACTTCATTTCAATTCTAAAAGTTTAAATTGAGATTTTAATCAAATTTAGTCAAATATATATGAATGTTATGTTGGAATGGTTCAACATAAGGAAATTCTATATATGGAAATGTTAATTGCGTTCTCAATTTTGATTATGATTACGGCATCCCTCTTCATAATCAAAATTATTTAAACATGGCACCTAGAAATGTTATGGCAAAAGACTGGTTAAGCATCATGTATTTATGTTAGACATTATGAATCGTGTCCCATATGCTTCGGGTATATGATCGATTCATATGCTATAATATTATGGTGTTCTAATTTTTCGAATGCCTAGGGCATTAAGAGGGAAAAAGGAATATAATCGGATATGACTAAAGTGGTTAAACAAATGTTAAGGACAATCTAAGGTTCGCCAAAGATTGGTCGCTTAAGGACAGTTGGAAGTATAGTAATGGAAGGACCATGTTGACATTATTATGATAGGACAGGAGTCTATTAATAAGGAATTGTCGTATGGCAAATATGAAATGTTTCCATATTGGGAGTTGAAGGATAGATGAGAAAGTTAGAAACTTTTATGCAAGAAGGATGTTCAAAGTATGTACTTTGAATTTGAGACTTCATTTCCATGGAATTGTCTTATAACAATCTCCAAAGGAATATTTTGTAATATCTTTGGTCAAGTCTCTGTGACTTTTGGCACTTAGACATTACAAAAGAATCCTTGCATGATAGTTTAGAATCTAACACTTTGTAGCAGTGACAAGAATTTGGAATTATTACACTTGCAATAAGGATTTCGAATTTTGGAATGAGCATCATTGAAATGTTTTTCAATTGATCTATTTCACAAAGTAAGGACCATAGACAAACATAGTGTGCATGCTTGGTGCATGGCATAACTATTGTTTAGACAAAAATAGTGTGTATGCTTGGAGCATGGCATAACTATTGTTTTAATTTAAGTATTAAGTTGATTATTCGAAACATTATACAATGAATAATGAGTAATCAATATGACTCAAAAGTTTTTGGGCCATATAGGATTAGTATTATTCTTGTGTTTCACTTTGCATGTTTTGACTTCCCGAATAACTAGGTTATTCAAACCATCCACAGTCGATCATACTTTGGAAGTAGGTATTGAGGCAAGACTGTCATGAATGGGTCTGTAGAGGTGTTGTAGTCATAGCACAATTTTGCTACATTGTTCATGAGTGCTCCTGGAATAAGATTCGAGTATTGGATTCAACCCACGCTCATCTGAATCACTTCATGGATTTTATCACGAGTGATCATGAGACGATAATATCTTATATTCTTGAAACGGAGACATGTGAGTTGTAGTTGCGAGTCGGTTGCACATTGACATATGTAAACGCACCAGTAACTTGGATGTTATAAAACATATTGTTGTGTGTAATTTGATGAGTAAGTACAAGCGAGCATTTGGGTCGAAGTTTATCCGTTCCTTTTACCCCATGGGGATAAAATTGATATCTGTGGGCCCCTCGATGATTTAGTGATGATATCAGGCCTGGACTGATTTGATTTGTTCAATTAGTCGGTCGTCATAAATCGGAAATCGGGAAACAAAAGATGGACAGAGAGAATGATTATAATCCATGTCTCAGTCCATATGATATCTAGAATGGAGGAATATATGATCCCTTATCTAATGGACGCGTCATTGACTAGGTCAGAGTTCGACAACGGCTTTTAAGAGCTACGATTACTAGTCGGGTTTGAGTCATGCTTGCAATAATAGTTATTAGACTTATCCAAGTGGGAGACTGTTGGATTAGGTGTCTAAGCCCATAACTATTATTGGTATGTACTTGACCCGAGAGTAGCATGGTCCATTTGGGTGGCATGGCATCAGAACAGTTTGGATAGAATTTTATGAGAAGAGGATATTTATGATTTATTAATATATTATAAGTTCTAATATATTACTATGAAATCATATTATTTAATTAGTATTGATCAAGAATTAGTTTGGATTAATTTTGTGATCAAAAGAGACTAATTAAATAAATGGGGATTGATTTGGTAAATCATTCATTCTTATAAAGTGGGCTTATGATCCATAGTTCTTCAAGTTGGGCTAAACCCATGTGGTGACCCATGGATACTCCATGGAGGTTAAAACCCATGGATCATGAGGAATGTAGAAAGTCATGAGTTACATGGTGTAACCCTAATGTGCACACTATATAAGAAACCCCAAGGTTATGAAATCGGAACCTAGACCATTTCTTTAAGGGACAAGAAGTGTGGGCTAGCCGATTTGTGAAGCAAGTGTTCTTCTCTCAAGTTATTCCAATTGTTGGTGGTGTTGTGTGATTCCATTTGAGGTGCAACACTTGGGGCACTAAGTTCTTAAAGGTCCAAGGCTTCCAACTACACCAAAAGATATGTCTTCTAACTTGTTTTATATCCCAAGTATCAAAGTTTTGTATGCTAGTTAGGGTAATACCTTGGAAATTTCAAGTTTGCATGTATAATAGAGAAAACATAGATCCAAGGTATTTAGGGTTGCATGCACACCTTAGGAGTGTTAGAATGCTCAAAACCCAACATAAACGTCAATGCAACACCAACACCACCTCCACCTCCTCCGCCGCCACCTCTACATTTTGACGCTAATATGTTTCAGGCAGCGGTTACTGCAGCTGTGGAAGCCACCATGTCACACATAAATACAACTGGTGCCAACGGATCTGGGAGTGGTGCTCATCCCTTAAATCATGGTGAAAGTCAAGGACACCCACGGGAGTGTACATAAAAGGACTTTACGAATGCCAAACCTAGGACCTTTAATGGGACTGGGGGAGTCATGGCTCTAACTCAATGGATAGAGAAAATTAAAGCAGTCTTTGAAATCTGCTCGTGCCCTGAAGGTAGCAAGGTGAAATTTGTTGCCTGCACTTTTTCGACCGAGCTCTTACATGGTGGAACCGTCATGTAAAGTTACTAACCCTTATAGTGGCTAATTCAATGAGTTGGGAAAATCTAAAATTGATGTTGACGCAAGAGTACTGCCCTAGAGGTGAAGTACAAAAGCTCGAGCAAGAGCTTTGGGGTCTTACCATGATTGGTACAGACATAGTATCTTATACCAATAGGTTCAGCGATCTGGTGATCCTATGTCCTGGAATGGTTCCTTTGGAGATCAAGAAAATCGAAAGGTATATCTGGTGGTTATCACCTCAGATCCAAGGAAGTGTGTTAGCTTCTAATCCTGTTACTTTTGTAGTGCCAAACATTTGGCACATTCTCTAGTAGATCATGGAGTTCGTCAGGGCTTGATGACTGCTGCTCCAGAACAACCCAAAAAAAACAATAACAACAATAATAACAACAGCAACAGCAAGAAAAATCCATGGAACAAAAGGAAGGGTCAATCTTCCCAAGATCCTTCCAAGAAACAACAGATAGCGGCAATCCATGCTGCTACTATTCCTGCTGCCATTCCTGTTACTCCTACACCAGCAAAGCAGTATGCTGGTAAATTACCGAAGTGCAACAAGTGTAATTTCCATCACAATGGAAATTGCCGTGAGATGCAATGTAGAAACTGCAACAGAAAAGGGCACACTGCCCAATTCTGTAGGTCACCTCCGCAACCGATCTCTCAAGTTCCTGGCGTTGGAGTAAGCCGGACATGTTATGAATGCGGTGAAACTGCGCATTCAAAAAGGATTGTCCAAAATTGAGGAATTTCGGTGGTGTGGGAAGAATACTAGTTGTTGGTCATGAAGAAGCCGTGGCAGATCCTACTGTGGCCACGGGTACGTTTCTTCTCAACAATTCATACGCATGCATTCTATTTGATAGTGGTGCAGAGAAGAGCTTCGTGAGTCACAAATTCGAAAACCTACTTAAACAAAATTCTCAACCACTAAAAGATACCTTCACTGTAGAAATGGCCAACGGGAAAACCAAAAACACTAACAATATATACATAGGATGTACCCTTACCTTTAAATAACTTTTCCTTCCCAATCGACCTGATGTCGGTCTCCATAAAAAGTTTCGACGTCATCATCGGTATGGATTGGTTAAGTCCTAATCGTGTTGACATCCTATGTTACGAGAAACCCATTCGCCTTAATATACCAAGCAACGAAACTCTTATCATTTACGGCGACATATCTGGTGCGAACCTACAAATCATCTCCTGTATATAGGCGCAAAACTATCTTCGTAAGGAGTACTGTGCTTTTCTAGCTCATGTGGTAGATAAGAATCAAGAAGTGAAAGACTTTGAGAGCATTGCCAAATTCTGTAATTTCCCCGACATTTTTCCCGATGATCTTCCAGGAGTTCCTCCTGAAAGACAAGTCGAATTCAGAATCGATTTAGTTCCTGGAGCTACCCCCGTAGCCAAATCACCTTATCGTCTTGCACCATCAGAAATGCAAGAACTGTCTATCCAACTGAACGAACTTCTTAGCAAAGTATTCATTAGACCAAGCTTCTCACCTTGGGGAGCACCGGTCTTGTTCGTGAAGGAGAAGGATGGATCTTTACGCTTGTGCATAGACTACCGCGAGCTAAATAAACTTACCATCAAGAACCGATACCCTTTACCTCATATTGATGACTTGTTCGACTACCTTCAAGGAGCAAGCAACTTCTTAAACATTGAATTAGGATCCGAGTATCACCAGTTACGAGTTTTAGAGGAAGATGTTACCAAAATAGCCTTCCGAACTCGTTATGGTCACTACGAGTTTGTAGTGATGCCTTTCGGATTAACGAATGCACCTGTAGCGTTCATGGACTTAATGAACAGAGTGTGTCGTCCATACCTGGACAAATTCGTAATAGTTTTCATAGACGTTATCCTTATTTACTCACGAAGAGAGGAGGAGCATAGACAACATCTCCGACAAGTCTTGCAAACATTGAGAGCAGAGAAACTTTATCCGAAGTTTTCAAAGTGCGAATTTTGGATTAGGAAAGTAAGTTTCCAAAGCCACGTGGTCAGTGAAGAAGGAATACGCGTGGATCCATCCAAAATTAAAGCAATCGAAAACTGGTCAGCACCCAAAATGCCTACAGAAATCCGTCAATTCTTAGGTCTTGCTGGCTACTCTCGCAGATTCATTCAGAATTTCTCCCGAGTTGCTAAGCCACTTACCACACTGACACAAAAAGGGTGTAACTTTTAACTAGGGAGAGAAACAAGAAACAACGTTTCAAACGCTAAAGCGAGCCTTGTGCAACGCACCTAGTTTGTCTTTACCTGAAGGGACAGAAGACTTTGTAGTATACTGGGATGCGTCTAACCAAGGGCTAGGCTGTTGTCACACCCCGGCCGCGGCGGAAACACCGGGCAGTGTAACGTCATTTCTCGTATCATAGTTATCAACTTCCTGAAAACACATGCAATTTAAAATATGTCAACATAAAGTTGGTGAGTTCACAGGTTTTGACTCCATATAAAAATAATACATTTTCCAAGTTCAAAAGTATAGGTTTGAAAGTATCATTTTGACTCTCCAACGTTTAGTATATATATCCTAGGTATAAAATTTTACTTACCAAATAAATAGTTTACCTATAAGTCTCATATACTATGAATATAAGCATTTGTAATTCCATACAAACGAAAGTTGCTACATATAAATCTTATTTCAATTCTATACGAGTAAAACCGCTACGTATAAATCTATTTCAATTTTATACGAGTAAAACCGCTACGTATAAATCTATTTCAATTCTATACGAGTAAAACCGCTACGTATAAATCTATTTCAATTCTATACGAGTATGTGTGTTACGTATAATTATCTACTTAATATACAAGTAGTACCTAGGGTATAAGTAGGGGGAAACTTATACTTAACATTAATACTTGTATACGACAAAGTATAGTGCTTCTAACAAGTTGCTACCATAAGTCTGTAACGGCTGCTTGACAACAAAACCTCTGACAAAACACACTCATGATTTACCATGAGAAACAATACAGTCATGATGTACCATGAGAAACAATACACTCATGATTTACCATGAGAAACAACACCGCGCGCTTCATCGACGCCGGAATAACAAGTAAAAGGAACGGATCATCACTCGCTTGTCTTGGGTTGTAATTAACAACCACGAGTGGGGTCGTCAACCCGTATCTTATACATACACGACTTCCTCACTCACACGGGATTAACAGTTACAGGTCATAGGATTTCCACTAAGATCCCCAATCTTAGTTGATGAATAAGGTAGCTCATGTAGACTTTGACGGCTTCCTATAGCTCTAACAACAAAAGCATTTTCATGTCTAAAACCCTAAGTTACTAGACTATGCTTTTAAACATTACTCCTAACTTCATAACATTTAGGCAGTATAACAGCTATAACTTGAAGTAAAACCAGGTTTTATCTTGACCTAAAACCAATAATAACAACACATAACGTTCCTAGTTTTATCTTGACATAAAACTATCCATAACAATATATAACATACTAAGTTTTATCTTGACATAAAACTAACAATAACAACATATAACATACCAAGTTTTATCTTATCATAAAACAAACAATAACAACATACTTTATAAATTAACATATAGAACTTCTGAATATAAATTTGGAACTATATCGCACACAACATATATATATATATATATATATATATATATATATATATATATATATATATATATATATATAATCCTAAGTATAACTCAAGATCTACATTAGTATACTACTATAACAATAACATGCTAACAACTTTACGATAGTTGTATACTTTCAGATACGAAATAACGATATCCCGGTTATTATAACTATCTACGTTGATACTAATATACGATCATATAGATATAATAATAAAGTATATATAATATTTAGCATACATTTTCCCCCGAAATATTAGAAAGTGGGGCTGTGAAACTCACCCTAGTAGCGTGATCTATAGAATCTAAACGGACAGAAGCTCGTCGTAGTCAGGCTCGGGAATGGAAACGGACTTCAGAAACGAGAGAGAAAGAAGAGATTTGGTGTCAGGAATGAAAGAGTCTTGATCGCTATTTATAGGCTGTTCTGGGCATTCCACGTCGTGACATACCCAGGGTCACGTCGTGAACATCCATGAGTCACCCCGTAGCTTTAACACGTGTTTTCTAGCCCCGATTAGTGTCCCGGACACGTTTCACGTCGTGAAATTAATGTCTACGTCATGAACCATGGCGGCTAGGGTTTCTGTCACGTGTCATGTCCTTAGACAGCTGCATCTTCGGAAGGTCATAACTTTTGCATACGAACTCCGTTTTTGACGTTCTTTATATCCACGCGTAGGTATTTACAAGTACTACAACTCTATTTTAGACTCCAATAGGTAAATCTAAGTATATTTTAAATTCCTCTTATTATAGAGATTTATAGTGTTCGGTTTATCATAACTTCTTCACGCGAAGTCAGATTTAGACGTTCTCTATATTTTTGGAATCGTATGGACGTATACTTTGAGTTATATCATAAATTATGTATGAATGTTCATACTTTTACATGAATTACATAGTAAGTTTATCACATTACTAGTTTAACAAAATCACATTACATGATTGGCATAATCACATGTGATTGTTGTTGACCTATTTTGACTGGTGTTACATTCTCCCCCCGTTAGAACAATTTCGTCCCGAAATTGATCTTATGGGTGGGGTTTTGTTAAATAGTTGGGGGTATTTTTGTTTCATCTGATCTTCACATTCCCAAGTAAATTCAGGTCCTCGTAAAGAGTTCCATCGAACTTGCACTATGGGAATACGGCTTTGTTTTAATCGTTTGGCGTATCGATCGATGATTTCGACAGGTTCTTCTACACAGTTGAGTTTTTGGTATTCACTTGTATCTCGTCAAGAGGTACAACAAGAGTGTCATCGGATAGACATCTTTTGAGATTTGACACGTGAAAAACATCGTGTACATTGCTTAGCTCTTGAGGTGACTTGAGTTGGTATGCGACAGAACCAATTATTGCTAGAAAAAGGTCCTATATACCGTGGGTTTAGTTTTCCTCATTTCCAGAATCAAATTACGACTTTCCAAGGAGAGACCTTCAACATTACTCTATCTCGAACTTGGAATTCCAAAGGCTTACGTCTTACGTCAGCATAGCTCTTCTGACGATCACGTGCTGCCTTTAATCGATCCTTAATTTGCACGAACTTTTGAGTTGTCTCGTGGATTATTTATGGTCCAGTGCGTAAGGTATCGCCTGTATGTTCTCTGGCCGTTTGCGAATCTCCAACTTCTGCCCAATATATTCGGAACGACATTTTCGTCCATAAAGAGCCTCAAACGGTGCAGTCTTGATGCTGGTGTGATGACTATTGTTGTAGGAAAACTCAATTAACAGTAAATGAGTATCCCATGCATTTCCAAAGTCAATAACACAGGCTCAGAGCATATCTTCTAAAGTCTAAAGTGGATGGTAAGCTGTACTCATATCTAGACGTGTTCCTAAGGATTTTTGTAGAGATTGCCAAAATCGTGAATTGAATCTACTATCTCGGTCAGAAATAATAGAATTTGGAACTTCATGCAATCTGGCAATTTCCTTAAGATGAACTCTAGTCAACTTCTCCATCTTGTCGTTCTCCTTAATTGGTAATAAATGGGCGGACTTAGTCAATCTATCGACTATTACCCAAATAGTGTCGAACCCACTAAGAGTTTTGGGTAACTTAGTGATGAAGTCCATTGATATCTGCTCCCATTTCCATTCAGGTATTTCCGGTTGTTGAAGTAAACCTGAAGGCTTTTGATGTTCTGCCTTTACTCTAGAACAGGTCAAGCATTTGCTCACATAAGTAGCAATTTCAGCCTTCATGTTTGGCCACCAATAATGTACTTTTAAATCTAAGTAGATTTTGTCAGAGCCTGGATATACGGAATATCTGGACTTGTGGGCTTCTTCTAAGACAAAGTCCCTGACTCGTCCAAATTCGGTTCATAAAGTGTCGCGTTCCGTCATTTTTTGTATAAGTTGCTTTTCCATTCCTCGCAAAGCTTCGTTATTGATGTTTTCTTCTTTTAGAGCCTCAAGTTGAGCTTCTCTAATTTGTGTGGCAAAGTTAGAATGGATAGTTATGGTTAATGCTCATACCCGACGGGGTTTAATATATTCTTTCCATCTCAAGGCATCTGCTACCACGTTTGCATTTCCGGGATGAAAACTAATATCACATTCGTAATCATTCAACAATTCAACCCATCTTCGTTGTCTCATATTAAGATATTTTTGGTTGAAGATGTGTTGGAGACTCTTGTGGTCGGTAAAAATAGTACACTTAGTACCGTATAAGTAATGTCTCCAGATTTTTAGTGCAAAAATTACAGCTCCCAATTCAAGATCATGGGTAGTGTAATTATTCTCATGTACCTTGTGATGCGTAGGCGATAACCTTTCCTCTTTGCATCAACACACATACCAATCCTTGATTTGATGTGTCGCAGTATACGACAAAATCTTCTCTCCCCTCTGGAAGGGATAGGATTGGTGCACTATACAACATTTGCTTCAGTTTCTGAAAAGCAGCTTCTTGTTTGTCTTCCCAGTTGAACTTAGTATTCTTCTGGGTTAGTGTTGTAAGCGGCTTGGCTATTTTGGAGAAATTCTCTATGAATCTGCGGTAATAGCCAGCAAGTCCTAAGAATTGACGCACTTCTATTGGCGTCTTCGGTGCTTCCCAATTCTTGATTGCTTCAACTTTGGAGGGTTCGACATGAATCCCTTTTGTTGCGAACCACATGCCCTAAAAATTGTACTTCTCTAATCCAAAATTCACATTCGAGAATTTGGCGTACAACTTTTCTTTTCTTAGAAGTTCCAAGATTATTTGCAAGTGTTGACCGTGTTCTTGCTTCGTTCATGAATATATCAGTATATCATCGATAACTACTATCACGAATTTATCCAAGTACGGTTTGCAAACACTATTCATGAGGTCCATGAACATTGTTGGAGCACTGGTCAATCCAAAGGCTTAACTAGGAACTTAGATTGACCATACCGATTCCTATATGTTGTCTTCGGAACATCGTCTTCTTGTAGTCTGAGTTGATTGTATCCTGATCTGAGATCTATCTTGAATCTTCTAAAATCTTCAAGTGTTTTAGTCTATCAACCACCGTATCCAAGTTTAGTTGTGCATCGGTCTGGCCAAAATTAAACATAGGTGATCAGTCTACGTTTAGTTGTGGTTCGCACCATATACAATAAAACTCGACTAAGGAGCTTTGACCTAAAACATTGTGTTGTATTGTTATCGAGGGTTTGGGTGTTCTATATTATTGGGTTATACATGTGTTCTCATCGCGGGACTGAGTTCATACATAACTCTATATCTTTGTGTTTGTTGTATTCACGGGTATTATTAATTATTGTTTGTTACTTCAGGTCTAGCTGATAAGGCACCGGCCAGTCAGGACAATCGGTGGGCAGGATCATTTTAGCATATAGTCGTTCTGAAATCCAGCAACCCAAATCGACATGTCTATCCTTGTCACCGCTCCCGTAAGTAGTCCTTCAGTAGTATAATTTAATAATACTTTTTATTTGTAGGTTAAGGGATATACCTAAACCTAACAGAGTAAGCCCTAAACTATAGTCGTGCTTTCCTAAGAAAGTACTAATTCACTATAGTTAATAGCTCTGATAACAATCTGTCACACCCCGACCGTCGGCGGAAACACCGGACAGTGTAACGTCATTTCTCTTATCATAGTTATCAACTTCCCGAAAACACATCCAATTTAAAATACGTCAACATAAAGTTGGTGAGTTCACAGGTTTTGACTCCATATAAAAATAATACATTTTCCAAGTTCAAAAGTATAGGTTTGAAAGTATCATTTTGACTCTCCAACGTTTAGTATATATATCCTAGGTATAAAATTTTACTTACCAAATAAATAGTTTACCTATAAGTCTCATATACTATGAATATAAGCATTTGTAATTCCATACAAACGAAAGTTGCTACGTATAAATCTTATTTCAATTCTATACGAGTAAAACCGCTACGTATAAATCTATTTCAATTTTATACGAGTAAAACCGCTACGTATAAATCTATTTCAATTCTATACGAGTAAAACCGCTACGTATAAATCTATTTCAATTCTATACGAGTATGTGTGTTAGGTATAATTATCTACTTAATATACAAGTAGTACATATGGTATAAGTAGGGGGAAACTTATACTTAACATTAATACTTGTATACGACAAAGTATAATGCTTCTAACAAGTTGCTACCATGAGTCTGTAACCGCTGCTTGACAACAAAACCTCTGACAAAACACACTCATGATTTACCATAAGAAACAATACAGTAATGATTTACCACGAGAAACAATACACTCATGATTTACCATGAGAAACAACACCACGCGCTTCATCGACGCCGGAATAACAATTAAAAGGAACGGATCGTCACTCGCTTGTCTTGGGTTGTAATTAACAACCACGAGTGGGGTCGTTAACCCGTATCTTATTCATACACGATTTCCTCGCTCAAACAGGATTAACGGTTACAGGTCAGAGGATTTCCACTAAGATCCCCAATCTTAGTTGATGAATGAGGTAGCTCATGTAGACTTTGACGACTTCCTATAGCTCTAACAACAAAAGCATTTTCATGTCTAAAACCCTAAGTTACTAGACTATGCTTTTAAACATTACTCCTAACTTCATAACATTTAGGCAGTATAACAGCTATAACTTGAAGTAAAACCAGGTTTTATCTTGACCTACAACCAATAATAACAACATATAACGTTCCTAGTTTTATCTTGACATAAAACTATCAATATCAATATATAACATACTAAGTTTTATCTTGACATAAAACTAAAGATAACAACATATAACATACCAAGTTTTATCTTATCATAAAGCAAACAATAACAACATACTTTATAAATTAACATATAGAACTTCCTAATATAACTTCGGAACTATATCACACACAACATATATATAGAATCCTAAGTATAACTCAAGATCTACATTAGTATACTACTATAACAATAACATGCTAACAACTTTACGATAGTTGTATACTTTCAGATACGAAATAACTATATCCCGGTTATTATAACTATCTAAGTTGATACTAATATACTATCATATAGATAAAATAATAACGTATATATAATATTTAGCATGCGTTTTCCCCCGAAATATTAGAAAGTGGGGCCGTGAAACTCACCCTAGTAGCGTGATCTATAGAATCTAAACAGACAGAAGCTCGTAGTAGTCAGGCTCGGGAAGGGAAACGGCCTTCGGAAACGAGAGAGAAAGAAGAGATTTGGTGTCAGGAATGAAAGAGTCTTGATCGCTATTTATAGGCTGTTCTGGGCCATTCCACGTCGTGGCATACCCAGGGTCACGTCGTGAACATCCATGAGTCACCCCGTAGCTTTAACACGTGTTTTCTAGCCCCGATTAGTGTCCCGGACACGTTTCACATCGTGAAATTAATGTCCACGTCGTGAACCATGGCGGCTAGGGTTTCTGCCACGTGTCATGTCCTTAGACAGCTACATTTTCGGGAGGTCGTAACTTTTGCATACGAACTCCGTTTTTGACGTTCTTTGTATCCACGCGTAGGTATTTACAAGTACTACAACTCTCTTTTAGACTCCAATAGCTAATTCTAAGTCTATTTTAAATTCCTCTTATTATAGATATTTATAGTGTTCGGTTTATCATAACTTCTTCACGCGAAGTCAGATTTAGACGTTCTCTATATTTTTGGAATCGTATGGATGTATACTTTTAGTTATATCATAAATTATGTATGAATGTTCATACTTTTACATGAATTACATAGTAAGTTTATCACATTACTAGTTTAACAAAATCATATTACATGATTGGCATAATCACATGTGATTGTTGTTGACCTATTTTGACTGGTGTTACAGCTGTGTTCTTATGCAGCGAGGAAAGGTCATATCCTATGCCTCGAGATAGCTTAAGACACATGAGGTCAACTATACAACTCACGACCTTGAACTAGGAGCAGTGATATTTTCTCTGAAGATCTGTAGACACTATCTATATGGCATAAAATGCACAATATTCACGGACCATAAAAGTCTTCAGCATATCTTCGACCAGAAAGATCTGAACATGAGACAACGACGTTGGGTGGAGCTACTAAATTATTACGAATGCAAAATTCTTTATCACCCTGGTAAAGCCAATGTAGTAGCTGATGCCCTTAGCAGAAAAGAATACTCGGGACGTCGAGTAAAGTCGTTGACCATGATAATCCATTCACATCTGTCCACATAGATCAAAGAGGCTCAAATTGAGGCCTTGAAACCCGAAAATGTGGCAGGTGAATATTTAAGAGGAACGGACAAAAACTTGGAAATCAAAGGTGATGGAGCCCGATATTTCATGAGCCGGATCTGGACGCCAAAGTTCGGTGGTTACAGAGAGGTTGTCATGAACGAAGCACATAAGACGCGATATTCCATTCACCCAGGTTCAGACAAGATGTATATGGACCTTAAGAAGCGTTATTGGTGCTTAACCTGAAGGCTGAGATTACTACCTTTGTGGGAAAGTGTCTTACTTGTGCCAAAGTCAAGGTAGAGTGTTAAAAGCCTTCAGGTTTACTACAACAACCAGAAAGCCCCGAATGGAAGTGGGAGCGGATTATGGTGGATTTCTTAACTAAGTTACCCAAGACAACGGGTAGTCATGATACCATTTGGGTAATCATAGATAGATTAACCAAATCCGCACACTTCTTACCAATAAAGGAAACTGACAAGATGGATAAGCTAACTAGAATATACATCAGAGAGATAATTAGACTGCACGGTGTACCGATATCTATTATCTCTGACCGAGATAGTAGATTCACCTCACATTTCTGGCAGTCACTACAGTAATCTCTGGGAACTAGGTTGGACATGAGTACAGCCTTTCATCCACAGACCAACGTGATGGGTTTTGAGCATTCTAACACTTCCTAAGTGTACATGCAACCCTAATAACCTTGGATCTATGTTTGTCTAATTATCATGCAAAGTTTAATTCCAAGGTTATATTCCTATCTAGCATACATGGGGAACAAATTTTAACTTGCATGAAAGATGGAATAACTTACCTTGTTGTTGCTTATGATCCTTGAAACCTTGTGAGCCTAGCACCCCAAGTGTGATGCCTCAAATGCTTCACACAACACCAAATGCTTTTGGAATGACTTTAGAGATAACACACACTTCTAAAATCGGCCTAGCCCTCTTGTTTCGTATGTTTAGCCAATTTTGGTGGAGAATGGGTTTCTTATATAGTGTTGACACATCTAGGGTTACACCATGTAAACCCTAATGTGTCATGACTCTTCATTTCCATGACCCATGGGTTTGTAACTCCCATGGAGCATCCATGGAGCATCCTATGGGTGGAACCCAACTTGATAATCCATGGAGCCTCTTAGCCCACTATATAAGATATGGAAGATTTACATAATCTACCCATATATTTAATTAGTTATCTTTTGATCACTTAATTAATTCTAAATTAATTCTTGATCAAACTAATTAAATAATATTATTAATATAGTAGAACTTATAATATATTAATAAACCATAAGTGTTATTTCTCTCATTTTAGTTTATCCAATTGCATGGTGCCATGCAACCCAAATGGAGCATGCCGGGTCGGGTCAAGTACATACCAGAAATAGTTATGGACTTAGACACCTTATCCAACAGTCTCCCACTTGGATAAGTCTAATAACTATAACTGCAATACTTCAGGAACCGATCGGCAATCGTAGCTCTTTCAAGGTCTCTCGGAACTGAGAAGATGATGATACGCCATTTAAGATAAGTGATCATATAATCCTCTGTTCTAGATATCAGCCGGACAAATACATGGAACAATGTCTTACTTATTGTCCAGCAGTTTGTTTCCCGATTTCCGATTTGTTTGACAAAGAACTTAATTGAACACATCAACTTAGTTCTGACTGGGCCTGGTACATAGGTAAAAACAAAATCATCGAGGGGCCCAGATATCAGCTTCTAATCCAAGAAGGAACAGATAAACTTCGACCCATATGTTTGTTCTACCACTCATTGAATTATACACAAAAGCACGTTTTATAACATCGAGTTACCAATGCGTTAACGTACAATCAATGCATAACCAACTCATAAGTAACAAATCATATCTCTAGGTTTGAAGACTTATATGATATTACCGTCTCACGATCACTCGAGATAAATTCCATGAAGTGATTCCAGTGAGCGTGGGTTGAGTCCAATGCTCAGAACTTATGAGCACTCATGAGTGTTGTAGCCATGTCCAACAACTTAGACCTCTGCAACCAATCATGACAGTCTTGATTCATACCTACTTCCGACATATGACCGACTGTGGAGGTTAGAATAATATGATATACCAAACATAATTATTCTGGAAATCAAAACATGCAAAAAAATATATATATATAGTAAACGATCGACAAGAGATAGCAACACTTTACTCATAAATAAAACACCTTTTATTCATCATCTAATGTCAATTACACTTTACAAATTTCAAGGTTATCTAACTACTAAATCTAATATCATCCTTCAGCCCTATGCTCCGAGCATGCTGGAGATGCTTAACCCGAGTCAGTCCCTTCATGAGGGGATCTGCTGGATTCTCATCCGATGATACCCTCTTTGCCACGAGGAGTCCTTCTTCTATTCGATGTCTGATGAAATGGTATTTTCTGTCGATGTGTCTGGATCTCCCGTGATCCCTTGGTTCCTTGGCTAAGGCAACTGCACTTTCACTATCACAGAAAATTTCCATTGGCTCTTTAATAGCTGGTACAACTCCAAGGTCTCCAATGAAGTTCTTCAGCCATATCGCCTCCTTTGCTGCCTCGCTAGCTGCTATATACTCTGATTCGCAAGTTGAATCAGCCACTGTCTCTTGCTTGGAACTCTTCCAAGAAATTGCTCCTCCATTTAAGGTAAAGACCCAGCCTGACTGAGAGCAGAAATTATCCCTATCAGTCTGAAAGCTAGCATCACTATACCCTACAACTCTCAAGTCTTCACTCCCACCGAGGGTAAGGACCCAGTCCTTAGTCCTCCGTAGGTACTTGAGGATATTCTTTACCGCAGTCCAGTGTGCCTTGCCAGGGTTCCCCTGATACCTGCTAACCATGCTCAAAGAAAAGGCTACATCAGGTCGAGTACACATCATAGCATACATGATCGATCCTACAACCAAAGCATAAGGTATTCGACTCATTTCTGCTATCTAAGCCTCAGTACTAGGGCTTTGTGTCTTACTCAATCTGGCGTTACTCTAGATGGGTAACTCTCCTTTCTTGGAGTCCTGCATGCCGAATCTCTTCAACACCTTATCCAAGTAAGTACTCTGACTAAGTCCAATTAGTCTTTTACTCCGGTCTCTCAAGATCCTTCTCCCTAGAATATAGGCAGCTTCTCCTAGGTCCTTCATAGAGAAACACTTCCCAAGCCAGGACTTAACTTCGTGCAGAGTTGGGATGTCATTTCCTATGAGTAGTATGTCATCCACATACAATACCAAAAAGCTAACTATACTCCCACTAGCCTTGACATATACACAAGATTCATCTTCACTCCTAGAAAAGCCAAATTCTTTGACTTTCTCATCAAAGCAAAGATTCCATCTGCGAGGTGCTTGCTTTAACCCATAAATGGATTTCTCAAGCTTACACACTTTATTAGGGTACTCTGTATTGACAAAACCCTCTGGCTGACTCATGTAAACATCCTCAACCAACTTTCCATTAAGGAAAGCGGTTTTGACATCCATTTGCCATATTTCATAGTCATGAAATGCAGCTATGGCTAACAGAACCCTAATAGACTTAATCTTGGCCACTGGAGAAAAGGTCTCATCATAATCAACTCCCAGAGTTTGTGAGAAACCCTTTGCAACCAGTCGTGCCTTATAAGTGTGTACATTACCATCCATGTCGGTCTTCTTCTTGAAGATCCATTTGCACCCAATAGTCTTACGACCTGGTACATTCTCAACCAAGTTCCAAACTTGATTGTCATACATGGACTGTATCTCGCTGTCCATTGCCTCTTTCCACTTGGCTGACTCAGGGCCTTCTATGGCTTCCGTGTAACTGTTAGGTTCATCCAGACCTATCAGTGTCTAATCACTGATAAGTGTATCACCTTCCGCAGTAATATGGAATCCATAGTAATGCTCAGGTGCATTCCTAACCCTTGTGGAACGCCTCAGAGGTTCAGACTTGTCAATTGGCTCAACAGAAGTTTCCTCCTCAAGTTGAGTGCTAGGGTTTGAAGTTCCTTCACCACTTGACTCTTGAATTTCTTCAAGGTCAACTTGCCTCCCACTGTCTCCTTGGCTTATGAACTCTCTCTCTCTCTCTCTCTCGAAAGAAAGCCCTCCTAGCTACAAAGATCATATTCTCACTAGGTCTGTAGAAGAGGTAACCAAAGGATTTCTGTGGGTAGCCGATGAAAATACACCTCTCACTTCGAGGTTCGAGCTTATCATGAGTCTCGCGTCTCACGAAAGCCTCGCAACCCCAAATCTTAATGTGGTCTAGTTTGGGTACTTTACCAGTCCACATCTCATGAGGAGTTTTGGCAACTTTCTTTGTGGGAACTAGATTAAGGATATGGGCGGCAGTCTCTAAGGCATACCCCCAAAATGAGATTGGTAGCGAAGCTCGACTCATCATGGAACGAACCATGTCCAACAAGGTTCGATTATGCCTCTCAGCTACACCATTCAACCGCGGTGTCCTGGGAGGTGTCAATTGTGAGACAATCCCACATTCCCTAAGATAGTCGAGGAACTCTGAACTAAGATACTCACCACCTCGATCGGATCGAAGCATCTTAATGTTCCTGCCCAATTGATTCTCGACTTCCTGTTTAAACTCTTTAAACCTCTCAAAAGTCTCTGACTTATGCTTGATTAAGTAGACATATCCATATCTACTGTAATCATCAGTAAAAGTCAAATAATAACGATTAGCATCCCTTGTGGCATGTTCGAAGGGCCCACACACATCCGTGTGTATAAGATCCAACAAACCTTCACCCCTCTCACAAGAACCTGTGAAGGGTGACTTTGTCATTTTTCCAAGTAAGCATGATTCGCAACTATCATCTGACTTTAGGTCATATGACTCCAATACTCCATCCTTTTGGAGTTGGCCTATGCGTTTCTTGCTTATATGTCCAAGACGACAATGCCATAATGATGCTTTATCCAAGTTATTATCATTAACAGAATCAATACACAATACATTATTTCCTAAGTTATCAACCACAGATACAGTTTCATACACACCATCACAAGGTAATGCTTTAAAATAAAGAACATTATTAAAGAAAGCATTAATCAAACCAACTTCATTATCAAATGAAAATGTGAAACCTTGTTTATACAATGCATGAAAGGAAATAATATTTCTTGCCATTTCTGGCGAATAACAACATTTATTCAAATCTAAACTAAACCCACTACTTAGCGATAAAGTATAAACTCCAATCTTGGTGACAGGTAAAGCTTTCCTATTCCCCATGATTAAGTTTATTCTTCCATGCTCCACATTCTCACTTCTTCTTAGTCCCTGCAAATCAGAACAGATATGAATACCACAACCGGTATCAAGGACCCAAGAGTTAGAATGGGGTGAGTTATTAGATAAGATAGTGTAAATACCTGCATGGTTGGGTTTAACTTTCCCATCCTTCACATCTTGCTGGTACTTTGGGCAGTTCCGCTTCCAATGTGACTTTTCATGGCAATAGAAGCATTCAGCCTCTTTAGGGTCAGAAGAAGGAGTGACAAAACCTTTCTTGGTTCCACTTGAAGAAGAGCCATCAAGGGTCCTAGCCTTGGTACCCTTCGAAGAGCTCTTCCTCTTCTTCCCTCTACCTTTCCCGATTGCCAAAACCGGGGCGGAGTTTGGAGTAGGAGTGTTAACACCGACTTACCCTTAAGACCTGTTTCTGCGGTCTTGAGGAGTCCCTGAAGTTTGCTGAGTGTCACCTCTTCCTTATTCATGTGATATGTCATGCAGAATTGATCATAGCACGATGGTAAGGAGTGCAAAATGATATCTATTGCAAGCTCCTCAGGGAAGTTCACATTAAGCTTCAGCAACCGATCCACATACCTTTGCATTTTCTGCATGTGGCTCGTGACAGATTCCCCGTCCTTCATCATGGTTGTTATGATAGAGCATATGATTTCATACCTCTCTTGTCGTGCACTTTGATGGTATCTTTCCATCAGATCTTGGTGCATTTCAAAAGGGTAGAAGTCCTCATAGGACTTTTGGAGTTCCGCTGTCATAGTGGCCAACATGATGCATGCCACTTTTGTAGCATCCCTTTCATGTGCCCGGAAGTCAGCGATCTCCTGGGGAGTTGCAGTGGTCTCATCAATCTCCTTAAGCTCCTTGTCAAGGACATATTCTTTGTCCTCGTAGCGGGTAATCATCCTGATGTTTCTGATCCATTCATTGAAGTTGGATCCATCAAAAGTGACTTTCCCACACAAGTTCATAAGGGTAAAGGAGCCATTAGGATTAGAGCCAGAAGCAGCATTGTTTGAAGACATCTGAAAGAAGAGAACAATATTAGTTTAGATATTAAGAGAGTCCTTAATAAAACACCCAAATGTAATATTAAGGCTAGGATCCAATCACAATATATTATAACTTAGAAGAGGTATGCCGTAATCCAAGCTATAACATATTTGAAAGGTAGGTGAATGACGATTCACCAATTTCCACCATGAAAAACGAAATATAAATATTAGGTTTTTAATTGGTTCTTAGAAATTCCTAGATTCTTTTGAGATTCAATGAACTTTTCAAAGGCATGTTTCAATCTCGAGTGTGCCCTCCAAGTTTTATGACTGGGATACCGAGGATCACAAAACGAGGTGTGAAGTAACCATGCAAATCACTTGGTACCCTCAAGGTTTATCACTCAATCGATGTGCCTGTAAACCACACACGCTCCACCGATGCTATGGTAAACCTTAAGTCACCCTTTACCTACCTTGTTAAGTCCAAGTTAGTGTGTCGGTTAACCACACACGCTCCACCAACGACTTAAACAAAGTGTAAAGTGTAATTTCATGGATTAGCACCTTATTCACATTTTCCTAAAGTAACTAAGATTGGGAATTTAATAAAAGCATTTAGTTACTTAATAATATTCATCATACTTTTAATGAGAATTTATAAGTCCTTGTCTTACCCGTTCGGCTAACGACCCTCCACCGATCAAGGAAGCGGTGGGTGAGAGTGGACACCCATTAAGTTGCCATTTTATAGGCAACAACCTTATACCCCCCTTATAGACCGGCTTCGTGAATGAGGCATACTAGCGGTAAGACGACTTGTTGTTATACATATATATATATATATATATATATATATATATATATATATATATATATATATATATATATATATATATATATTAGTAACTTATTATATTATAAAGTATAAGGGTTGAATTTTAACTTTTAAAATTCTAAGGGTTGGAACTAAAGTTTTAATCAAGACTTTACATGTTCCAAAACTTGAGGGCAAGTTTTGTAAACTTCCAAAACTTTTCATTTCTTATAACTTATGAATTAATTGAATAATAAAAATGAAGACTCTTCATTTTTTATAACTCTTGTGTTCTTTTAATGGCTTTAATAAAAGTGAGACTTTTGGTTTTCCATAACTTGAGGACAAGTTATGGACTCCATTAAAACACATTATGATCATGAATTAAACTACCATGAAGGTTACAAACAATTCCTATGATCATCTAATCTTCATAAGTTCAAGAACATGAATATGAACACTTTCAAGAATCAAAAATTACACTTAAAAAAAAACTTGTAATTTTAATAATTGTCATTGTAAATGGATTAGCATAAACATTACACCATCTAAAATAAGCTTTAAAACATCAAAACAGTTTAGGGTAATGTTTCTAGTCCATTTCCAGCAACAAATGTGCAAACTTTCATACGAGCAGAAAACAGAAAAACGATTTTTTTTCAAGCTATTTGCACAAAAAAAAAAAAGAAACAAACCTAGGCTCTGATACCACTGATGGGTTTTGAGCATTCTAACACTTCCTAAGTGTACATGCAACCCTAATAACCTTGGATCTATGTTTGTCTAATTATCATGCAAAGTTGATTTCCAAGGTTATATTCCTATCTAGCATACACGAGGAACAAATTTTAACTTACATGAAAGATGGAATAACTTACCTTGTTGTTGCTTATGATCCTTGAAACCTTGTGAGCCTAGCACCCCAAGTGTGATGCCTCAAATGCTTCACACAACACCAAATGCTTTTGGAATGACTTTAGAGAGAATACACACTTCTAAAATCGGCATAGCCCTCTTGTTTCTTATGTTTAGCCAATTTTGGTGGAGAATGGGTTTCTTATATAGTGTTGACACATCTAGGGTTACACCATGTAAACCCTAATGTGTCATGACTCTTCATTTCCATGACCCATGGGTTTGTAACTCCCATGGAGCATCCATGGAGCATCCTATGGGTGGAACCCAACTTGATAATCCATGGAGCCTCTTAGCCCACTATATAAGATATGGAAGATTTACATAATCTACCCATATATTTAATTAGTTATCTTTTGATCACTTAATTAATTCTAAATTAATTCTTGATCAAACTAATTAAATAATATTATTAATATATTAGAACTTATAATATATTAATAAACCATAAGTGTTATTTCTCTCATTTTAGTTTATCCAATTGCATGGTGCCATGCAACCCAAATGGAGCATGCCGGGTCGGGTCAAGTACATACCAGAAATAGTTATGGACTTAGACACCTTATCCAACACAACGGACATAGTAAGAGAACAATTCAAACGTTAGAAGACATGCTGAGAGCGTATGTGATCGACTTTGGTAAAGCATGGGATACCCATTTACCATTAGTTGAGTTCTCGTACAATAACAATTACCATTCTAGCATTAAGGTTGCTCCATTCGAAGCTCTCTATGGTCGCAAGTGCAGATCACCTCTGTGTTGGGCTGAAGTTGTCACACCCCAAAACCGGAACGACGGAAATGTTCTGGGGTGGAGGACGTCATGTTTAGTATCACAAGACATGCATCATAGTAATCAAAGTAATAAACAACCATTTCATTAGAAAGAAAGTGTATATAACTCAGAGTAAACAAGCAATCGACAGTGCGCATCTGCCCTAAGCTCACCACCAATAAGGAACAGGAGTAAGGCGGATAGCACACATTCCATTGTTTGTTAGATCATTGTTGTATATAACTCTAGCGTGTTCACTTTTTACTCATGGAGTTAATTGTAATGGTTTCTTTATATTTAATGAAAATATTCTTTAAGAAAAACCCTTATTTCTTATAATAAAATGGTGACCACAGTCATTACTTCTATAATCACTTAGTTTATACTGGCTATATATGATCTAATATCGGATAGAGAGTTAATTGGGTGAATCTTCCCTAAGCCCACAACCAAACAAGGAATAGGAAGTAAGGCGGAAAACACACATCCAACTACCTATTGGGTATTAATGATATATACCCATGATGTATAAACACATAGTATTATAGAGTTAATCACCTAAGGTCCATTAAGTTTATACTGGTTCAATAAAATGGATTAAACCTTTAACTAGTAAGTTTCTAGTTTTGTATACTCAAAGTTCTGATTTGGAAAGTATGTTCTGTACTAGAAAACTGCGCATTGACTCTGTGTCCTATGACTTGACCCATACCTGGTGCCCTTATGATGACTCAATGTATACCGGACATATATATCTAGAATCGAATAGATAATAGACTGGGCGAATCTGCTCCAAGCCCACAACCAAACAAGGAACATGAAATGAAGTAGAGAGCACACATCCTATTACCTGTCGGATCCTATTGATAGATATGTATCCTTTGATGTATACATTAAGGAATCATAAGATTAGCATTATGGTCCTTTATACTAAACGTAGCCTTCTACTAAGACATCAACTGTTACGTGTGTTTGTTTCTTGTATGAGTATGTACCTTTCCCTAGTGAGGCTATCATTAACTAAATATAATATATATATTAATGATTATGTGAGAAGATCACAAAGTAAATGTAGTAGGGAAAATAATGTTTTACCTCAGCAGTAACACTACTGGCTATAAAGTAATAAAATACAGACTCCAGGTAGTATTAAATGTACAATACACCTCGGGGAGTCTTTTTGCCTTTAATCCCTGATGAGTTAATTTAAGGTTTAAATGTGAACTCGTATGTAACTAAGAAGATATTTTATTATATTTTATCACCTCGTGTCTACTAACCCAGATACGTGTAATCGTACTAAAGTTAACGCAAACTCGGAAAGATATATTATTATATTTTATCACCTCGTGTCTGCTAACCCAGATACGTGTAATCGTACTAAAGTTAACGCAAACTCGGAAATATATATTATTATATTTTATCACCTCGTGTCTGCTAACCCAGATACGTGTAATCGTACTAAAGTTAACGCAAACTCGGCAAGATATATTAACGTGATTTTTCCCGGTACTTAGTATGGTGTGTTTTTCCCTGGTACTTAGTGTACTTTTCCCTGGTACTAGGTGTGCTTTTCCCTGGTACTAGGTGTGCTCTTCCCTGGTACTTAGTATGGTATGTTTCTCTCTATACTAGTTATAGTATGTTTCCCTTTTGTACTTGTTATAGTATGTTCCTCTATGTACGTGTTATAGTATGTTTCCCTTTTGTACTTGTTATAGTATGTTCCTTTATGTACGTGTTATAGTATGTTGTGAACCCTTAAACTATACCTATTATAGTTTACTAGTAATGTACTTGAACTGTTGTTGAAAATACTCGTTTTACTACTAAGTTATGCTTGTACTTTAAAACGGAGTTTTGTTAGACTATAAAGTAACATAACTTGAAAGAGTTTTTGAAAAGTTTTGATCACTTATAAAAGGCATAAGTATTAATTTGAAAGATGTTTATAACAAACATATACACAATTATCATTGTGTTCAACTTGTATCCCCCCCCTTAAAACATTTAAAACAGTTTAAAAGATTGATTACGGGGTATGAACTCACCTGATGTGGGTGATTCAACGAGTATGCGCGTAAGGATGAGAAGTTCCACGAGTGAATTCCGGAGACACAACAAGTCCTAAATGACATATAATCACATATATTGGCATAAATATAGTGCTTGGAGGCAACCAAATGCAAGGAAACGCCTCACGGGACTAGGAAACACTTTGACCAAGTGTTGGAATCACATGTGATTCATCTAAAGGGTGTTTAAGGCCATGGTTTGGTGTTTACGGCCATGTGTTTACGGCCAAGGGAGTTTACGGCCATAAACTCATGGTCAAAGATGTATATGAGGGTGTTTGAAGGCTAGGGAAGCTTGAGGGAATTTTGCTCTACACAAGGATGTGAAAGACCCACTCAATGGAGAGTGTTGAGGAGTTAACGGCCCAGGGGAGTTTACTCCTGGCCGTAAACTCTCTAAATGGTCACATTTAGGGTCTTAAAGGTAAGGAGTCTCAAGGGTTCAAGTGTTCTAAGGCTTAGCAAGGGTCTAGAAGTGTTTAAGGTCCAAGACTTGACCATAAATGGAGTTTACGGCCAAGGGTGTTTACTCTTGGGCCGTAAACTCTCTAATGATGGGTTGAGTGATGATTCAAGGTCTTACAAAGTACATGGGAGTGTTCTAGCCTCAAATCCAAGCCTTAGGAAGAGTTTATGGCCAAAACGGCACCTTTATAGGAGTTTACGGCCTTGGGAGATGGCTTGGCTGTAAACTCCTTTTGATCCTTCATTCTTGATGATTTCAAGGTCCTAAGCACGAACCTTTACTGGATATTAAGTGTAGGGAAGAGTACGTACGATGTAGAGGCTTGAAATGGTCGATTTTGGCCAAGAACACTAGTGTGTGTTCTTGGTGAAACTTGAAGATTTAAAGATCTAGATGAAAATGAATGTTTTCATGGATGAAATCAAAGAGTGTAACTAGGAGATGAAGTGTAACTACAAATCAAGGAAGGAGCACTTACGTTTTTGATGATGTAAGATGATGAACTCGATGATACTTGAGAGAAATCTGGAAGTTCTTGAGTTTGGAAGTGAAAGAATGGCTAGAAATGATCAAGGGCCATATATATGGACTTGAGTTTATGGCCACATGAGTTTACGACCGTAAACTCATTGGCTTTGTGGCCGTGAACTCCTTATGATGAGGTTAAGGCCCTAATGTTTGCACAATGTCTCTAGCAGGTACATTCTAACACTTATTCCTTAAGTGTACTAGGCTTATAACTCCTTAGAATGATCTTTAACCAGGCTAGAACTCATTACCAATGAGTCTGACACTCTGATGAGTTGACTGACTGAGCTTTAAAAGCAAAAAAAAAAAAATTTCGAGTTGTCACATCATCCCCCCGTTAGAGGGAATTTTGTCCCGAAATTAACTTTCTTAGTAGTACTACTGGGGTTGCGCTCCTCTGATTAACAGAATACCCACTCGTAGACCTGGCACTTTGCATTACCATTCATGATAGGATTTATACTCTGTCCATCTATCATTTCCTCGTGTACACAAGTCGTATATAATTAGGATTAGTAAGACGGTTGGATGTGTGACTCTGCCCCAGGTCCACAACCAAACAAGGAGCAGGAGATAGGGCGGAAACACACATACTAAATCTGCGTAATCATAATCATATACCACCCTCGTGTATACACTGAATAGTGATAGGTGGGCTGTATTCGTCCTTAGCCTCTGTGCGTGAACTTGGTCTGTTGGACGAGTGCTATTTCGTGACGGTCTGCGGACATCTGACGATAAGGTTTCGGAGGACAAAGTACTCTTCGCAAGAGTACTTCGGGGTTTTTAGGATACGAAATATAAAGCTGAGGGTTATGTCGGACTGTCGATACGAATGTCGAAAGTTTCGAGAACTTAATTATTGAGGCGATAGAAACATATGAACTTAGTATGGTGAGGACCACGCCAATTCATGACGTAAGATAGCAACGGACTCTTTACTGCGCGAAGTTTGGCCGATAGGAAAGAAATGTATGTTATACGATGATGTATCCCTAGTGTGCTCGAAAATGTACTCTTCGTGTTCGACTGTGTACCCTTAGTGTGTTCGATAGTGTACTCTTAGTGTGTTCGACGATGTACTCTTTGTAAATGTTTTAGTGCTCTCTGTTTTCCCTTAGATGTTAGCACTCCTACGTATCGTACTGCGATGAGCGAGTACATACGAATGAAAGTGTTTTGATCACTGGTGATGATAATTTATATCATGATCCTCCTCGGTACCACTACGATCGCCCGTCATATACAGGTTATGGATATTTAAGATGATTAAGGCGGTCGACTGAGTAACTCTGCCTCAAATCCACAACCAAACAAGGAACAAGAATTAAGGCGGAATTACTCACTCTAAGTCTGCAATATCTTAGTTATGCACAACCCGAATGTATATGTTCAGCCATCATAGCTTCTCTAAACGGATCCTTTAGTTCTCTTGAATACTGTGACTTGTTCCTATGAGTGAGTTATTGTAATTACTTTTAAGTGTTATCCCCAAGTTTTAATCTTATATAGATATAAATTAATTTTCAAAGTAATTACTAAATCGAAAACGTACCGCTGCTTGATGGCGACTCCGAGGTTGATTCTCCTGCGGTGATCATGAGAATTTGTTCATCCGCTCCTGAGTTCTTTGTTATCGGGCAGTCCTCCTGGTAGTGTCCAGTCTCACCACAGCAATAGCAGACTTGGTTTTCTTCAACTCCGGGGACTTGGGAGATCGGTTGAGCCGGTGCCCTGCAGAAACGGACTGTGTGTCCTTTTCTGTGGCAGTTCAGACATTTCATTTTCCGGCATCCTCCGGTGTGGTGATAGTTGCACTTCCCACACTTCGGAAGGGTTCCATCATATCGACTGGCAGGTGCTGGAGTAACAGGCATTGTGGCGGTGTATATAGTACTCGTTCGTTCCTCCTGTGGGGTGTACTGTGTTGTTTGCTTCTCCTTCCTCTTGTTCCCCGACTTCTGTCCATAATCCTCTTCCCTTGGTGGCTCGGGAACCGGTACTTCTACGCCATGATGGACTTCATGGTCGATGAGTAGCTGGGCCAGGCGTTTGGCACTATCGAATGTGGCTGGATTAGAAGACAATACATTACCTCGGGTCGGGGCAGTCAGACCCCTGATGTATCTTTCTATCTTCTTGCTCTCCGGGGTAACCATCCCCGGGCACAGTGCTGCCAGGTCGTTAAACCTGTCAGTATAGGACACTATGTCTGAGCCAACCATCTTGAGTTCCGATAGTTCTTGTTCTAGCTTCTGTACTTCGCCCATTGGGCAGTACTCTCTCATCATCATTTCCTTCAAGTTTTCCCAGCCCATAGAGTTTGCCACTGTTAGAGTCTATGACTTAACATGGCCATTCCACCATGTTAAGGCTCTGCCGAAGAAGGTGCAGGCAGCAAACTTGACTTTGCTCCCTTCTGGGCATGAACAGATTTCGAAGACCGAATCTGTTTTCTCGAACCATTGCATCAGAGCGATGACTCCACCATTTCCGTCGAAGGAATTGGGTTTTCATTTCATGAAGTCTTTATACGAACATTCCTTTGGGTGTTCGTGGGTATCTCCATGGTTGGTTAGGTGAGAACCGCTACTAGATCCACTGATACCGCTTGCGCGAATTTGGGTTAAGGCGGCTGTCGTTGCTGCTGTTACCGCTGCCTGAAAAGCAGCTAGGTCGAACTGCGGCGGGGGTAATGGCGGTTGAGTTGGGGTTATCGGAATAGTGCGTCTGTTCGATTTGCGAGGAGGCATCTTTGCTAAAAGAATAAAAAGATGAGATGGAATAAGTCTATAGCAGTGGACACAAGCCGAAAGCTGAAAAGACAAGGTTATCCCAGTTCTTAGTGTATCGGGTCTTGACTTCCACAGGGTTCTAGAAACAATTCATAAAAGAGTCTATACCTAAATAAACTCTATGAATTTGAAATGACTATCCTCGAATGAATATATTTTACCTGAATAACTGTTACCAGCTGCATGTAAGAAAATAATCCTAACACATAATGTGAGCAGTGCTTCCACTCGCTCATTAAGTTAACAAGATTATTATTTATTAGTGTGACGCATAAGACGTTTTGGTTACTTAGGTTGATCCTCTTTGAAACTTATCCTGAACTTGCTCTTGTTCCTCCTTGACTCTTCTGTTGTCTAGTTATGAGGAAGTGGTTACATCCATCTGGGTTTGACGTGCGATAATAGAAGTGGCTAAAGAATCTATGAGATTAAATGAAGTATTATGGGGTGATCCTTACAGAGTCCTCCTATAATTGCACAATGCATACAAGTTGTATATAATTCAGGATTAAATAGACCTTCGAATAAGTGATCATACTCCAAAACCACAACCAAACAAGGAACAGGTAGTGGAGCGTAGATCACAGATTCTAAGTCTATAGATTCCCAATTATATATAACTCTAGAAGTATACACTGTAGGATTATAGACCTATCCGTAAGGGTCTTTTAAGTTATCACATAAGTTGTTTATATAGTGCCTAAAATACTCCTATAGTATTTTAATGTAATGTACTTAGTATGTTTCAAACTTGTTATCGCGTTATAGAATCATAGAATACCCATATAGTATTCTAACTCAAATGTACCTGATCTAGTATTCTCTTGACTGGTGTTTAGGTAAGTTTTAAGACTGTTGCAACACCACCTCACTCCCAAACACATGTCGGTCACATCTCGAATGAATATAGTTGATCAGGCTATATTGATCCTAGCTATGATTACATAACTGTTCAGGTTTGACGACAGTGTTCAACCTTTAAATACTTTAGTTATGTTATTCTTGTGATACTTGGTCTAGTATGTACATGTATAAGCAAGTAGGTATATTTTTATAACTTATCGTTATACTCTTTAACTATACCATTATCCAGAGCACTTAAGCCCCATTGTATTTATAGTTGTATATCTTTTATCGGTTGATATACTTAGTTCACTATAAACAATGCTCTGATACCAATCTGTCACACCCTAAAACCGGAACGGCGGAAACGTTCTGGGGTGGAGGACGTCATGTTTAGTATCACAAGACATTCATCATAGTAATCAAAGTAATAAACAACCATTTCATTAGAAAGAAAGTGTTTACAAAGTGTGTGTTCACAAAACATAGAATACATAAGCAAATAACAAACAAGACTTGAAGCTATACTGCTCCATCTTCTGAATCCCAGTGCGAGTACCTGTCTACTAGGCACCTGAGAATACAAGTTATTTGAAAGAGTTGATCAGCAATTAAGCTGGTGAGTTCATAAGATTTTAGTGATGTAGTAAGTTGTAAAATGTTGTGGTAAAATGCTGTTGAAATGTAGTTGAAAAAATATAGTCAGTTGTACGTTCTGTTTAGAAAAGTTCGCCTGTTCCTCTTAGGAAATCCTATATTTCCTACTTTGATGAAAGATACTTAAAATGATCCTACAATCCCTTCTATGAGTACTAAATGGATACAAGTGATATAAAACTCAGCGTAAACAAGCAATCGACTGTGCGCATCTGCCCTAAGCTCACCACCAATAAGGAACAGGGAGTAAGGCGGATAGCACACATTCCATTGTTTGTTAGATCATTGTTGTATATAACTCTGGCGTGTTCACTTGTTACTCATGGAGTTAGTTGTAATGGTTTCTTTATATTTAATGAAAAGATTCTTTAAGAAAAACCTTTATTTCTTATAATAAAATGGTGACCACAGTGATTACTTCTATAATCACTTAGATTATACTGGCTATATATGATCTAATATCGGATAGAGAGTTAATTGGGTGAATCTGCCCTAAGCCCACAACCAAACAAGGAACAGGAAGTAAGGCGGAAAACACACATCCAACTACCTATTGGGTATTAATGATATATACACATGATGTATAAACACATAGTATTATAGAGTTAATCACCTAAGGTCCATTAAGTTTATACTGGTTTAATAAAATGGATTAAACCTTTAACTAGTAAGTTTCTAGTTTTGTATACTCAAAGTTCTGATTTGGAAAGTATGTTCTGTACTAGAAAACTGCGCATTGACTCTGTGTCCTATGACTTAACCCATACCTGGTACCCTTATGATGACTCAATGTATACTGGACATATATATCTAGAATCGAATAGATAACAGACTGGGCGAATCTGCTCCAAGCCCACAACCAAACAAGGAACAGGAAATGAAGCAGAGAGCACACATCCTATTACCTGTCGGATCCTATTGATAGATATGTATCCTTTGATGTATACATTAAGGAATCATAAGATTAGCATTATGGTCCTTTATACTAAACGTAGCCTTCTACCAAGACATCAACTGTTACGTGTGTTTGTTTCTTGTATGAGTATGTACCTTTCCCGAGTGAGGCTGTCATTAACTAAATATAATATATATATTAATGAATATGTGAGAAGATCACAAAGTAAATGTAGTAGGGAAAATAATGTTTTACCTCAGCAGTGACACTGCTGGCTATAAAGTAATAAAATACAGACTTCAGGTAGTATTAAATGTACAATACACCTCGGGGAGTCTTTTTGCCTTTAATCCCTAATGAGTTAATTTAAGGTTTAAATGTGAACTCGTATGTAACTAGGAAGATATTTTATTATATTTTATCACCTCGTGTCTACTAACCCAGATACGTGTAATCGTACTAAAGTTAACACAAACTCGGAAAGATATATTATTATATTTTATCACCTCGTGTCTGCTAACCCAGATACGTGTAATCGTACTAAAGTTAACGCAAACTCAGAAAGATATATTATTATATTTTATCACCTCGTGTCTGCTAACCCAGATACGTGTAATCGTACTAAAGTTAACGCAAACTCGGAAAGATATATTACTATATTTTATCACCTCGTGTCTGCTAACCCAGATACGTGTAATCGTACTAAAGTTAACGCAAACTCGGCAAGATATATTAACGTGATTTTTCCCGGTACTTAGTATGGTGTGTTTTTCCCTGGTACTTAGTGTACTTTTCCCTGGTACTAGATGTGCTTTTCCCTGGTACTAGGTGTGCTCTTCCCTGGTACTTAGTATGGTATGTTTCTCTCTATACTAGTTATAGTATGTTTTCCTTTTGTACTTGTTATAGTATGTTCCTCTATGTACCTGTTATAGTATGTTTCCCTTTTGTACTTGTTATAGTATGTTCCTCTATGTACGTGTTATAGTATGTTGTGAACCCTTAAACTATACCTATTATAGTTTACTAGTAATGTACTTGAACTGTTGTTGAAAATACTCGTTTTACTACTAAGTTATGCTTGTACTTTAAAACGGAGTTTTGTTAGACTATAAAGTAACATAACTTGAAAGAGTTTTTGAAAAGTTTTGATCACTTATAAAAGGCATAAGTATTAATTTGAAAGATGTTTATAACAAACATATACACAATTATCATTGTGTTCAACTTGTATCCCCCCCCCCCCTTAAAACATTTAAAACAGTTCAAAAGATTGATTACGGGGTATGAACTCACCTGATGTGGGTGATTCAACGAATATGTGCGTAAGGATGAGAACTTCCACGAGTGAAGTTCTGAGACACAACAAGTCCTAAATGACATATAATCACATATATTGGCATAAATATAGTGCTTGGAGGCAACCAAATGCAAGGAAACGCCTCACGGGACTAGGAAACACTTTGACCAAGTGTTGGAATCACATGTGATTCATCTAAAGGATGTTTAAGGCCATGGTTTGGTGTTTACGGCCATGTGTTTACGGCCAAGGGAGTTTACGGCCGTAAACTCATGGTCAAAGATGTATATGAGGGTGTTTGAAGGCTAGGGAAGCTTGAGGGAATTTTGCTCTACACAAGGATGTGAAAGACCCACTCAATGGAGAGTGTTGAGGAGTTTACGGCCTAGGGGAGTTTACTCCTGGCGGTAAACTCTCTAAATGGTCACATTTAGGGTCTTAAAGGTAAGGAGTCTCAAGGGTTCAAGTGTTCTAAGGCTTAGCAAGGGTCTAGAAGTGTTTAAGGTCCAAGACTTGACCATAAATGGAGTTTACGGCCAATGGTGTTTACTCTTGGGTCGTAAACTCTCTAATGATGGGTTGGGTGATGATTCAAGGTCTTACAAAGTACATGGGAGTGTTCTAGCCTCAAATCCAAGCCTTAGGAAGAGTTTATGGCCAAAACGGCACCTTTATAGGAGTTTACGGCCTTGGGAGATGGCTTCGCTGTCAACTCCTTTTGATCCTTCATTCTTGATGATTTCAAGGTCCTAAGCACGAACCTTTACTGGATATCAAGTGTAGGGAAGAGTACTTACGATGTAGAGGCTTGAAATGGTCGATTTTGGCCAAGAACACTAGTGTGTGTTCTTGGTGTTCTTGGTGAAACTTGAAGATTTGAAGATCTAGATGAAAATGAATGTTTTCATGGATGAAATCAAAGAGTGTAACTAGGAGATGAAGTGTAACTACAAATCAAGGAAGGAGCACTTACATTTTTGATGATGTAAGATGATGAACTCGATGATACTTGAGAGAAAACTGGAAGTTCTTGAGTTTGGAAGTGAAAGAATGGCTAGAAATGATCAAGGGCCATATATATGGACTTGAGTTTACGGCCACATGAGTTTACGGCCGTAAACTCATTGGCTTTGTGGCCGTGAACTCCTTATGATGAGGTTAAGGCCCTAATGTTTGCACAGTGTCTCTAGCAGATACATTCTAACACTTATTCCTTAAGTGTACTAGGCTTATAACTCCTTAGAATGATCTTTAACCAGGCTAGAACTCATTACCAATGAGTCTGACACTCTGATGAGTTGACTGACTGAGCTTTAAAAGCAAAAAAAAAAAAAATTCGGGTTGTCATAGAAGTGGGTGACACGCAACTGGCTAGAGGTCAAATTCCTGACAACACTCTCACTGGTCCGGAAATCATTCGAGAAACTACTGAGAAGATAGTACAAATTCAAGAAAGACTTAAAGCCTCCATAGACAGACAGAAAAGCTACTTAGACAAAAGGAGAAAACCCTTGGAATTCCAGGCTGGAGACTGCGTCATGTTGAAGGTTTCACCCTGGAAGGGCATGATACGCTTTGGAAAGCGTGGCAAACTGAATCCAAGGTACACTGGACCGTTCGATATTCTTGCTATAATCGGTCCAGTAGCTTACAAACTCAAGTTACCTCAAGAACTCAGTAACATACATCCAATCTTTCACGTGTCTAACTAAAAGAAATGCTTATCCAACGAGACTCTTGTTATCCCACTCGATGAAATCAAGATTAACGAAAACCTCAACTTCATGGAAGAACCAGTAGAAATTCTAGACAGGGAAGTAACGAGAACCAAACAAAGTCGTATCCCGATACTGAAGGTTCGCTGGAATGCAAAATGAGGACTTGGATTCACTTGGGAGCGGGAGGATCAAATGAAACAAAAATACCCGCATCTCTTTCCCTAATCTTCTTGTATCTCTATAGTCTTAATTTCGGAACGAAATTCCCTTTAACGGGGGGATAATGTAACAACCCATTCTTTTGAGTCAACAAGAGTCAATGAAATGCACACTAGTTCAATCAAAGCTTGCATTAGATCAAACTAAGAGTTACATCTATTCATATCTAAGTTTAATACTTAGCTTAATTCATATTATATCTTAGTATAATCTGATTATGCCAAGGAACTTTACATGAAAGCTATACCTTTGAAATCATGTAAAAGCTTAAAACAAGTCAAATGTGTATAAGTGTAAGTTAAGGGGGTTAAACTTTAAAACTTAAACGAAATTATAATATATGTTAATATATATATATATATATATATATATATATATATATATATATATATATATATATATATATATATATATATATATATATATATATATATGTATATATATATACAAATCGGTTTTGAATCAATAATGAAATGCAAAAACCGAACACCCTTTTTGGATTAAAAGCAAAACCGAATTCCCCACAAGAAAAGAAGCTTGACCGAATTGTGTTTTCTCTTTGACCTTAGAAACCGAATTCACCCCTCATTGGATGAATTGGACCGAAATATCCTTTGAGATTTGACTTGGAAACCAAACACACAAGTTTTGACTCACATTAAGACCGAACACAAGGTGAAATTCGGTCATATAGGACTGAATTCTCAAAGATAAGATCATAAAATGGCCGAACACTTCAATGATAGTCCCTTAGACACATTTTCCAAAGCTTACACTGCCTTACTTTCTTTCTTCATATTTAAGTCATTCTATCCTTCATTTGATACAATCAGTGACCACAAAACTTTCTCATATGCTCTCAAGTATCAAACAATCAAGAACACCTAGTACATCTGCACACATATTTCCTTCACTCATTAGTAAGTAATTCTAATAAACTATTAAATTGTTATAATAGTTTACTTAATATTTGATTATTAATCGATATTACATATATAGTAATATTAGGATACGTTTGTTAACACGTATTCTATACCGGGAATTGTCACAACCACCTCGTTATCACCCAAAAACACACATACAAGGTGAATTCATACCCCTGCGTTTTTACTAATTTTTCTGTTTTAGGGGGGGATACAAGTTTAACACACGAATATTGTGTTTACAATCAAATGATTTCTAAATATTTCTAAAACGATTTTTAAACTACTGAAACTCTTTTAAATATTGTTAAACTCTTTTAAAGGTTTTATAAACTATTTTTAATTTATATTTTGCCAAAATCATATATATATATATATATATATATATATATATATATATATATATATATATATATATATATATATATATATATATATATATATAAGATTTAAAGCGCTTAGTTTTCCCTCTTCTTTGTTTGGATGTGGGCTCAGGGTAGAATTATTTGTCCGAATGTCGTTTCAATTTTAGTTATATATATGTATATATATATATATATATATATATATATATATATATATATATATATATATAAAAGTTAATTCAATCAGATTCATATTCCCTTTGTAACATGTCGAGCAAAGGGGATACTTTCATGAATATTGCATATTAAACATAACACACTTATAAATTATAATAGGTATAATTTATGGAACTCTTAAAGTATTTTTACAAACTAGTTATACAAAGTTTAACAGATGACTCTTGTACAAATACTTTACATCAAGAATACTAGAGAAAGATCATACTATTAGTTTATTATTTGTTAAAAAATGACTTTTAATCATTTGTTATATATACGTAATCGTCAATATGCTTTTTGTGAGACAATGTTTAGTTGCTTATTCATTTAGGCAATACAGTTAAAGTCGTGATATTATTACCAGAATCTCCGGATAGAGAGCGAGACAAATGTATATAGATCTATACGAGATTGACAATACCGCACTCAGACTGTTAGCTACAGCAGGGCAGACATGCCTATGAGTGACAAATGTTGTTAACAGTTCTGACGCCTAAAAAGCGTCATAGAAGGCCAGCTAGTCATAGTATGGTTATAATAACTCACCAAAAAGATATGAACAAATACGATTAATATATAATTAATAAAACCAAAGAGTACGAATACAAAGTACTAGTTTTACAATAATACGATTTACAGTATTACATTACAATTACAGTTGGTAGAGCCAGGCATATTCATTTTTATAGGAATTTCATAGAGTACAATTACAAAGCTTGGAAAAACATAAACAATACAGAAAAACATTCTTTTTAGGGTTTTATGGTATTAAAACTACTTATCAGTTATATTAGAAAATATTGGATTTTCTGAAACAATAAACATGGTTACTATTTCAAGAAAAAAACAGAAAACTTTTACACATAAATACTTATGCACTCACTCAAGTTAAATGTTGATACTCTCTTTTCAAAACACTTGTATTCTAAGGAAACCAGTAGACAGGTACATTCCCGGGATTTTTGAGAAGACAGAGCAGTTTAGAGCCATGTCTTCTATTTTTTGTTATAATACTTTTGAAGTCATATATACAATGACTTGTAAACATATGTAAAACTTATACATTATTAATTCATTGTTTGTTGTACTTTGATTACTATAATGCATGTGTTGTGATACTTAACATGAAGTCATCCACCCCCGGACATTTCCGCCGCTCCGGTTTGGGGTGTGACAGTACCATTGATCTTGAAGAGATTCAGGAATGAAACGATGAAGGAACCTCTAAAAATGCTTGGGTTCAACCAGAAGAAGATATTCCAGTTGATCCAGTTGACGAGTCATTACCTCTTAGGAGTTCTAGTAGAGTTAGAATGCCACTTGAGTTCTATGGTTTCCATATTACTACAGATGGTAATACATTTATCAGTGATATCACACTGGTAATTTTGGAGGAACCTGCTAACTACAAGGAAGCAATGGTAGGTCGTGAGGCAGCCAAATGGCAAGAGGCAATGGACAGCAAGATCAAGTCCATGTATGAAAACCAAGTTTATAATTTGGTTGATAATATACCAAGTCGTAAGACGGTTGAGTGCAAATGGATGTTTAATAAAAAGATCGACATGGATGGAAAAGTACACACTTTCAAGGCTCCACTAGTTGTAAATGGCTTTACTCAAACCCCAGGGGTTGACTATGATGAGACCTTCTCACTAGTGGCTAAGATAAATCTATTAGGATAATGCTTGCCATAGCTGCATTTCATGACTATGAAATTTGGCAAATTGATGTCAAAACTGATTTCCTTAATGGGAAGTTGGTTGAGGATGTTTACATGAGTCAGCCAAAGGGTTTTGTTGATGCAAAGTTTCCTAATAGAGTGTGTAAGCTTGAGAAATCCATCTATGGATTGAAACAAGTGCCTCGCAGATGGAATCTTTGCTTCGATGAGAAAGTCAAGGAGTTTGGTTTCTCTATAAGCGAAGATGAGTTATATGTATATATCAAAGCTAGTGGGAGTATAGTTACCTTCCTGGTATTGTATGTTGATGGCATACTTCTTATAGGAAACGACATTCCAACTTTGCAACTGGTTAAGTATTGGCTTGGAAAGTATTTTGCTATGAAGAATCTAGGAATGGCTGCTTATATTCTAAGGATAAGGATTCTAAGAAACAGGAGTAAAAGGCTAATTGGACTTGGTTAGAGTACATACTTTGAAAAGGGGCTAAAACGTTTTTGTATGGAAAATCCGAAGAAATGAGAATTGCCTATACAGAGTAATGCCAAACTGAGTAAGACTCAGAGCCCGAGTACCGATGCAGAGATAGCAGAAATAAGTAGAGTTTTATATGTTTCCGCCATTGGATCTATCACGTATGCTATGACATGTAATCGCCCTGATGTGGCCTTTACTTTGAGAATGGTCAATCGTTATCAAGGAAAACCTGGTAGAGCTCATTGGATAGTAGTTAAGAATATTCTCAAGTATATGTGAAGGATACCGACTGGGTCCTAGTACTTGGTGGGAGTAATACATTGAGAGTAACTGGGTATAGTGATGCTAGCTTTCAAACAGACAGAGAGAACTTATGTTCTCAATCTGGCTGGGTATTTACTTTAAATGGAGGAGCGGTAACCAGGAAAAGTTGCAAACAAGAGACAGTGGCTGATTCTACCTGTGAATGAGAATACATAGCGGCGAGCGAAGCATCAAAGGAGACAATTTGGTTGAGGAACTTCATCGGAGACCATGGAGTTGTTCCATCCATCAAGGAGCAAATGGAAATTTTTTGTGATAACGAAGGAGTAGTTGCCTTGACAAAGGAACCAAGAGATCATGGCAGATCAAGACATATCGACAGAAAATACCATTTCATCATACATAGAGTAGAAGATGGTCACCTCGTGGTGAAGAGGGTATCATCAGAAGAGCCTGAGTAGGGTAAAACACATTCAACATGCTAGGAGCATTGGTTTGAGAGATGATATTAGCTTTAGTAGTTAGATAGTTAGTTGAAACGTGTAACAAAGTAAATGTAACTGACGTTTGGTGATTAAATAATATAGAATTATTTATGATTTTTTTACTACCTTTTGTCAATTGTTTATTCTTGTGTTTCATTTTGCATGTTTTACTTCCCGAATAATTCAATTATTCAAACTCCATAGTCGATCATACTTTTGGAAGTAAGTAGTGAATTATGATTGTCAGGAATTAGATTGTAGACTATCTGAAGAGTTTTAGACATAGCAATAGTATTGATGCAATTTTCATGAGTACTTTGAAATGGAGATTTAAGTATTAGATTAAACCACACTCAGAGAATTCATGGAATTTATCATGAGTAATTCTGAGAAGATAACATCTTATAATCTTGAAACAGAGATATATGAGTTGTGATTTACAAGTGCGTTGTGCATTGATGATACGTAAATGCATCAGTAACTTGATGTTATAAAACGTATTGTTGTGCATGATATGATGAGTAAATAATGCCAAACATATAAGTCAAAGTTTATTCGTTCCTTTTTCCCTAACTCGACAAGCAATATCTTTGGGCCCCCCGGTGATTTGGTGTTGACTTATAGTGCCGGTCCTGCCAGGACTAAATTGATATGTTCGATTAGAAGTTCTATGTCATTACAAATCAGAAATCTGGAAACAAAGTATTGGAAAAGGAGATTGATTATGTTCCATGTCTCATATCTGAATGATATCTTGTAGAACGAAAGATTATATGATTAGTTATGTTAGGACACATAACTAACTGGGTTAGAGTTCGACAACAACTTTTGGAAGTTATAATTTGCTTATCAGTTTAGAAGTTATATTGACAACTATAGTTACAGAATTATCCAAGTGGGAGACTATTGCATTAGGTGTCTAAGCCCATAACTACAATTGGTATAAACTTGAATTGATAGTAGCACAACCTTTTCTGGGTTGCCCTCAAACCTAGCAATTGGACAAGATATTTTGGAGAGAGAGATTGATTTATTATTTGATTAACAAATTGAAATAGATAATTTATTAATATATTATGAGAATAATATATTAATTAGAAATAGTGATATTTAATTAATAATTAATAAAAAATTAATAAAAAATCAATTGGAATTAATTTTGGGATTAATGGAATTAATAAAAAGTGTAGGGGTTAAAGTGTAACTGTTCAATAGTTGAGTAGAAGACATTCTAGAACCTGCCTAGGCTATGGACAGTAACGGATTCCTTAGAAGAGATAGGACGAAATTATGATCTCCTCCCTCTTCTTTCCTCAATATCCTTCTTGCTTGTTTTGGGGGTGAACGACTAGACGCACGAAACTTGTGGTGCTTGCTTCCAAAAGGTCAACAAAAGGGATTCTTGGTTGTTTACTTCAACAATCAACAAGGTATGTATTCTTACTAATGGATTCAGATTTTTGTTAAGAAAATCTTATAGTTTGATAGTTCATAGTATGTTGTCTTTATGTGAAAGACATAGATCCTTCATATGTTGCATGTGCCCTAATCATATAAATGTTAAATATGTTTCCTCTTAGATCATTATTTTTGTAACATCAATAACCCTTCATGAATTTTCAAGATGCGAATGCCACACTCTTTTTGAAGATCATGGGTGAAAAAGAACATGGGTAATATATGCTTGGTTCGGTCTCCTTTGATAATTTCTTCCTTCAATTATGATGTGGAAGCCGCATTATAATAATACAATATGGTTGGAACATCCCTGGTAAAAGTCGGATCACATTTCTCGCGAATGTGTTGAGTTAAATTTCTTAACCAGATACATTCACGACTTGCCTTATTAATTGATATAATATCTATGTGGTTATAAGAAGAAGCAACTAAATTTTGTTTAATAGAATGCCAAGAAATTGCCTTACCACCATAAGTGAATAAATAACATGTTTGAGATCGAGCTTTGTGTGGATCAGATATATATCCAACATCTGCATAACCAGTTAACTTTGTAATTAATGAATTTGAGTAGTATAAGCCTATATCCATTATACCTCGAAGATATCAAAGAATCTGTTTGACTCCATTCCAATGTCTTCTTGTTGTGTAAGAACAGTATCTTGCTAATAAGTTTACGAAAAAAGATATATCAGGTCTTGTATTATTAGCAAGATACATTAGTGCACCAATAGCTCTATGATATGGTACTTTGGGACCAAGAAGTTTTTCATGTTTTTCACATGTCCGGAATTGATCCTTTTTGGCATCTAAATGCCTTACCACCATCGGGTTACTAAATGGATATGAGTAATCCATATAAAATGTTATAAACACCTTTTTCTAGATAATTGGATTGATGTACAAAAACTCCATTTTTGGTGTGCTCAATTTGAAGACCCAAACAAAATTTCGTTTTACCAAGATCTTTCATTTTGAATTTTTATTTCAAACAAGAAGCGGTCTTTTTTTAATTTTCCAGGAGTTCCAGTAATGTTCAAATCATTTACATAAACAACAATTATGAAAAATTTTGATCCAAGTTTTTTATGAATACACATGGGCTTATAGGATCATTTTTTTAGCCTTCTTTCAATAAAAATGTACTTAAGCAATTGAACCAGATATGACCATATTTCTTTATTCCATACAAAGATTTATTCAATTTTACCGAATATACTTCTTGAGAATTAGAAATTTGTCCTTCTGGAACTTTAAAGCTTATAGGATTTTGCATATAAATATCATTCTTAAGCGAAACATATAAATAGGCGATAACTACATCCATTAGACGGATCTCTAGTTTTTCATGAGTTTCCATACTTACTAAAAATGGAATGTAATTGCATCAATTACAAGAGAGTACGTTTCTTAATAATCAAATATGGGATTTAGATAAAACGTTGTGATACGAGTCATGCGTTATAGTTTATACCTCACAACTTCATTTTTCTCGTTTCTTTTTTGCACAAATACTCATTCGTGTCCCACTGGTCTTTCCCCATTTGATGTATGGACTACAGGTCCAAAAACATATCAATGAGAAAGAGAATTAATCTCTTAATTTATTTCAAATTTCCATTTGACTCAATTTTTTCTATTGCTACATTCCTCAATAGATTCAGGTTCAAGATGCTTCTTATGTTCCATAATCTTGGGTGCAATATTATATGAAAAAAAAATATCATCGACGTCTTTCTTATTTTGGTCTCATATAGCTCTTGTGTTGACATAATTCATTGAGATCTCTTCATTTTCACAATCTTTATGACATGAGTTTCTTTTTTTATGTCATTAGGCTCTTCCATAGTTTTACTAATCTTTTTACGAGATTCCGTTTTCTCTTTTGGACCATCACTTATGTTTGCTCTCTTTTATATTCGAGGATTTCTATATTTGGAACCGGCCAGTCTTCCTCACTTCAGGTGTGCCTTAGATTCATTTGCAGGTGTATTTTTTCCTTCTGGGACATCAATTTTAATTAGAGCATTTACAGCTGGTACATAAGACTTTGTTATTCTCTTAGGGTCAATAATGCATTTGGCAATTGATTTACTATATTTTGTAAATGAAATATCTTTTTTCAATTCAATTTCACATTGACTTGAACGAGGATCTAAAACTAGAAGTGATAATTCATTCCAAGATATTTTATTATACAACTTCTTTATTTCTTCACCTAATGTTAGAAAAACCGATTCATAAATTCTTAGTCTTCTTTGTGGACCCATTTTTCTGTTGTGAGAAGAGAAGTGGGTACATAAATTGCACATCCAAACATCCTTAGATGGGAAATATTTGGTTCTTGATTGCAAACTATTTGAATAGGGGAGAACGTATGATAATTAGTTGGCCTGATGCGTATAAGTGATGTTGCATGTAAAATTAGATGTCCCCATGTCGATGTAGGAAGTTTAGAATGCATTAGTAATGGTCTTGCAATTAATCGAATGTGTTTGATTAATGACCTAGCTAGAATAATTTCCATATGAACATGTGCAAAAGGATATTCAATAATTATCCCAATCGACATGCAATAGTTGTTAAAACCTTGTGATGTAAATTCTTCAACATTGTCTAGTCGCATTTTCTTAATTGGGTAATTGGGAAAATGTGCCCTTAGGCGGATTATGTCTGTAAGTAATCTTGAAAAAGCGACATTACGATTAGAAAATAAGCACACATGTGACCATCTAGTGGACGCAGGTCAATTAAAACCATAAAATATCTAAATTGTCCATATGTTGGATGAATTGGTCCACCTATATCCCCTTGAATTCTTTCTAAGGAACTAGGACTTTCATACCCAACTTTGTTCAATGATGGACGAGAATTAATTTTCCTTGAGAGCATGTAGCACAAGACAATTCATTAGCATGAAAAATCTTATGTTTTTTCAAGGAATGACCAGTTGAAGTTTCAATTATTTTACCCATCATCATTGATCAGGGGTGGCCCAACCGGTCATGTCAAACTTTGAAGGTGTTATCATACCTTTTATATTTAATAACATGGAATTCAATCGTTCTAATATTTATTTAATACAATGTGGAGGACAATACGAGTAATTTACCAAAAGATTTTTCTTACCCGATATCATTTTTGTAATATTTAGATACTCTTTATTACCATCATTAGTTGTTTCAACATGATATCTGTTAGACCGAATATCCCTAAAAATAATAAATTTATGGTGATTTGGATAAAAATAATGCATCACCAATTGTAATTATTGTCCCTTGTTGTAATACTATATTCGATCTTTTGGGGCCTTCAATCATTTTTTGCACTACCCCATATTGTATTAACGTTTACTTCTCCAATTGATAAGTAAGCGAATACTTTTCATTATTAAAAATGATATGTGTTTGTTCACTATCTTCAAGACATATATCTTCCTTGTTTTTCTTGTGGATATTCATATTCAATAAATAAAATTGAAAAAAAACATAAGAAACATTTGACTTAGAGAAATAAATTCATATTTTATTACTTTGAGAAGAACCACTGACATCACTTCTCATGACATGACTATGACATAAAACATAATAAAAAAGAGGTTAAACAAAACTACATAATATTCTTGAACATAATGATGATTCTAAACGAACATGATGCAAAACTCAAATGACATTAGAAATCCAAAAACTTCATGATAAGGCGACACATTCATATATCTTTATAGGGAGAACTGAATAATTCCATCACCATTCATAACTCAATGTTTGTCCGTTCTAGGTAGGCAAGATAATCGGCAACATCCAAATGTGCAATTTCTTGTTGATCTTCGGGAAAATATTTTTGGACAAAATTTGTTTCTGTATTTTTTCCTTCTTTAGATTTTAGAGAAGCTTGATAAAGATCAACAAAATGCTTTGGAGTGCGACATGTACGAGACCAATGACCACCCATTCCACATCGGTGACAAACATTTTCAACACTTTTTTTGCCTTGAACATTTTTATCATTAGGATATGGGTTTTTGTTATTTTCACACTTCTAATGTTTATATTCTTGTTAGTGTTGGGACGCTAATTATGACGGTCTCCATACGTCCACGACATTGGCTACAACTATGACCACAACCATGGTTAGACCCACGACCATTATGATTAGATGATGTTGCATTCACTTCTGGGAATGGACTAGAACCGGTCATACGTGATTGGTGATTTTTCATTAAGAGGTCATTATTTTTTTCAACCACAATAAGACATGAGACTAATTCACAATATTTTTTAAAACCTTTCTCACCATGTCGTCATCATTTATACTCTCACCACATAGTTTTAGTTGGGAAGTAATTTTGAGCATGACTTACATATATTCACTCATAGATTTAAAATGATGTGGTCGTAGGTGTAACCAATCTAAATGAGCACTAGGGTGTATCATCGTTTTTTGATTCTAATAACTCTCTTTGAGATTATTCCAAAGATAAACTGGATCTTTGACAGAAGGGTATTCAGCTTCCATTCCTTCATCGAGATGATGACGAAGGAAAATCATCGCCTTAGCCTATTCTTGGTTTGACGCTTCATTTAAAGGATTTACATCATTTAGGGTATTTCCATGACCCATAACAACAATGTAGATTTCAGCATCAAGTATCCATGATAAATAATTCTTTCCACTAATTTCAACAGTCATAAACTTCAAAGGTTTACCATAGTGAAAGTACTAATCAAAATATAGAGTTGTATGTAAGCGGATTATTAGTTAAGCAGTTTCATAAAATTACTTGTGAGAATTATACATGTGAACTTATAAAATATATATCTAATAATGACAAGAGCGACAAGAAATTGGAGCTCTATGGTAGATTCGTGTTGATAACGTATTATAAAATATGATGTAATAACAAGATAGATTATAGAGTAAAGAAAGACATGAGCGTGTAAAGAACTTTTATTACAATACTTGTGATGAAATCACAAACCTTTTAATACATATGACCTAATCTTTATACTACCAAAGTAAGATGAAATATGAGTTATAATATGAATGCACATTATGATGGTGCATTATTACACTCATAAAACACATTGAAATAGTTGTTACTAATGCTAAATAATGATGGAGAGTTATGGGAGAAATGGGGAATCTAATGGTATTCACAAACTAATATTTCATAACATATATGGAAAACGTTTGTAGGATTAAAATTACATTTTCCATTTAAAAATCTACACTCTTTATATCACTATAAATTTAATTTTATTTAAATTAATATTCAAATATTAATAACCAAATACCCAATATTTATATTTGGTTTGTCTAGATTTTTTAAGATCCCTGAATCTTTTGTTGTACTGATTACACTATTATGATTGACAATGAATAGGCTAGAGGAGGTTTTAATATGTTTTTAAATAGAGAAGAAGCATCTGGAGACTTTTGTTTTACATAAGTAAATATTAATGGTTTAATATGTATGTATTCTTTTTGTTTGAATATAAATCAATAAAATATTTTTGTTTAAGTCTTGTTGTTAACATGTTTTGAAATTCTGTGTTTTCAAGTCCTTGTTTATAAGGGCTTATCTCCTAATTCAAAATATTTATAGATAAAAATAAAATACTTTTTCGAGTATGTAGAGTTGACAGTTAACGGGTCTCTAAATAGGAGTCTATTTACACCCATTAGGCTATATGGATTGGTCCACGAGATTGTTAACAACAATTCAACGCCACATCAATTTCATTATATCCTTACTCACCATAGGAAATACTCATTACTCTACATCACCATCTTTATATAAATAAAATAAATAAAATCTAAGTGAGAGAGAGAGAGAGGAATAAGATAGAGAAAGGAAGAGAGAGAGAGAGAGATAGAGAAAGAGGAATAAGAAGAGATTGTGAAGGCCCTGACTCTATCACTTGACTCCGTAACCACAATTTATTTATTTAACTTGGGAGTGTTCAACATAAGTTGGAATTTCACCTCATCCTTATGCCTACGGTAACACAAGTACCCCCTATAGCCTCTTGCTATGGGAATTGGTAGTACGCTTAGCATATTGTCACATCAGATTTTTGCCTACCACCTACGCTTTTGTCACAACAGTTCCTCTTCCAGTGTCCACTTTCTCCACAAAAGAAGCAAGATCCATCTATGTTGCCCGTCTTGGATTTCTTGGGCTTAGAGGTGTTCAGTCCATAAAACATAGGTCTCTTAGATCACACAAAGTGACTCTTCTCAGCCTTTCATTATTCCATTGTTTGAACTAGTTTAAGAAAACTATCACTTTATTTATGGGAATATTGCTTAACATGTTATATCATTAGATATATATATATATATATATATATATATATATATATATATATATATATATATATCCAAATTATCCAAGACTTCCTGGAAGTCAGGAATAAATATTCATAGTGCGATGTTAGAAACATCTTGAGCATCAAATTGAGGCCTTTAGTTGCTATCATGTTCAGGTCTATTGCTTAAAGCAAGTTGTTTAGGACTAGGACCTTTAAGTGTATACAATTTCACATCTCTCACGATATTGTTTTTCAATACATCAACCCATTCACTGAAGTTGTATCTATTTAATGTTATGGTTTTATTAAGTCATTAAGGAAAATGATAATTATTTGTTATGAGAGTGGATTATTTATATCTAATTTTTTTTTTAAAATTCATTTATTATTTGTAATATTTAATCTTTAATAATTAATACCTTTTTAGTTTCTAAAAACGTTAATTATTAAAGTCTAGGATCCAAGTTGGAAAACAAATAAATTGTTAGATATCCTTTATCTCATTCATTTGAATCCAACATGATAGATATCAATTATCAATTATATTCTACTATATAATTCCTGGATTTATGGGATCGCTAACAACAAATTTAATTAGACATTTTTTACCCATATATGCCTCAGAACTCTCTTGTCTAGGTATCCTTTATCACAAAAGATTTCCGATCAAATCATCCAGTTTGAAAAACTTTTGTTATCGGCCTATAATTAGGTTATAGAAGTCGTGAATACACCCCGACCATCAAAAATATTATACTAAGCAGTTACATATCTTTTATCCCACTAGTGCATACAAGAGATGCGCGAGTATTCTTCAAAATGAATTGCATAGATTTGAGTTTGGTAAGGGTCTTTAATGTTTTATAATTCTAGTTAAAAAAACAAATTATATCATGGTTATTGCATGCATTGAATAAACCATGGTATACTTTAAAAAATCTTATTTTATGTAAAATCACATTTTGTTCTTTTATAAAATCCAGTTTTATATAATCTACACGACCAAATTTTAATAGCTAGTATTAAGTTTTACATTTGAGCGTTTTAGAAGATTTTAAAACCTTTTAAGAAAACTTCCTTTAACAAAAATAAGGTTTGGAGTTTGAGAAGTTTATAAATCTCAATTTCAAACTTATACAATTTCAATCCTGAAATTTTACCGGTTTCTAATTTTAATATATAAAGCTTGTTCTATTTAAAACTATTTTTACCATCTTATGTTAAAAGGTAAATTTCATTAAAACCAAACTCCTTTGTAATGTTTATTTATGTTCAAATATTATTTTGCATTTGAAAAACTAATTTATCAACCATAACATAATAATAGCAACATAAATATTAAACAACATAAACATGCAAAAACATATGTGCATAAACCAACCATCTAATGACATTTTGTGAGCCATCACAAAATGTCAAGTTCATTCCTAAAAGGGCATTTAAAGGGACCAAAAAACATATAGTAATGTTGTTGTAGAAGCTTCCACTTCAGAAAACACTCGTTGCTTGCAAAAAGTTGAAAGGCTTCTGAAGGTAATAATTCAGCAACATGCAACACTTTTTAGAAAAGGTTTCTTAAAATGTTGCATTAGGACCAACAGCTCCAAGGGAATCTGCCAACAACAAAATTTTTAGCAACGGTTTGCAAAAAAGGTTGGAACTCCCCTACAAGCTTGAAAGTTACAAAAATCACATTCTCTTCTTAAAAAATGGCTTACATTTTTGTACAAAAAAAAGTATTCCTAAAATTAATATATTACTTACAAATAAACAAAGAAAACTAATCAATTTAATTATTATATACCATACGAATAAATAAATATTAAAACTATTTTTCAACAAATCAACACATGCAACATTACAATGTTCCTTGACTAGTTTATATACACACACGTTTATATATATATATATATATATATATATATATATATATATATATATATATATATATATATATATATATATATACACACACACACAAAATTATATAAAACAACTTTTGTGAAAAAAAAATGCGTGTAAACTTTTGTCACCTAAAAAATATCAAATATAGAGTTATTAAAGAAAATATGTATAGATTTTTCTTGCAAAGTGAATCCAACAATGTTTTTCCAAATACAAAGATTTTATCAACTTAACATATAATATAACTAATCTTGAAAAAATGGTTTTCATACCAATTGTTGGGTTTTTATTCAAAAATTGTTTCATAAACACAAAGATAACAATGAAAGACTTTAATTTTGAACAAAATAAAAGTAGTTTTATTCCCACCCAAATATCATTTTTGCAAGAACTTAGAAAGATTAAACATAACCTTTGAAGACTTTGGTTCGTTTTGGCAATTAGGAAGTTGATGAAGATGGTTTTATACTCAAAGGAAGAAGCTCTATAGAAGTATCAACCAACATTTAGCTAACTTTATAAGATGCTAGTCTTCACCTTATAATAAAAGAATCTCTTAAGCCTTTAAAAACAAAACAAAGCTTTTATTCTAAAGGAGAGTTCAAGTAAAGTATTAAATTATTCCTACTTTGCTCTTAACACTTTAACAGATAAATACTAGAGAAAATATGGAGATGGAAAGCCCATAATTTCGTGATTTTGGCTAGTTAAAGAAAAGATACATGCACGCCTTTTTATCATCTTAATCCAAGTCCTTACCCATTGATTCTTGATGCTTTAATACACAACGCATCTAACAACAAAATGGATACAAGTGTAAGAACATGGATTTATGATTAAATAAATGCAATCATGTCTTCTTTTATTTGTGGTCTCCTTGAATATTTTATAAAAAGAAGACGCTAGGTTTTCTATAAAAAAAATCTTCTAATTTTTATAACATACAAAACAGATACCCCTTTTAGTCCAAAAAGATGTACATGCCATAATAAATCATAACTTGTGATATATTATGATATGTTTTGATACTTAGCATTGAAAATTAATATGTCTATGAAATAAATTATTTCCAATTAATTACAAGATATATTTATTTATTAAGAGTCACATTCTTATAAATAATATATTTGCATCAAATTGTTGTTAGTGTGACCCTTTAGGATCCTATACTATCTAGTAATATCATTCTATAATGACTCTTGGGCATATAAATCTTTTACTTGTCGGGGTGGCACACAACGAAATCCCTCCACATAGTCATTGGCATATCATCATGTCCTTTGAGAGTGTGTGACATGCTATATTTCCAACATTCCACTCCCAATGATGTTCCTTTTGGCGAGAATGTTATAAGGCTTGTATAGCATGAGGAGCCTCTATTTCGTTTCTAGGTGTGGCGGTTTGGTTTTATAAGGGTGTCTGTTCTATCTTGTTTTTATGGGTCCTCATGAGATGATGTGTGTATTTGGTCCCCAATGATTACAAACGGAGAGGTTTTTTCCCCTTTAACCACTCTACCGTTGTTTTTGTTTTTACCTCATTTGTAAGAGGCCTTTCCACCACTTTATTTGAAAATGGCAGAATATCAGGGTATCAATATGGTTTATTCAATTATTATAGTGGAGCAAGGTGAAAAGTATATTTGTATTATTACATTAGTAATTATTACATTGTTCTTCTTGAGCAAGGTGTTTTGATTACTCGAGCATCAGAATTCAGAAGAGAAAGTGGGTATGTATTTAAAATCGTTGGAGTTCGGCCTTCGCCTTAAGTTGAGTTATTTTGTGGAGGATGTTTTGGGTTTTTAAGAAATACACATCATGCGACTAAAACCCAATGCCACTAGTTCGTTAGTTGCATTTTAGATGTTATGTCGTAGTCGGATAATAGTGTTGATTGCTCATCTTTTTTACCATAATTCTAAGGATGTTCACTATATGGATAAAGCCGAATTGGACAATTGGACAATTTGGTATGTATATTCAGATTTTTGGATGAGTTTTCAGTAAAACCAAATTATTATTTCAGATTTCTTACTGTTTATAAAATTAAAATGGAATAGTCTAAAAATTTGAATAAGTGTTTATTATCATTTATTTATTTATTTATATATTTGTTTCCGTCGTTATTTATTAATTTGCTAAATTGTATTTTTACGTAGATTATAAAGTATTATCCAATCAAATAGCACAATATATACTTTTCAAAAGTTTTTTATCTATAAAATATTAAATTAAAATAAATTTTTTAATAGTTGTTCCCAAATTTTAATTCTCAACCAAACAATTTATTTTTGTTTATAGATAACTAATATATATATATATATATATATATATATATATATATATATATATATATATATATATATATATATATATATATATATATTGCGAACGGTTCAAATGAGAACAATAAATAAAATGAGGACGTGAGAACACTATTATTTTAATGTATAATTTTCAAAAGTTTTTTATCTATAAAATATTAAATTATAATAAACTTTTTAATAGCTGTACATAAATTTTAATTCTCAACCAAACAATTTATTTTTGTTTTTAGATGTCTAATATTCTTGTTATATATATATATATATATATATATATATATATATATATATATATATATATATATATATATATATAGGGCCCGGTTCGTGTGAGGACCCATTTTAAAGTGATGACTCGTGAGTACACCTTAAAAAAATTGAAAAAAAAATATAAATAATAAAATCGAGCATAGATCTATGTCCGGGAGAAAAACAAATTGGAAAAAAAATCGCATCATTAAAATTGATCCATGATTCAATTTTAATTTTTTATTTTGCATCATTATGATCCATTATTCAATTTTAATGATCCAGTTTTTTTTCCAATTTTTTCTTCTCCCGGACATAGATCTATGCTCGATTTTATGATTTGTATTTTTTTTTAGATTATTTTCAATTTTTTAGGGTGTCTTCACGAGTCCTCACATTAAAATGAGCCCTCACCCGATCCTGTTTCTATATATATATATATATATATATATATATATATATATATATATATATATATATATATATATATATATATTTCCCCCTCTTGAAAACTGATCTAACTGAATTGTAATTTGGTTGGTTTAGATCGGGTTTGAGTTTAGTTTGAACAATTCAATTCACGTTTGAAAACCAAAGTCAACTTGGATTTACTTGACTGGATCAGATCAAACTGATCCATCCAAACAAACACCCTTACATGTTTCTATCATCAAAACAATTGAGATTGGTCTATTTTTTCACATCATTGTAGAGCTAAAGTTGATTTTTTCTAGAATCTATTTAGAATTAGAAGGAACATTCCATTTGGGTTAATATGAAAATTTTTATGCGATGATGTATATTGTGTAGGGTACCTATATGATTAGGATAGAAAACCTGCTTTAACTAATCAATAGTTAGTAGGCGCTAAGAGATATTATGGGCTTATATCCGATAGTAAGGAATTTGAAGAGGTGACACTAGCTATGGTTCTTGAGCTGCTTCAAGTTCCATGTACCTCGCACTTGCTTTATCATTAAAAGCTTGATTTTCACTTACTTGGCTTTCACAAGAATAAGAGAATGTAACATTTGGAAAATCCAAGGTAATTTTTTTTTTCATTTTTAAAACAAAAAATCATACAAACGAGTTATTCCAAAACTGATCCAAGTGAATATATCATTTAAACATCAGAGTAATATCATTAATTGCCAATGCAGAAAACTCTGGCGGATGCTGTGCAGTCATGCCTGGCCCTTCCCTCTCAAACCGAAAGTTCCTAAAACCATAAATATGAAACCGTAAGAACAAAACTTAGTGAGTTCCCCAAAATACCAAATACCAAAACATAAAACTGTCATGGGCTACCCTCGTGGTCTTTCCTTGCAATGTTGAGGGCCAAATCACAGTCTTACATACAAGTTCTAGGGGCCAGATCCTGGTCTTTCATATAACTACCAGGGGCCTGATCTTGGTGTTTCATATAATTGTCAGGGGCCAGATCCTAGTCTTTCGTACGATTGCCAGGGGAAAGATCCAATTCTTTCATGCATGCATCACAGAAACAACTAGCTTTCCACATAACAAGTAATGGGCCGACATTGGTGCCTTCGATCCATACATATAATGAGAAAGCTCACCTCACAGTCTGAAAGAATAGTTGCACCGATCACTGCTCTAAAAGCTATCTCTACCGGTCACCTATACAGTTAACAGGAACCCAAATCTCAAGCAATAAATAAAATTACCCAAAATGCCCTTAGGTCAAACTTGGTCAACCCTGGTCAAAGTCAAAGTCAACGTTCAAGGTCCAAAAGTCAACATTTCTTCCCAACAGAGTACGCCCTGCATACCAAGAGAGTACGCCCAACGTACTCTAATCTTGACCAAAAGCGGCGTGTTGACCGCGTACGTGCAGCGTACCACCAGGTACGCCCAACGTATAAAGTTTCCAACTTTGTCCATAACAAGGTAACAAGATTTCAAGATCTAAAATTTATGCACTTAAAGTGACCAAAAGCTCATAACACCCAAAACTAGCTAGATCTAACAGTTTCATCATCAGTATTCAAAATTTATACCTCTAGAAAAAAGATCAAGGTGAACAAAGTGTGGATCTACAAGCTCCAATGAAACCAACTCTTCTTCAATGAGTTCCTTATTCTCCAAGGTCCACCAAGAACACTCCAAAGCACTTAAAAACATCTTTTTTCTCACAAGTCTCAATCTAGTGTTAGGGTTACAAGAGAGGGTGTTGGAGAGGTGGAGGGTGAGAAGGGAATGGGTTTGGGGGAGTTAACGAGCTTAAATATGGCTCATACCACGAAAATAGGGTTAGGGCACTGATCTCATATGCCCAACATACTCAATTTACTCCCAGCGTACTAGGGATACCCTATTACGCCCAACGTACATGTTGAGTAAGCCCAACATACACTTTGAGTACGCCCTAGCGTACACGGCTCAACCGAAACCGCCCTAACTTCAAACGGTCATAACTTCTTCGTCCCAACTCCGTTTTCACGATCTTTATATCCACGTAAAGGTATTGAAGAGCTCTACAATATTATCTAAATATCTTGGACTAAGAAAATTCTCGAACCAAAATCCATATTTCATGTAAGAACACGGCCTATAACTTTTTCCCGTTTTACCCTTTGACTCCAAAACACAATTCAAAAGTTTAGATCTCATAACCATCATTTCCTCCTTACAAAAGGTCTAAACATCGCCTTCTTAAGGCCTAAAGCCTTTACACAATCAAATTCTGGCCCACAGCCCTGAATCACATAATGATCCCAAACAGGGTGTTACAACTCTCCCCAACTTAAACTAGATTTCGTCCTCAAAGGAATTCCTTACTATCTCCTTTACCGAACTAAATGATCATGACTGAACTCCCTGAATCCCAAAAATGATTGGGGAAGTCACCTCGCTCTGATGACCGCCCACCCTTACTGTTGTCGAACCCAAAATAGCTGATATCACAAGCCCTAACGAAGAATGAACCTCAACTTTTTCTCCTAAGCCAACGAGTATCTAACTGATATACATGAAATTGAAAAACCTGAACAATGTCGGATTTCCAAACAGACAAAACTAATTAAAACTGTTCCCACAAAGGCTCAACTTCACAACCCAAACCGAACATACCTATCTGGCCTGCACAAATTTATAGATACCCAAAAATATATACACTCTGACCACCTACCAGATCCCTGATAAAAGTCGACCTTGACATACGATGGCCTTCCAATAATGGAACTCTTGCAAAGCAGAACTCACATACTAAGGACGGACGAATCCTTTCTCCCGCTAACCTTAACCGATAAAGGACAACCATCATTACTCAGATCAAAACCAGGAATCCAATACCTTATCTGACTTCCCGACATACAAAACCATTCTAAATCATAGCCAATATGGCTCCACTTCACAATATAATCAAAACAAAATATCCTTACGACCCTAAATTATCCTTTAGACCAACATTCACATTTTCGATCTATCCAAGATCTTTCGAGCTTTGAGCTGATCTACCAATTATCTGAAGCGTTGGATTCCCTATCGGTCGCTGAAACCGACATCCTTTCAAACGACTGTACCATGAGACTCTATCCAAGAGTCTGTCTGCCCAAGCTACCTGAACCTACTTGTATATAAGGCTTCAACCGCCCTCCTGTTCCAACCAGGGATATCATAACCAACCACCACACTGATTCAATGTAACTTACTTTGCTCTAAATGAATGCTACTCGTCCAACTGTAGTTTTACATCACGACCAACCGCATACGACCCACATCCTCCCTTGACCCCATGAATGTTCTGGCCGTCCCATAGTCTTAAAACACTTCTACACTGCCATGGACCCAACCCATAGTCTGACCGTGCATCTACCATACCAACCATAATCATCATGAGTCGAAACCTCATCCACCTATACCCCACTCAGGTGTTTGGGTTATTTTTCGAACCCCAAAGCCTTCATCAGACAAGAACAAGCAAAGAGGCTCAAACACAATCCCTCCACCTAAAACTAATCACATACCCTCCATGCACCACCACCAATGCGCAAGGTAACCTGAAATCTCATTCCTTGTGCAATACCATAGTCCAAGCGGTTCTCCCGCACTTGGATTCAACTGCCCTATTCCAACCACAAAATTAATAGATTTCCAGTCTATCTCGCAACCTGACTACTTGAAGCTGCCGACAACCTGAGCCCACAAGTACTAGCGTTCCATTACTAGCCAATCCTAGCGAACACACACCTGCCAAAATTGAATGAATACTCCCTGAAATCTCAATGAGCTCAATATTACCGAGTACTTTCCACTGAATCCACTATAAGTCCTTGGCGAATTTATCGGATGACGAAGAAAAAAATCTCAACTATCGAAACGGGTACCCAACCAATTCAACGACCTACTTGCACTAGAGTAATTCCCATGCGAACCTGCATTTGACCACACTTCGAAGGTATGAACATGAAAATTACCGATCTTACACCCACGATCAAACCAATTCCTCATTTCCTCGTATTCCCGAATGACCCCTACAATTCGTACATTCAAAACCAACATTCCCACCTTGCGGATTCCTTGAGTTCCTTGCTGATACCACCAAAGATCAAACTAGTTGTTGGTCTTTAGTCACTTAAAGCTTGATGTGACGGTGGTCAACGCCTCCCACATCAAAATTCAAAATCGGCTCCCCCAAATATCTTCAAAGCACGAATCTCGGTATGCAAAATGACATATGAAGATTCTCAAAATAAACTATCTATGACGTCAATTGGTGGGAACATCCACTCTGCCCTCGCGACCAGCAGTGATCCTCAAAATAACCGGAGCAGGTACACACATTGCTCCACCCCATAACATCAGACAGTCGGCTTTCTCGTGGCCCACCTGGTTGAAGTGGAAACATAATGGACTTGTACCATGAGGACAATATCTACTGACCTGACCAAGCCTTCCATACTTATAGCAACCCAAACCCCTAAATCAACAAACTACACTGTGTTGCTTCTCGTACGTGCTACACTGACCTCGGCCATGCTGGCCTCTCACTCGCTGATCAAAAGTCTTGGGTCTCTTTGTAGGACCCCCACCTGTCTGCACCTGCTTTCGTTTCCTCTTCCCGAGGTGCTCCAAATCAATCTCCCGCTCTCAGGCTCTAGCTATCATGTCCTCCAAAGTCCGACAATCTGAAACACTGACAAAATCCCTTATATCATCTCGCAACATATCATGGTACTTTTTCTTCTTCATTTCCTCGTCTGTGGCATACTGCGAATCCAAAAGAGCCCTCTCCCTAAACTTGGCAGTGATATCTGACATAGTATCAGTCGTCTGGCGATGGTCCAACTCTGCACCTCGATAGCTGGTGGAAACTCTGCCCTAAACTGGGTCACAAACTCCTCCCAAGTCATCGTCTCAACGACATCGCCACCCAAAGCGAAGTCACCTCCTCCCACCAATCTCAAGCTCTGTCTTTCAGAAGACAAGAAGCTATCTGAACTTCGACCCCTAGGGGTAGAAGCTCGACCGAAAAGCATTCACCATGTCCGCTAACCACCTCCTACTAGCAATGGGGTCCTTCTCCCCAAATAAATCGAGAGCTCCACAACCACAAAATTTGCGGAAGGAAAGAGTGTGATCCCTCACAATAGCGTAAGGTGCCAAGGCGCTCATGTAAAATCTCCATAATCCCTTCCTTGACAGAACCAAGTTTGACAGGAGTCTGCTCCAAAATGTTGCGGGTGATCTCTGACGAGATGATGTCCTGCGTCTGCTCATCCATCGGTTCAATGCCATCACCTGAGCCTGAACCTCCTCCGCGAGTGCTCATCACCATACTGAAAAGCAACTGTACAATAACTGGAACATACTCAAAGAATCCTCTTCCCACAGGCCTCCTAGATTCTCCGTGACTCCCCTTGATCGAGTATGGATCCTGTGCTTTCAGTAGTACGTGCCCAATACTATCTTCCACACCTACCCATACTTTCCTCAAGAGTTATCTCGAATCCTCCAAGTCAACTTCTCAAATCGGTACTCCAAGTACATGCTAAATAGCACAACCCAGCCTACTAAAGCACTTCCTAGGCTCTCCTAGGTTCCCGACCTCACCCTGCCACCAGCTGCTAAAAAACTCCCAATAATGTCAGCTAACCACTTCTTGAATACAATCACATGCAACAAAGATTAGACAATCCTTTGAGTAAAAGACTCAACCATACAACAGTTGGACTCAGACAAGAGCTTCGCAATAGAGTCAAATCCATCACTCGGAGATTATTTAACCTTTTCAACATGTGGCTTAACATATTCACTTAATAGTTAACTCACATGACTAAGAGTTCCACAAAGCACAAAGCAAGAAACATTTATGCAGTAACACTCCAATCCATAATACAAACAAAGGGTATCCCACACTCACTTGCTACTACCATGCTAGGAACTGCTACTCTCACTTCCGGTTGCCTTATGCATGGAAATTATACACAATACAGGATCAAATAGACCATCCAATAAAAGATTTTACTGTAGGACCACAACCAGACAAGGAACAGGAAATAAAGCCAAATCAGTCATTCTAGGGCTATATGATCCTAACCGTATGCACAATTTAAAGCATATACTTAGCAATTATTGTTACAAATACAAATTCCCAATCATAGCATCCAATGCTTCTTAGGCTACAAGGCATTACATATCAGGCAAATCTATCATTCAATTCCTAAAATATCCTTATCCTTATCCTAGCATGTGAACATTCATATCATATATCATATCAACATTTATGGTTATTCTGGGAATCACTTACTTGAGCTCGGCTGATTGCATGCATCACACCCCCTTTTTCTTTAAAAAAATCTTTTGAGAAACTTATTTTCTTTACAAAAATCTTTTAAAAACTTATTTTCTGTCAAAAAACGACCAATTCCTCAGTTTGAGTTGAGTGTGCCCGAATCCCTCAAACCAAGGCTCTGATACCAACTTGTAACATCCCTAAAATCGAAGGTAGTTTTTTTTCATTTTTAAAACAATAAATCATACAAACGAGTTATTCCAAAACTGATCAAAGTGAATATATCATTTAAATATCAGAGTAATATCATTAATTGTCAATGTAAAGAACATTGGGGGATGCTATGCAGTCAAGTGGGGCCCTTCCCTTTCGAACCGAAAGTACCTAAAACCATAAATATGAAACTGTAAGCACAAAGCTTAGTGAGTTCACCTTGGTCTTTCATACGATTGCCAAGGGCCAGATCTTGGTCTTTCATACAAGCATCTCATAGGTAACTAGCATTCCACATAACAAGTAATGGACCGACATTGGTGCCTTTGACCCATGGATATAGTGAGAAAACTCACCTCACAGTCTGAAAGAATAACTACACCGATCACTGCTCTAAAAGCTATCTCTACCAGTCACCTATACAATTAACAGGAACCCAAATCTCAAACTATAAATCAAATTACCCAAAATGCCCTTAGGTCAAACTTGGTCAACCCTCGTCAAAGTCAAAGTCAACGGTTAAGGTCCAAAAGTCAATATTTCTTCCCAGCGGAGTACACCCTGTATACCAAGAGAGTACGCCCAGCATACTCTGATGTTGACCAAAAGCGGGGTGTTGATCGCGTATGCGCAGCGTACCACCCGGTACGCCTAGCGTACGCAACCCAGTCCCCAAACTCCATTAAGAGCTTATTTCATTAAGCCTTTACGTCCAAAACTCAGATCCAAGCCCAAAATGATGTCCTAAGTCATAAAGTTTCCAACTTTATGACTTTGCATGGCTATAAATTGCTTAATGTCCAAAACCCTAAGCTCTTAACCCAATAAGACATCACAACTCTTGTATGGAAAGGATAGAAGGGCCAATATCACATTTTATGGTTCATAATAGCTCCATAATGGATGAAGTTTCAAACTTTATCCATTAGAATGGTCTTAACAAAGAAGATCTAGTCTTTAAGTCTCAAGGGGACGCAAAAGTGCATCTTTTTCAACTTAATCCATTAAGTACAAGTCTGCAACCTTCAGATCTGAATCAAAATGATGTTTAGATGGCTAAAGTTTTCCAACTTTATCCATAACAAGGTCATAAAATTTCAAGATCTAAACTTTATGCACTTAAAGTGACCAAAAGCTCATAACACTCAAAACTAGCTTGATCTAACAAATTTCATCATCAAGATTCAAACTTTATACCTCTAGAAAAAAGATCAAGGTGAAGAAAGTCTGGATCTACAAGCTCCAATGAAACCAACACTTCTTCAATCAGTTCCTTATTCTCGAAGGTGCACCAGGAACAATCCAAAACACTTAAAAACACCTTCTTTTTTCTCACAAGGCTCAATCTAGGGTTAGGGTTATAAGAGAGGGTGTTGGAGAGGTGGAGGCTGAGCATTGAACGAGTTTGGGGGAGTTAAGGAGCTTAAATAGGGCTCGAACCACAAAAATAGGGTTTGGGTACTGATCGCGTATGCCCAACATACTAGGGATACCCTAGTACGCCCAGCGTACGCGGCTAAACCCAAAACGCCCTAACTTCAAACGGTCATAAAGTCTTCATTCCAACTCCGTTTTTGACGATCTTTATATCCATGGAAATGTATTGAAGAGCTCTACAATATTATATAAATATCTTGGACTACAAATTTCTTGAACAAAAATCCATATTTCATGTAAGAACCCGACCTATGACTTTTCCCGTTTTACCGTTTAACTCCAAAACACAATTCAAAGGTTTAGATTTGACAACCATCATTAACTCCTCCCAAAAGGTCTAAACATCTCCTCCTTAAAGCCTAAAGCCTTTACACAATCGACTTCTGGCCCACGTCCCTGAATCACAGAATGATCTTGAATAGGGTGTTATAGAGAAGTTATTCTTTGTGGGTTTGCATATAATAATCTAAACCACATTTAGAGTATTATAAAAATATGTATTTAGTAGATGTTGTGTTTAGAAGCTTTACTCCAACATTGGCTTCAAATCAACAAAACATTTAAATAAGATAGGGATGGATCCTTTCCATATAAAATCTAATAGATAAAATGTTTTATCTACTTATTAGTTGGCATTTGTACTCAAGGTACAATTGATAGTGTTATAGGTGCAATTTCAAAGAAATAAAAGGAGGATATTCTATCGATTAGAAGGTAAATCATACCAAGTAAGTTTCATTTCAACCTTTATTATCCTTAAGGCTTTAGATAGTTCTTACTGGTTTGTATCTCAAGTTTTTTTTTAAAAGCTCAACAAAAGATTTTATAATTATGCTTTACCATGTAAAATATAATTATAACTACTATAGTTGTTAATAAGGTTGATTTGGTATCTTGTGCTAAATATTAGACATTCATTAGAAAGGAAGTCATACATGTTGTATTCAGGTGTCTAAGCTCATAACTAAATTGGTATAAACTTGAAAAATAGAAGAAAAGCAAGACCAAGATTTATAAAAACTTACAAACCTTTTATAAGTTATACATCTTAACTTTTGGCAAAAGGACAAAAAAAACATTTCTAGTCCAAAATAATGTACATGACTTAATAAATCATACCATATGATATATTATGTTAGTTTCTAATAAAAATTATTATTTCTAAGAAATAAATAGTTTTCAATTAATTATAAGAGTTTATTGAATATTTATTAAAATTAATACATAATAAATAATCAATTGTATCAAGTTGTTGTTAGTGTGACCCATTAGTATCATATGTTAATTAGTAATATCGTTTTAATATGTTTATTGAGCATACTAGATCTTTCAAGAATCACGTCAGCATATGTAGTTTTTTTAATTGAACAAGTGGAGTGAATAGAAAAAGTTAAAAGATGGAAACTTTTGGAGCTTGAATTGTGCAGGGATTGAAGAAGAAAGACAATAAACACCTAATGTCTTTAGTTACACATCCAACGTAATTGAAGAGTGAAATGATGAAATTGCTCGCTTCTATGATGCATGTGGTATACTTAACGAGTCTTTTTAAATATTTATTACATTGAGGAACCAAAACCACAAAAACATCCAATAATTTTAAACCATTGATGCAATTTGATACTTTTTTGAACTGAAACCAAAGAAAATTAGAAACCATTGTGACCGTTTTTGTAGTTTTCACTATTAAATGATTTCGAAATACCAAGATGTTTTGTGATATTATTAAGTTGCAAATCAACCAGATCACCTTTGGCTTAGTGGTATCACTGTTTGGAAGATGTCCCTTCCCAAGTGGCTAAAGATTCAAATCGTATCGTTGATAAAAATGTAGAATTAAGAGTAAAATTAAAAGGTCACTACAAGATAGATGGGTAATAGCGGCGACAACCCCAATTAGCGGCGACATGTAATTGATGCGTTACATGTCGCCGCTAATAGGGGTTGTCGCCGCTAATACTGCTACAGTGTCGATCCGTGTCAAATGAACCATGTCCATTCGATCTTCATTTAATCTAACAGTTGGAAATGAGTGAAAAAGGCACTGCCTTTTTCCTCCAGGGGTGTCACCGCTAATATCCATATGTCGTCTCTAAAGGACTCGCATCTCCGCTAATACGCCTCGTCGCTAAAGGCTTTCGCAGATAACCCCTTGAATTCAGCTCCTTTCTATGTCTGCCTCCTATGCACTTGTCTGAAACGATTCCTAAACCCCCCGACTTCCTTTTGACGACGTTCTATTTCTGCCACAACCCTCGTCTTCAGCAACAATTGCCGCCGACCCGCCGACCACCACTGGACCTCCATTAGCAGCGACGACCACATCGTCTCCAGCGACAGAAGCAGCGACAAGTCGTGAAATTTGACAAATTAAGATTGAAATCCTCCTGTATTTTCTATTCCTATTCTATTTTGGTGTTTTTTTGTACTGATTTCAAGCTTTAATTTAAGCGTTGTGTCGGAAAAATCTAGTTTCTGCTGGAATTGTTGCCGGAATCATGGAACTCTTGTCGGAAAATTTCGAAATTACACCACCACAGCTTCCTTTTCATATTTTTATCTTTCATTTTGTATGTGGAATGTATTTGTATGTGTATGGTGCATGTATGTGTTTTTCCATGTGTTTTTTTATATGTGTGTTATTTGTATGTGTATTATTTGTGTATGTGTATGTGTATGACTTTTGAAATTATATATGTAATTTGTATGTATGGAAAAAATGAAAAAAATAGGTTGCTATAATGAAAAAAAAGTATGATGCTATAATGAATATGTAATTTGTGTAGCAAGCATGTTTATGTGTATTTGTATGTATAATGTGTGTATTTATGTATGTAATGTGTGGAAAAAATGAAAAAAAAATATGACGCTAGAATGAATATGTAATATATGTAGGATGTATGTTTAAGTGTATTTGTCTATATTGTAATGTGTATGATGTATGATGCAATACTGAATATGCAATATGTGTAGGAAACATATTTAGATGTATTTATGTAGAAAGTACGATGTTATATTGGAAAAAAATGAAAAAATAAAAATTTTGTGTATTTCTATGCAACTTGGAAAACACAATGCTATAATTGAAAAAAAAAGTTTGTACATGTATTTTTATGCAACTTGAAAAGTACAATGCTATAACTGAAAAAAATAAAAAATAAAGTTTGTGTATTTTCCCCATACCCGAATTCCAATCACCACTCTCATCCCCGCCACCGACCCGCCTAATACCCGACGGATACGGGTGAAAATATATTTGTCGGACACGACACACCCGATGGATACCCGATTAGTTCAAATTTTCATACCTAAAATAAGAAAAGTTATTTTAGTTCTAATTTTTATTTGAAAATCTAACAATTTCTGCTAAATTAACAAAAAATTAAAATAAAAGTAACCAAAGATTAACTTGGTCACATGCTTTAGTATCAAGTAAACACCTTTCCTTTATATATAACAAACATGCTTGACAATTTTTGTTTTACCGGCAACGTGGGATGGAATCCAAATACTTGGTGCTTCCTTGTAAACCATAAATATAAACATCCTATTTCACTTTAATAGTATTGTATAAACATTAAATGGCAAATGACCTAATTCAACTCTAGACAAACTTCTTAAAATATAATTATTAAATAAAATTACCTACTCATTTTCTTTTAACAAATATGACGAATATATAACTAACCACTAATACAAACACTAACTAATACTAATAACATCTTTTTTAACCCATTAACAATAAAGAATGTAACCCAAAATAAGATAAAATAAGAAAACTTTTTTAAAATGCAACTAGTCACCATAAAAATGGCATAACAAGTGAAATAAATAAAAATATGCACAAATCATTCTCCTAATATAAAACCATATAATTTTGTATTTCCATAAATATGATATTCGTTTGAGGAAAATAAGACCATGAACATCCTAAATGTTTTTTCCCACATCGGTATAAAAAAAAAAACCCAATGCTATAATTGAAAAAAAATAAAAAAATTAGAAAAAACAATGCTATAATAACAAAAATATTGTAAAGTATAATGCTATAATGAAAAAAAAATAGAAAAAATAGAAAAAAATAAAAAAAAACAATATAATATTTAAAGTACAATGTTATTAAATAACAAAAAAAAATTAAAGTACAATGTTGTAATAGGATAAAATATGATATTATAAAAAAAATATATTAAAAGGTACAATGCTTAAACAGAAGAAACAATATAATATTTAAAGTACAATGCTATTGTAGAAATAACAAAAAAAAATTCTTCCAAATTCTATTCGTTTGCGTATTTCTTTGTAATCATCATGAGTCTAGAAATATTCGCCCGAAATTGATTTAGAAATTAATTTCAGGTTGTCCCCGTTTTGAGACTGCTTTTTGAATACTTTATCTCATTTAGGATGTGAACATGTATCACATGACTGTTTGTTTAAGAAAAATTTAGTTGTCATTTTATCTTTGCTCCTCGGGTATATATATATATATATATATATATACACACACACACACACTTGGGAGCTAAGGAGAAATGCTGTCGAATTTTTCTTACACATACTATCATGTAATACACATTCACATATGAGATAAGGTATTCAAAAAGTGGGTTTAGAAGCCTACCTTTGTGAATACTCTATCCGTTTCTGATTATTTTCTCAGGTGTTCCCGTGTTGGGATACTTTTTGAATCATTGACTTAATGAATACTCTACTTGATTTTTCTTTCTTGTAGAGTAAACGTTAAACACTAGACTATGTTTCAGTTGCATCATGTCTATTGATAAAATATGGACTAGTAATCTACATCGTTAATCTCCCGAGTTCCAGCTAGGACTCGACTCTTTTGTCAAGAGATCCATGTCACACCTAGATTGTAAACGTGAAACTAGATGTACGTATGAGCTATGTGATAATCGTTACTTCATGGATCCAAAAGCAATAAGACGTCATGTTCATATATATGGTTTCACTCGGTCATACGAAACGTGGTAATATCATTGTGAACCTTTAATTCCTCCGGTTGTAGATGTCATAACCCCTAGTAACAAGATGGTTGATGTTATCGACGATGTTATGTGGGAGTCGTGAGAAAATGATATCAACCTCGATGAAGGAACCTCGAATATAGGGCGTAGCGGTGTCGATGATGATTTTGAACAGTTGTTAGAGGCAGTCGAAACCAAGTTATATCCTGCAGGTTAGACGTTTTCTTTCATTGATTTTTTTGCAAAGTTGATGCATATCAAGGTCAACAACAAATGGACTGATAGTTCATTTGATCAACTCCTTGAGTTGTTGCATTCATCATTTCCACAGGACAACAAGGTCCCCCGTTCATATTATCTAGGCAAAAAGAAACTGAAGAAGATAGGTTTGGGGTACGAGTCAATACATCTTTGAAAAAACGATTGTTTTCTCTTCTGGAAGGAACACAAGTCGTTGCAGATTTGTTTCGGTTGTAAAGAGAGTCGGTGGATTGGTAAAAACACCAAGGGTAAGAAGGTGGATCAAAAGGGTGTTACGACACTTTCTAGTGGCCCCTAGACTACGACGTTAGTATTGTTCAAGGTACGCTTCCAAAAATATGATATGGCATAGTACCGGGAGATCAGAAGATGGTGTGATGCGTCATCCCATTGATGAAGAGTCTTGGCAAAAATTTGACGTAGATTAGCCTGACTTCTCGAGTGAACCTCGCAACCTACGCCTAGGACTGGCAGCTGATGGCTTTAATCAAGTTGGTAACATGTGTAATCCACATAGTACATGGTCTGTCGTACTCACCACAGAGAATCTACCACCATGGCTTTGTATGAAAGAGTCACCATGCGTATTGGCCTTGTTGATTCCCGCCCCGAAATCATCTGGAAAGGACATAGATGTTTTCCTTAGGACATTACTGGAACAACTTAAAGTTTTGTGGCACTTAGGCGTACGTATTAAAGACGCAGCGACAAACACATTTGTCACGATGGAAGCTATGTTGTTATGGACAATAAAAGACTTTCCAGCTTGTGGTAGTTTATCGGGTTGGAGCGGACAAGGGCATAGAGCGTGCCCGACTTGCAATGAATACAATCCCTCGTACCGCACAACAAATAAAGTCATTTATGTTGGTCATCGTCGGTTCTTAGATGCTAATGATACATTGAGGATGAGTTTCAAATTTAACGGGCAATCCATGACAAAACCCGCTCTGAGACACTTACTGATGAAGACATACAAGAGCAACTAGGTTGTATACTACTTCGTAAACTGGGTAAACATCCTAAGACTCTCAAGGAAAACATGGATCGACAAAGATTCGAGTTGAACTGGTCGAAACGCAGCATATTTTTCGTACTAGAGTATTGGTCTTCTCTGCAGCTGAAGAATAACATAGATGTGATGCATGTCGAGAAAAATGTAGGTGAGAGTGTTTTGATTACTTCTATGATGAATGATAAGAGTAAAGACACATCAAATGCACGAGAGGACTTGAGAATTCTGAATATCCGACATAATGAATGGTTGTAAAAAAAGGTAACAAGTTCACTAGACCACATGCAAGATACACATTCAAGAAAACTGATGCAAAATCTTTTATCAATTTATAAGAGATGTTAAACTGCCAGATGAGTTTTGATATAACATCAGTAAGAAGGTGGTAGGTAATGATACTAACATTCTTGGGTTGAAATCTCATGACTATCACATTCTTATGCAACTTTTGATACCGATTGGAGTTAGAGCGTTATTGGACAAAGAAACCTCTACACCAAGTGTAGATCTTTGTACGTTTTCAAGCAAATTTGCTCCCAAACACTAAAGGTGGAAGATATGAGGAAAGCAAAAGAAGACATTATTAGAATCTTGTGCAAGTTAGAGTTGATTTATCCTCCAGCGTTTTTTGACACTATGATTCATTTAGTTTTCCATGTACCTAATGAAGCGATTGCCGGAGGCCAGGTATGTATGAGATGGATGTATCCGTTTGAAAGGTATATGAAAAAACTGAAAAACTATATCATAAATAAGGCAAGGCCAGAAGGTTGTAGTGTTGAAAGTTATGTTGCTGAAAAAGCTTTATCATTTTGTTCGATGTACCTTCGAGATGTACAGACTCAAGCCAATCGCCCTGAAAGAAATGAGGACGTTGTCATTGAAAAACAAAATTTTGGATGTTTTTGTATAAGTGTCGATCGGCCAACGCAATGCAAATCAAACATCTTGATATAAGGGAATAACGTAATATAGAATGGTTTATATTCAATAATTGTCAAGAAGTCAGACAATACATCTAGTATGTGTTATCTTTATCTTTCATTAATTATTGTTACTTTTTTCCATTCATCAATTTTATATATATATATATATATATATATATATATATATATATATATATATATATATATATTTGTCATCGATATAGAAAATTCAAATCTGAACATCTTGAAAGTGACGAAAATACCGAATTGCCCAACTGGTTTCTTAAAAAGGTAATAATAATTAAGAAACAAATGTGTAAGATCAATATAGCAAATCAAGAATACATAACACATTAATATATGTTTAATAGGTTTTTCAGATGGAAAAATAAAACTCTCCAGAATTGCACAAAGAGTTGCCGATCCATTCAATGGGTTCACAAATGGATGTTTAACTTACAACGCGTGCATAGTCAACGGTGTTAGGTTTATGGTGCTTAGTCGTGATGCAAAATGCACAACGCAAAACTTCGGGGTTCTAGCGGGAGATATTCCTGATCATAATTTCATCAGTATCAACACAGAACACGAAGCGTACCAAGATGATCAACTCATATATTATTGCAAGCTAAACAAGTGTTCTGCATCCACGAGCCTGTTAATAATAGAAGACACCAAAACAACAACCCTTGTTGTGTCGTCGAGCATGTTAATCGTCGAAGTATTTGGGATCTACCATCCGACAATGCTCGTGTCGAAAATGCTTACAGCGTCTCTGTCCAAAATGTCAACAATGTGGAGGCCGAAAATGTTGACGTAGTACAAGACAACTCTTCATCTGGAGCTAGACTTTTTATCGACTTCTCACAATACTTTCAAAACAATTTTAATGTAGCTCAAAACAATTGTAACAACCCGTTATTTCGAATCAATAAAAGTCAAAAACAAGTCAACTTAATTCAAACATGTTAAATAAAAGTCAAACACGTCAAGTATTATGTCAAATAATGTTATTAATTATTTAAACATTTTATATATTTTGATATTTAAAATTTAATCCCAAAAGTATGGAACGAAATCACCATTTGGTGACTCCATACGAGACCGAGAACACCCACCGAAAACCTCATGAGAGACCACCTCCTCGGACCGAAATCGAGTTTTCGGTCAAGACCGTAAAGATATCTTCTTCGGACCGCAAACAACCGACCCCAAACATCATTGGGACCGAAAACCTTGACCGAAATCAAGGAGATATCGGTTGAACAGTAGACCGAAGACTCCTTTTATCGGTTAGATTCTAGGCCGAAATCTCCAAACTTTTATCCTTTGGCACACATTTTAAGATGATTTAATTATATTTTACCAAGTAACCACCTACCTTTTACTTCATGTATAAGATACATAATAGAAAACTCTCACATTTCTCTCATTTACGTCCCAAAAACTCTCAAGAACTTCTTTTCTTCAAACAAGATCATTAAGGAATCATTGTAAGTTTTAAAAACTAGTGTTATTACAATTATATTTATGTTAGAATATAATATTTACACAGTATCATGTGTTTAAAAAAATTAGGACACGATTAGCTTCCCGTGTTCTAGCTCGGAGTCACTGTTACTATCTTACCACGACTACAAACAAGGTGAGTTCATACCCTTACGTTTTCACAAATTTTAAATTGTTTTAGGGGAGAATACAAGTAAAACACAAGAAATATTGTGTTTAAAAAATATAAATTTCTTACAAAACATATTAAGACGCAACAGTTTTCACACCAACACGGAAACAAACTTATAAACTATAATATGTATAGTTTATGGAACAAAGATACTATTTTACAAAGTTCAGTTTACAACACGGAAACAAACTTATAAACTATAATAGGTATAGTTTATGGAACAAAGATACTATTTTACAAAGTTTAGGTTACAACACGGAAACAAACTTATAAACTATAATAGGTATATTTTATGGAACAAAGGAACTATTTTACAAGTACAGGTGCACATATAAACAAAAAGGGTTTTCAGTTATTACTCGTAAATATGGTGAAGCAATTTTTGAGACAACTTCGTGTACTTATCTAAGTACGGGTAAAAGTCCTGACTTATAACCAGAATCTCTTGTAGGGAGAGCGAGATATTTGTGTATAGATCTATTTGGGACTGAAAATCCCACACCTCGATCTTTTGCTATAGTTTTAATGTTAAACAAGCTATGTTTTGAACATAATGTAAATACTATGTTATCAATAAAATGGTTGTTGTTACTTTGATTACTATTATACATTTGTTGTGATACTGTACATGACATCCTCCACCCCCGAACGTTTCCGTCGTTCCAGTTTGGGGGTGTGACAACAATGTTGATTATGACAATGAGGACGAGACTGAAGTACCTTCGACAACGGGTAGAATCAATAATATTTCCGAGGTAGAGACTGATTATGATGATGACGATTCCGATTATGATACTCATCAAGAAGACATTGAAGTAGATGATGGAGATTCTGATTAAAAAAATAATTTTTTTTAATAGAAACTTTATTTGAAGTGTAACTTTTATTCATATTGTTTGTCTAACTTTTATTCATGTTGTTTGTCTAACTTTTATTTATATTGTGTTTCTATCTGGTACATATTGTAATTTTACAGGCTACATATGAGGTTTAGTTGGGTGATACTCTTTACCACGATGGTCGATGTTATGGGCCTTGGACACATAGGGGATGGAGCCGGGGATCCACTACCTCCGGTAGGCTTTGGTCGCGGTCATCACGGACAAGATGGTAAGACTTATTATGATATATTTATTATCTTTTTTATTAATTTATTATAAATTATCGTGACTAATATTTTTAATTGTATTTTTTAGCTGAGCTTCCAAAGAAAAGAATGGGTTTATAATGTTGATACGGGCAAACACGGGAAAGCCCGTGGATTTGGATTTCGACAGCGAGATCACATAATCCCCTATCGAGAAGCGTGGTGATTGGTTTTCACATGAGATTGGGAGCTATGTGGATGAACATCCCTTTTAGCGTATCTGGTTGGGATAATGTTTCCCCCACTTTAAGGAATGCAATAGTCGTGCATCAAAAGCTAACTTGGATAATATTTTAAGAGTAGTTGTGATTGGTATTTAATTAAGTAACTTTTTTGTATTTGTAGAATAAGTTTTATTTGGATAAGGTTAACTTGGATCCCGAGCGTGCTTAGTTGTTGTGAAGCATTGATGCGAGTCTTGCAAAAATTTACATAGGCCAGAAAAAGTAAATCCTATACTTATTTTAAGGATATCCGGGGGCCTGTTGATATCCCAATGGCGTTAAACACCCCCCCCCCCCCCCGAGGGTATGTCAGGTGAAAATTGGGCGAAGGTAGTCGAACATTTTCAAACGCCCGAATTTTTAAAGCGTTCGACGTCAAACAAAGAAGTTCGTGCAAAACAACAAGTTGTAAACAGAGGGGGGTCGAGCTCTTATAGCAATGTCTGTTTCAAAGAAGTAAGTTATGATATATTTAAATTTTTATTTAAAATATAATTAATCTAATTTTTAATGTTAAATAGGATATCACTCAAATCGAAACATTTCGTAAGGCTAATACCAATCGTCAATGGGTATATGGTAATCCTGCAGTCGAGCAACAATACGTAAGTGGTTAATTTGTATTTTCATATAAGTGTTTATATTGTCCAAGGGTATTTAATAATCTAATTTTTATGGTGTTTATCATTTTTTGAAAATACAATTGGCTTTATTGCAAGAGATCAATCAACAAACCCGATCTTCTTCTGAAGCAAGCAGTCTAACACCAAATGATATAAAAAATTGTTTTGAAAGAATATTGGGTGTTCGACGCGGACATATCAGAGGCATTGGGTGTAAACCTCCTACGGTTGTCTCTCTGTGCAATCAAGAATAACCGATGACACAATAACCATGACAATCACAATAATGATATGATGGTAATTGTTTGTTTAGTATATAGTACAATGCTATAAGGGAAAGTAGAATGCTATAATGATATTTTGTTATGGTTTGATATGTTGATATTTTGTATTTTGGTAATTTTTGGAAAATACAATGCTATAACGGAAAAATGAAAAAAAGTACAATGTTATAATGAATATGTAATATTGTGTATCATGTAGTTTGGTTATAGTTTGATATGTTGGTATTTTGTAGCTTGGTAATTTTTTGGAAAGTACTATGCTATAATGGAAAAATGAAAAAAAGTCTAATTCTATAATGTATATGCAATATTGTATATCATGTAGTTTGGTTATTGTTTGATATGTTGCTATTTTGTAGTTTGTTAATTTTTTGGAAAGTACAATGTTATAATGTATAAATTGTGTATGATGTATGTTTAAGTGTACTTGGAAAGTAGAATGCTATAATGTTATGTTGGTTATAGTTTGATATGTTGGTATTTTTTATTTTAGTAATTTTTGGAAAGTACAATGCTATTATGTTATGTTAGTAATATATTTCGATTTATTTGTAGTTGGAAATGTTGCACACAATACTAAAGGACCCGACCTGTTTTGCGGCACTGAAAGACTAGTTTCGCTTATTGCCGCCACGCAATGATAACGAAAGAAACGATGAGAGTGATGAGGACGAGTAGCTACTTTTTTAGGATTTTATGAAATGTTTTGTTTGAGTTAAGATTTTGGATATATTGCACTTTGATTGGATGAATATTTGGACCGGTTGTGTATGGACTAATATTTTGGATTAATATTTATATAAAATTAAGTTTTGTAGCAGTTTTTATGTATGTTATAGCATTTTTTATAATTTTAATGTTACACTAAAAAAAAGGAAAATGTTTTAGCGGCGACGTCTTTATCAGCGACACCTAGGTATTAGTGACGATAGAGCATTAGCGGCGACATGTAGTATTAGCGTCGACATATTGAGCATTTGCAACGAGGCAACAACGACGACCCTTTTCTGGCGACATGTCCCCACAAATAGCTTTAGCGGCGACAACCGTACTCTTTAGCGACAATCAAAGAAGTGAAGTAGAAAATAGATGCTAGTCTTGTAAAACTCATATATCTCTTAAGCTTGAAGTTCATAACCAATATGAGCTTCAAGAGATCATAAAGGAGATGGAAGTAAACTCTAAAATGAAAGCCTTTTACATGCATTCTTTACCCTTTAGATCTTCACCTTTTTGTCCTACCATACACCTATCTCCCATACTTAATCATGTTTTCCATGCTTGCTTTTAAGAGTCATGTTCTTTTGATTAAACAAATCAAAAGTGCATGTTTTCCATATCCTTTCTAATTTAGGGATCTAAAGAAGAAAAGCAAGACCAGGATTTATAAAAACTTACAAAACCTTTTATAAGTTATAAATCTTAACTATTGGTTAAACGACAAAAATCATTTATAGTCCAAAATAATATAAATGACTTAATAAATCATACCATATGATATATTATATTACTTTCTAAAGAAAATTATTATTTCCAAGAAATAAATAATTTCCAATTAATTATAAGAGTTTATTGACGATTTATTAAAATCGATATATAATAAATAATCAATTGTATCAAGTTGTTAGTGTGGCCCATTAGTATCATATGTTATTTAGTAATATCATTTTAATATAACTATTGAGCATACTTAGATCTTTCAAGAATCACATCAACACGTGTAGTTTTTTTAATCGAACAAGTGGAGTGAATATAAAAAGTTAGAAGATGGCAACTTTTGGAGCTTGAATTGTGCAGGGGTTGAAGAAGAAAGATAATAAAGACCTAATGTCTTTATTTACACATCCAACGTAATTGAAGAGTGAAAAGAGAAATGATGAAATTGCTCGCGTCTGTGCTGCATGTGGTATATACTTAACGAGTCTTTTTAAATATTTATTACATTGATGAACCAAACCACAAAAACATCAAATAATTTTAAACCATTGATGCAAGTTGAAACTTTTTTGGACTGAAACCAAAGAAAATTAAAAACCATAAGGACCGTTTTGCAGTTTTCACTATTAAATGATTTCGAAATACCAAGATGTTTGGTGATATTATTAAGTTGCATATCAAGCAAATCACATTTGGCTATTTGGCTTTAGTGGTATCAATGTGTGTAAGATGTCCCTCCCCAAGTGGCTAAAGATTCAAATCTAATCGTTGATAAAAATGTAGAATTAAGAGTAAAATTAAAAGGTTTGTATGTTTATCGTTCAACAAAATAAAATAAAAATTAAGTTGCATATCATCTAAGATTAAATATATTTAATATCTAATTTACATATTCTAAATCCAATCAGCTAAATGTTACATATAAAAGTTAAGAAACAAGATTTTAATAACATTCGCTGTACCCGTTTAAATGTAGATAATAACAAAAAGCATGTGGATTTGTCCAGTTTAACAAAATATGATGCGTATTATATTATTATTATTATTATTATAGAGTGTTTGTTAAAAAGTAATTATCTGTTATTAAATATTATTATTTTGTATTTTTTTTTCCTGGTACGGATCGAGTTAGTTCTAATAACCATATTTTTTTTCCACAAAGTAAAATAACCATATTTTACTTTGTGGTTTGTAATCAAAATAAAAAATAATCCAGTTATTTATAGATATTGTATACTGAATTCATTTTACGAAAATATATTTTAATCGTATCAATTATTAAAACAATACATAAAAACAATAAAATTTTAAAATAAAACTTATAAAACATAACTAGGAAGGATGTAAACAAAAATTTATAGACAATGGAAACCTGTGGAGCTTATGAGATTTTTGTTTTTTATAAGGTAAACTGTCTTTTATTTATTTATTTATAGAAGGAGATATAGACTAAGAATATGTAGTATGTAAAATGAAGATTGCTTATATTTTAATGTCTGCAGACTATAAATATTGATTTTTTTTTAGTAAAAACTTAATGATTCTGTAAAACATACAGCTAGAGAGAAAATATTTATCGCATCAATCAAAATATTATTAAAACCATGCGGCAGCCGTCTGACATTACCGACCTGAGTTGTATTTTGCATCAACATCAACATCGTCGATCATCAGGTTGATCGGGGATTACATAATTGCTTTCATAATATATATGTTAATTTCACTGATTCATTCGATATTGAAGAATATGGCTTAGAATTGGTATATTTGTGGTGTGCTATTGCCGTGAATGATAAATTCCAATAAACAAGATTGGCAATAATGGACTTTTGGGAAGAATAAATGGGCAGATGAGGAGAGATGCAAAGGTAATATATATGCAAAGAATGGAGTAATATGGAATGGTTTTAAAAGTATATATAGCAAGAAAATTGTCAAAGATTGGTAAAAGATTTATGCAACACTTGGATTGATAAGTACCATATGTTCGCATCAATTGCGAGATTTTCAAGGGATGAAAAGAAGAAGAATGGATAAACTATTCCATAGGTTGTACGTGAAAAAAATAAGCAAGCCCAACAACAGGAGGTGATGAGGAACTCGAAATCTCTTGCATCGGTTTTTAAAGGAAATAAAGTGGTAAAAAAAAGTTACACAAAAAGATTAAATTGATGGCAAGGGATATTTGACTATCCCAGACGTTTCATCTATGATCCTTGGTAAGGTTCGTGATGAAAATTTGATTCCTAATCTTTATAAGGTTTGAAAGAAAGAAGGATACATGGGGTTGGAGATTAACTATAATGGTAGTACATGGGTGTGGATGAAATTCAAGGCAAGGAGTGAGTGTTTAAAGTTTAAACAAAATGAAAAAATAAAGTGGTAGTTTCGGAAACTAAAACCTATATCAAAAGATTTTAGACATGTTAATAAGATGGTATGAGTAGAGATTGATGGGTTGCCATTAAATGCTTTAACCATGGAAGCATTTAAGAAAGTAACAAGTGAATGGGGTGAAGTTATGTTTATGGATGAAGATCAAATACTGAATGTATTTATGGGAAGAGTTTGCATTATGTCATTGATTTCTGAAAGAGTTTGGGTAACTATTGGAGATATGAATTATAAAATTCTTATTAGAAAAATGGCAACTTAGATTCCTTCATACGAAAAAGAGGATGAAGAAGATATGGATGGTAAAGATTGGAATCAAACAAATATTGGTAAAAATGATGGATTGTATAGGAGGGAGATATTGATGATAATGAAAATAGTGAAAGTGAAGAGGAGATGGTAGATTAGCATCATGTAACAAGTGATTAGGTGGATGAAAGAGTTGAAGATATTTTCTCCCGTAAAGGGGGATTTGAAGCAGTTTATTAAACGAAGGAAGAGTAATATATAGGAGTTGTTAAAATTTTTGATTCAAGAAAAAAAAAAACAATTTTGAAAGGTTGTATTTTGACACTAAAAAAACTCAACAACAAGCCTCTTCCTCGTCAAAACCCTCGGGATTTGGTAATTATTTTAAGAGGCAGAGGGTAACGTAAATCAAGCATGTCTTGCTCCACACGGGGTTGTCCATGGTCCTAAAGAGGGTAATGGAGGCAGTTTTGCTACCGTAGGAACAATACAAGGATGACAGGTTCACAGTTGCCTTTACATCAGTGGTATGAAGCCAAGAACGATGGGTAAATGTGGAAATCCCTTCAGCATCTTTTTAGCTACGTCATCTACAAAACATAATGGCAAAGGTGGAAACAAGAAGATGAGAGATTGTGTTCGATTATCTCCCAAGTTTATGCGGATAATTTTAACAGATTTATTGATGACATGATTCTTATTGATCTAACCTATTGGGTTGGGTTTTTTTTTTTTTTTTTTTTGGGGGGGGGGGGGGGGGGGGTAGGGCTTCATGTGACAAAATGAGTAAAAGTGATGGAGATATTTCTTACTTTTTAGTATGGCTTTCTATAGGTCGATTTCTGATCATCGTCATATTGTTCTAAAGCAATAAAGGGCGGGACTATGGCCCGGTACATTTCAAACTTTATAAATCATGGTTGGAAAGGGACGAATTTGATGAAATGGTCAGAAAGACATGGGAAGAAGAGGAGGATGAAACATTAAATAATAAATTTATTGTTTTTAAGATTAAACTCAAAAATGTTAAATTTAAATTGAAAGAATGGAAAAACATAGAAAATGCGGAAAGAGAAGGTTTTAAACGTCAATTACATCAACAAATAAGGGACTTTGACAAGATTTTTGACGATAATGTTGCCACTGATGAAGATAGACTGATCAAGCACTACAAGAAAATATGGGGTTTTCCTACAAAAAAATAGCTACGGAAAATTTCCGTAGCTAATTAGCTACGGAATCGTTACGGATCAGCTACAGAATGTGATGCCATAATATAGTAAAGTGTTGGGTTTAAAGCGTTGCGCCATTGGGCCTTAGTAGTTTGGTCCATTATGTACTCTCGGTTTGGGCCTGTCCAACCGTGTTAATATTTCTAGGGTTTAGTATATAAGGGGCATGCATGCATCCTTGTCATTAACGCTTTTGATTATTAACATATTAATTGTACTGTAAAGCCTAGCACACCTCTACAGAGGAAATTCTTAATCGAGCTCTTCTGAGGTGTGACTATATTTTAATCATTCGACATACGGTTGATTCATTGTGTGTTCTAGTGTTTGTTATTCTTATTGATTTACCTGTTAAAGATCTACTCGATCTAAAGAGTTTTAAACTCATCATAAAGGAATAGCTACGGAATAGCAACGAATGCTCAGTCATAGCTATTTGGTAGCTAATTAGCTACGGAATAACTATGGACTAGCGACGGAAAAAAATGGTTACAGAATAGCTACGAAATATCGATGATTTTATAATTTCCGTTACTATTATTATTACTCCCATTATAAAAACTAACATTTGACAAATGTTATTATACTGCTCCTAAGAGCACATCAAGCTCCAGTGTTCGCTACAGTCTCTCATACAGTGTTTGCTTTGACTTCCTTCTCCTGTGTTCCTTCCTTCCTTGTTTCCCACCATCTCATGCCCATTTTCTTACGAGAAGACACACCGCCTTTCTTCCCTTCTCTCTTTCTCTCTCTCTAAACAAAATATTTCTCTTTCTCTACAAGAGATTAATCAGCCGAAGCGGCCACCACCTCCACCATCGCTTCTGTCGTCCTACTTCCCAGATGTCTGTGTGTATGGGCAAGGGATGAACTGAGAATGGGAAAGAAAAGAAACATCTAGGAGAAAGAGAGAGAACAGAGATCGAGGTTGGGGGAGGAGGCAACACAGTTGTGGTGGCATATGACATCGCCGGAGAGGTGGTGGTTACCATATTTCTTCCTTTTCACAGCGTAAAACATTTTCTCCCCTCCCTTTCTCATTTTTTCTTTCGATTTCATTTAGCCAGGTAAAAACCTCCTCTTCCTTTGTTGACTGTTCCTAAGGTCAAATCGGAGGAACAGGTACTTCAAACACTTTTTTTTCATGGCTTTCTTAACACACTTCCAACCACTGCTGTCATACTCTTCCAGCCACTAACACAACATGCTCTATTTCTATCTCAGGAGAACCACCACTAGAAACTCTTCTAACCGATAACACTCTCTATTTCTTTCTCTCTCTATTTTTTTTCTCTCAGGTGGCTGAAGACTCTACGGTGGTGGCAGATGAGGTGGTCTGGGCAACAACTTTTTTTTGGTTTGGTGTTATCTCCAATACCACCTCAAAATCGTAACCTCAACACTAAACCTGTCTCGATGTTTTTATAAATCGCCTTGGATTGTGGTACGAGTATGCCCTCTCTTAGTCCTCCTCTGATTCGAGAATGACTTGCTCCATCCACCCTTGAAGACGTCACATGCATCAGTGATTCTGAGCAGAATCGATTTGATCTTCCGTTTAAAACCCTAGACGCGGATTCATAATATTGTTGGTAAAAACCGTAAATCTAGAAATGAGCTACCACTAATTCTTCTCCCCCTTTCGGCCAATCATCTCACCCATTTTGTTTTTTGTGCAGGGTCAATTTTTTTTAATTCGATTTAACGATGAATATGATGGTATTTTCTATCTTTCTATATGGTTAATACAACTGATTCTTCTTCAACCTAAATTTGAAATCATGTGTCACCTGTATTCCGCCATATTTGAACCAACTGATTCCATTCCCTTTATGAGTTGTTATAGTCACATCCTGAATTTGTTTCTAGTTCAAATCAATTTTGTTAAATTTGAATATATTTTTTTTTCTGTTCATGCTACTTCATATTTAATCATTTTGGATGTAACATGAGTTTGTGCCAGGTGCTGCATTCGTAGATAAGCCACAATATCAGTATGTTAATAATGCCTGGACGAAACTACTGTCAGATCCCTTGCTTTTAATAAAGTACTGAGAACATGAAGCATTCCATGGGACGAGATATTAGTAATATCCAGATGGCCATGATTTGCAAATGTGTAAGTTAAAAAGTTTTATTTGACTAATTTATTGTCATTATAGATGCATTCATGTTATAGCATTTTAATGGTGTTTTTGTTTGATAATGGAATGTAATCACATTGTTATTATTGCTGAAAAGTAGTTTGCCTTTATTAAAATTTTGACTAACCATTGTACTCCAAAAGGTCTATCCAGCTATAGTTTTCCACTAAATATTTTCCCTTGACAGTGTTATAAGTTATGACGGGAATAATTAATATAATAGATTTTTTTATAATACATGGGTTAAATACATGATATTTCTTTATATCACAACATTTTATTTTAGTTTTTTTCCTAATAAAGCATTGTACTTTGAAAGTACGTTTCTATAATTGGGTAGTCTTTTCGAAAGTATAATATGTGTTTGTGTGTGGGTAAGGCCGTAAGTATCTTTGTAACCCAATTAGTGGTTAAATGTAAGCAATAACAATATATTTTCTGTTTTTGCCACAAACAGCCGAACACATTACTCTTTAAAGGCTACCAAAATATAACATCCTACTTTGATTTGGGATATTAGTGTTCCACATACAAATTTAGCATTCATTTGACAAGCTATTAACTGATGTGATACAAATGGAAGTACGTGGTAACAATGTTTTGGGAATAGATGGAATTGTAGGTAAACAAGATGGAGTTGTAGGCAAACAATAAATGTATGGATTTGAAGCCCAGTTGGATCTTTTGTTTAAAGTTAGTTGTGATATTGACAAGTCTTTCATGTTTCAAGTTTTTATGATGAATCGATGGAAAAAAAAACAATTTAATGCTTTCCAAGTGATCATAATTTATGTTAATTTTGGTCATCATAAGATGAATATTCTTATGATCTATTAAAACACATGCAAAGCAAAGTACCTTAGGACATTTTTAGAGTTTCAAAGTTAAATGATGAATACGAAAAAGAAATGCAACTTATAAATATATTAGATTTTCAAAGTGTAATGTCTTAATACATAAAAAAAAACATTATATCATAAAATTATTGTTTAAACTTCCGCCGCAACGCGCGGCTTAAAAACCTCGTTATTATTATTTTTCATTATTCGAGTCTAGAATTTTTTTTGGGATCATTTTTCTTACATATTTAAGACACAAACAATTAAAAATCAGACTAATAATACTATTAATAATAATATTTATAAACATCATAATAATATATAATAATTGTAATGAATGTGTTTAACACACAAACAAACGATTAAACGAAAAAAACTATGTTTAACACATCAATAAGAAGAAATAATCTATGTTTAATTTATAAATAATGAAAAATGATGATAATAAAGGGAAATATGTAGGGTTATTGACATAAAAACCCCAAATTTTACACAAAATGTTTGGTTTTGTCCCATGTCCATTTTTTGGTGTGTTAATCCCCTAACAAACCGGAAAATTGGTTCACTTTTGCGCTTTTCCCTGTTTTTACCTCTTATAGCAGGTCACCAGACTATTCATCACTATCATCATCACACTACCATCATCATCATCGTCCCACCACCATGAATCAACACCATCCCACCACCGTCAACCACCATTTAACGCCAACTTCATTCGAGTAGAAATACATCTCCTTTGTAGCTATTTCACTCTAGATATTTAAAGTAGAAGCAAACAAATGTAACTAAATGACTTCATAATAGGAGATTGTGGATATGCTTTTCTTTCAGGCATTTCATCGAGCACCTTCAGTGCACTGTTTTTCTCCTTTTTCTAACCCCGTTTAGGTACCATGACTGAACACATAACTTCACAATAGGCACAATCAAAGACTCTTTGACTACTTGAAAGCATATGCGAATTCAAGACCATTCAAACCAAACAAAGTGCAATCAAAAAGCACTTTAAAGACATTAGAGTTGTAACAGGGGCAACTCCAAAAGTTGGGTTTGATTTTTGCGATTTAAAATAAGTAACGAACTGATAATCGGTTAATAATATTGTAACTGAAGTCGATTATAAGTAGAAACAGGGGAGACGAGAGTTATAAATTAAAAAACTTCTTTGTGATTGTGATGAAATCAAATTGTGTAGCCGAATGGGAGGTTCAAAGCTGAGAAATTATCATTTTCCTTTGTAGACTTGTTTGGATTGTTTAATCGGTGATAGTATCTGATGAAGATTTTTGTCTTTGAACATGTACAAAAACATTTGGGAATAAGGAGCCTGTGATTTCTCTTAAACTGGAGTTATGCTCAAAACGCTAGTTAAGGAAGTTGCTAACACACCAGGAGCTTGAAGATGAAAAGAAATCACACCCCTTCTTCAATCGAGCACCCACCTCTTTTTGCCCCTTGTTTAATTTATTTCAGGTAGGTTCCTAAAAAGGAATTGATTTCAGGCATCTATGATAATCAATAAGCAGCAGCTGGAGAAGACGATGAACAGCAGAAGGGGTTCAAAGTTTGCTTCGATTCATGTTTTAGAGAGTAGAGAGGTGAATGAGATGGTGATGAACAATCAGTGGAAGAATGAAGAAGAATGTCTAGGGAAGAAAAGAAGAAGAAGGTTGAAAAGAGGAGGTAAGAATGAAGAAGAAGGTTTGGGGAAGAAAAGAAGAAGAAGAAGGTTGAAAAGAGGAGGTCTGGGAAGAAAGGAACGGTGGAATGAAACCGGCTTTTAGAGGTAAAAACCGGGCAAAAGGCAAAAACTGAACCAATTTTGAGGTTTGTTAGGGTATTAACGCACAAAAAACGGAGATGGGACAAAACCGAACATTTTGTGTAAAATTTGTGGCTTTTATATCAATAACCCAAATATGTATATTTGTATGTGTATGTATGTATGTATGTATGTATGTATGTATGTATGTGTATGTAGGTGCATATGTAAATGTATGTGTGTATGTGTATGTATGTGTATATGTATATGTATGTATATGTGTATGTTTATGTGTATGTGCATGTGTGTGTATTTGAATGTTTATGTAAGTACATATGTGTATGTGTTTATGTATGTATGTATGTGTCTAAATGTATGCATATCAAAAATCGCAATAATTAATAAGCATTACAATATTAAACCATTAAACGAGTAAGAGATCCCGAAGGTGCACACGACTTTATGAACGATATTAATAGCTATAAGTTGGTGAAAAAAATATATAATCATGTATAATAGAAGTGTGAAAAAAACGAAGTGGAAAAAACGACGTTTGGTGCCCGAAAAATCGAAAATAAGAAACATTTGTTGCTAATTAACTACAGATTAGCTATGAATTTTTCTTATTTTCGATTTTTCGGACACCAAACTTCGTTTTTTCCCCTTCATTTTTTGCACACCTCTATTATACATGATTATCTATATTTTCACCAACTTATAGCTATTAATATCGTTCATAAAGTCGTGTGCACCTTCGGGATCAAGTACTCCTTTCACGGTTTAACATTGTAATGTCTATACTTTTCACCAACTTGTGATGGGTTTATGTTTGTATAATAATAATAATAATAATAATAATAATAATAATAATAATAATAATAACAGAGTTGGAAGTGGATAAAACTTATTGTAGACAAAGAAAGAATGGATGTGGCATTCCCATCCGTTTGGTAACCTCCTTGGTTGCATCTATAATTGACGCAAGTTCGAGTCCCACCACCCCTTTTTTTAATTTTTTTGTCCTTTTTAAGTTTAGGGCTTCATAATATTTTTTGTTCACCTCCATTTAGCGGGATCCATCGACAAAAAATTTTATTCTCCCGCTTCTATCTATCTCCTTTCCTTGATTCGTTTTCCCTCTTCTCTTTCACTGTTTCCTACTCGCACCTCCCACTCACACCATCTCCTTCGATCCTCTCGTCTTCATTTTCATCCGATGAAGCTTACTCCGTCGGATTTCCCGCTTACCGCCGCTGCTGGAAATGTTGTACATAGAGTTCGTCGTTTTTAGCCCCGGTCATCTCTCGTTGCCATCACCAAATCCTTATATCGTCATCACCGATTCATCGTCGCCCTTTTTAGCTCCGGTCATCTGCTTGCCGTCGCCGTCATCTGCTTGCCATCGCCATCTTCTGCTTGCCATCGCCATTTTCATCATTGTTTCAAGTAAGCTTTTTTTGGTTTAATTCCACTTAGGTTTTCTTTTTGGGTTAGGATTGATTTCGATTTATACTTTGTTTTGATTTAGGGTTTATTTTGATTTTGGGTCAGTTTGATAATATAATTCAGCATATGATTGATTTTTGGTTTTTGTAACTTGCTTCTTGATTATTGGCTGTAGAATAAAACGAGGCTTGGCTGGAAAAGGGTTTATGTGATTATTGCTTCTTGATTATTGGCTTCTTAATAATGTGATTATTGATTTTTGGTTTTCGTTTTGGTTTATTTTGATAATATGATTATGTTTGAGAAGGGGCTAATTAATTAATTGGTACAATAGAACGAGGTGGTTGTTTTGAGGGTTTAATAGATTGAACAAGTGTTGAACATCAATTGTTTTCAAACATTTGTTATAAACAGTGCAACAGTTCTATTCCTAAACAAACAACCACAACCTCAATCACAAAAAGCGGTTTCACACATTTGTGAAATTTGTGGAAGAAGCTTATTGGATGTACTTCGATTTTGTTCACTAGGTTGTAAGGTTAGCATAATCTCCTTGCTATTATGGTTTTAAAGTTATGGATTTAAAGTTAAGTTGTATGTTGTTTTTATAGATTAAATTGATATTAAACAAAAGTACATTGCAATTATGGATTTAAAGTTAAGTTTATTGCTATAATTATAAACTAAAATGCATTGTTATAATAAACTAAAGTACCTTGCTATTATTGTTTAAGTATTACCATTTTTTAGGTTGATAGGTTGCGTGTGCAAGTTTCTACCATGGAACAACAACAACAAATGGAAATGGTTATGAGTATGATGAATATGTCTGGAAATCAACGCCATGGTCCCCCCCTGATAATCCACCCAAGGGCAATTGATAAGTATTTTGGAGCAATTGAATTTGTAATTGATATTGTTAGTTTGTTTTGTTAGTGCTTAGTTTCTATGGTATTTGGAACAACTGAATTTGTAAACACTTGGTATTGTTTGTTTGTTTTGTTAGTGCTTACTTTTGTATGTTATTTTGGACAATGGAATGAAATGTGTCAAACTTGGTATTAGAGACGTTTTTTGGTGTATTTTATATGGTATTTGGGACAAATGTGAACTGAATATGGTATTTGACAAAAAATTGGAAATTATTAAATTATTAAATTTTTATTTTTACATAAAACGAAATTAGCGATGGAATAGCTATAGATTTTCGTCTCTAAATAGATCTCTAGGTATTCCGTAGCTATTTATTTCCGTAGCTATTCCGTAGTTATCCACTTCCGTAGCTATTCCGTAGCTATTTAGTTTCGTAGATATTCCGTAGCTATTCAATTCCTTAGCTTTTCCGTAGGAAATCCGTAGCTATTTATTTTCGTAGCTATTCCCTAGGTATGGTAGCTACGGAAAACTCTGTAGCTATTCCGTAGCGATTCCATAGCTAATTCGTAGCAATAAATTAGCCACGGGCCATTATGCTACAAACATTTTTCCGTAGCAATTCCGTAGGTATCCGCTTATAGCTACGAATTGTGCTGTAGCTATTACACCGGTTTTCTAGTAGTGAAGATAGATTAGGCAAAATTTAACAATCAGACAACTCAAGGATTTTGAAAAACAAGATATGGAGGACGTGGTTAAAAAATCAAGAGTCAAATTTGTGGTAGATGGGGATGAAAAATTTTAAACTTTATCATGGTTTATTAAAAAGAAATAAAAGACAAATAACAACTCGGAGGTAAAAATTCATTGAGATTGGGTTATGAAGCCGTTTTTTGAGTGCTCAGGTTCATACATGCAACCCTCACTAGGTTCATACATGCAACCCTCACTAGAGGTGTCTTAGCCAACATCAAAAGGATTTTTTGGAGGTCTCTTTCTCGGTTCAATAGGTTCGACAAGATGTATGGGATTATGGTGGGGATAAATCCTCAAGCCCGGATGGTTTTATGTTTTATTTTATGAAAACATATTGGGATAATGGAAAAGATGTTATGGAGTACATGAATGAGTTTCTTATGAAGATGTTTATTTCGAAGGGTTGCAATACTTCTTTTTTCATGTTGATTCCCAATGTAACTAGCCTAAAGCTTGCAATGAATTATAAACCGACTAACTTCATTAGACTACTACAAAAATACACTTTAATGACATGCATTGTATGTCGTAAAAGACACAAATGACATGAAAATGTGTGTCAAGTAAGACCTTAACATAAAGGAAGACGACACACTTTTGCGTGTCGTAAACTTACGACGCACATTTACGATGCACATTTACGACACACATTAACGATGTTCATTTACCACACACATTGCTTGTCAAGGAAGGTCGTGTCATAAAGGAAGACGACAAGCATTTGCCTGTCGTAACCTTACGACGCACATTTACGACACACAATGCGTATCATTAAATCCCGGTGATAAATGAATATGACAGGCATGTGCGTGTCATAAACTTCAGTAGCCAAACAACAATATGTATTTACGACATGCATTTACGATACACATTTACAATGTGCATTTACGCATAATACATAAAGAAATATAATACCAAACATTCAATTTCATCTAAATGTCAAAGAAGTTATAAAAAAAAATTGTATGCATACTACATGTCAAAAGAGGATGCTACCTAACATTTCACATGTAAAGTTAACAAAAACAGTGTACACCACATGTGAAAAGTGATGGGTTTTGAGCATATCTACATTCCTATGTGATCATGCAACCCTAATTGCTTTGGATCTAAGTTGTTCACTAATTGAACATGCAAATAGAACACCAAAGCAATAACCCTAGATCTAGCATACAAGATTCAAAATTGAAATGAAATTAGGGTTAGAATATTACCTCACTTGTTATATAGTAATAACAAGAAAATCCTTGAAGATCCTTGACTATTGAAAGCTTAGTGCCCCAAGTGTTGCACCTCTAATGGAGTTGCAAACACCCAATGCAAAAGGATGAGTTGGAGAGACAAGGAAATCGGCTACACTAGGGTTTTATAAGCATAGACTAAAAATCCAAGGTGGTTGGGTTCTTTATATAGTTGTGGGCTGCTAGGGTTTTTGGAGGAAACCCTAATTCCTGCTTAAGGCTTAAGCAGCCCACGGACTCCTCCTTATGAGGCCTTGGACGAAATCTATAGGATCTCCCTATAGAATTTCGTCACTCCTTATTAAGGAGTCCATTAGGCCAGTTCTGCAACTATCGGTGATTTGCAGAACAACCCCTCCATTATTAATCAGTTCCTTTAATCCCAAAATTAATATTAAATTAATTTATGATTAATTAGTAATTAATAATATATATGATTTCCAAATAATATATTAATCTTATAATATATTAATAAAATCATTTGGGGTACCAATTTATTATTTCAAATAATAAATCCTACTCTCTCTCCACTAGTCATCCTGTCAAGTTGCAGGAGTGAAGACAACCCAAAAGGACCATGCTCCAATCAAATCAAGTACATACCAAATATAGTTATGGGCTTAGACACCTAATCCAACAGTCTCCCACTTGGATAAGTCTAGTAACTATAATTGCAAGTATGACTTCAGAATCTGATAAGCAATCGTAGATTTCAAAAGCCGCTGTTGAACTCTGATATAATCAATGACGCATCCTTTAGATAAGTGATCAAATATTTCTCCATTCTACAAGATATCCTATGGATATGATACATGGATTATAATCATTATCTCTGTCAAAGATTTGTTTCCCGATTTTCGATTTATGACGACTGACTAATTGAACAAATTAAATCAGTCCAGGCTTGGCCAATCGCTTAGGGTGTCATCACTAAATCATCGAGGGGCCCACATATATCGCTTTTATCCTATTTAGGGTAAAAGGAACAGATAAAATTTGACTCATATGCTTGTACTATTTACTCATCAAATCACACACAACAATACGTTTTATAACATCAAGTTACTGATGCGTTTACGTATTATCAATGAGTAACCGACTCGTAAACAACAACTTATATGTCTCCCTTTCAAGAATATAAGATATTATCGTCTCAAAATTACTCGTGATAAAATCCATGAAGTAATTCTTGAGCGTGCGTTTAATCCAATACTCAAATTCCTATTTCAGGAGTACTCATGAATACTGCAGCAAACATTTGCTATGTCTAAGCACTTAGACAATCTACAGTTGGATTCATGACAGTCTTAATTCACTACTTACTTCCAAAAGTATGATCGACTATGGATGTTTGAATAATCCAATTATTCGGGAAGTAAAACATGCAAAGTGAAACACAAGAATAACCTAATCCAATATGGTCTCAAAGCTTTTGAATATAAATAAAACACTTATTATTTAATCACCATATTGATTAGATATTATCCATTGTATAATGTTTCGACTAATCAACTAAACACTTGAATTAAAACATCCGTCATGCCATGCTCTAAGCACGCACACTATGTTTATCTATAGACCTTCCTTTATGAAATAGATCAATTGAACACATTTCCGATGATGCTCATTTCACAATTCCAAATCCTTATCGCAAGTGTAAGAATACCAAATTCTTGCCACTACTAGAATCTGTTAGAGTATAACCTTTCATGCAATGATCACTTTGTAATGTCAACGCACAAAAGTTACAGAGACTTTGCCAATTACATCACAAAACATTCCATTGGGGATTGGTTACAGAAACAATTCCATGGAAATGAAGTCTCACATTCAAAGTACATTCCTTTGAACATCCTTCTTGCATAAAAGTTTCACACAGATCTCAATATCCATCTCCCATAATGAAAACATTTCCATATTTCCATATGACTATCAATTCTGAACAAGAATTACTTCTACTCAGAACATGTCAATATGGTCCTTTTATTACTATACTTCCAACTGTCCAAAAGCAACCAATTTTTGGTAAACTTCAGATTGTCCTCGACAGTAGTTTAACAAATTTAGTCAAATCTTGTTCTAGTCCTTTTCCCTCTAAATGCCCGAGACATTTGGAAAAATATAACAAGTGAATATTACACCATATGTAATCAATCCTATATCCGACACGTATGGGATTGGATTCATAATGTCTTACATAAAGACATGATACTAGACCAGTCTTTTGCTATAATATTTCCATATAGAATTTCCTATGTTCAAACATTTCAACATGATATTCATATACCTTTATGACTAAGTTCTATTAAAACTTCAATCTAAACTTTTAGATTGAGAATGGATTAATGCCCTCTCCCTTAAAATAACAAAACAATTTCCAAACTTTACAACTTTACAAATTTAAAACTTTGTTTCCTATAAATAGCAATGATATCTTGCGACACTCATCATAATGATTATGCTCGCACTAGCATAATAATTACATTCTTACTGGCATAACAAATATGCTCCCACTAGCTTTGTCATGTATCCAGAAATCAGCTGGACTTCTAGAAAACAAAACCTATTGACTTTCTTACCAAAGTTTAGATTTCTGAGATGTGGAGCTTCAATAAGTCTTTATCTAGACTTCTCAAGCTCATACACTTTCATTAGATAGCATATGTGCGTGTCTAAACCATTTCAGAACTTATAGCAGTAAGTCCTAAATGTTCAAACAGTTCCTTGCCATTTCTTACAATTCGAACTATGAAAAGGGATACCGTAACCATACTCGAATTTGAGAACGCAATTATCACAACTGCTAACCATAATGATATCGATCATATTTAAAATCTACTAGCGAAAGCGTTTCCTCACAATCATTTTCATGAAGTAGAGAGAAACCTCTTGTCACCTAGATTTTATGGTGTATGTGTTTCTATCCATGTGAATTTGTCATTTCCAACCACTATGATAAGATAAGGTTTATGACAAATTCAAACTCATATGGAATGAACTCTCTTAATATCAATTTCTTTCCATCTCGTAGCACAAGGCCTATTAGTGCTCCCAAGTTGCTGAGCAGCTCACCCATACAGATCAGTGTACTTTCACTGATCAAGGTGATTTACCTTATGCAATCAAATGAGAACTCATAAAACTCACATACATAGTCAACCTAACTGAAATGGGCACAGAAACAAGAATATGTCAACACGATAGGTTATCAACCTTAGGTCGTGTGCTAGTGATTTATAAAAGGTTTATTCTTCATTAGTTCTTGAAACTATTCAAGATCAATAAGACTACCACTGACCTCTTGACATATAAGATTCTCTTGTCAAGGAATATTCCTCGACAAACAAATATTCAAGAGTTAGTGATGATTGTTATCAAGACAACACTTCATCTAATTGGTCTTAGTTATTCTTTGTTTTAACCAAAACATCACAACTACCAATTCCAAACGTGCAAGAGTTAGAAAACATTTCTACTCCATTTTTCATGAGGTGTTATAAACCTACTTAGAACATGTTACTCAAGTTACAACTTAAATCATCTAGAGTATGACTCTTAAACTGGATTTTGGAATGAAGTACGGTTCATCCTTTTGATTTAATCATTTCAACAATTCTTGATCCATCTTCTTAGTCATATAAATGCACTAAGGTGTCCTTAGAGGAGCAATTGTGATACGGTTGCATAATCAGTAGGATGATCATAAAAGATGATACCAAAGTACTCTCCTTTCCTTTAAGATTGGAGAAACTTTTATCTTTCTGCCTAACTGATTCTTCTTATTCGTTCTGCTACACTTGAAACGTTTTCAAGGTGTCAGGATTATACTTAATCTTATAAGTATGACCATACTTACTAAACTTTTGACAAGCATGACGAATAGACTTATCGTCCTTTGTGGTTTATCTGACATGTCCACATCAATGTGTACTAGATCCTTTAGTCTTTCACTTGAGTCACATATACATGTGAACAAGGAATTAGTCTCAATTTCCCAAAGATCAAGATTCTCATACATCACACAATTCAAATTGCATGATTCCAAGGTTCTGTCCAATTGAAACTTGGGTGATGAGAATCCTTCCTCACTTGGTAAATTATGACACTACCACAATCGATATAACTAAGAATCAAATCCATTCTCAATATTGCTAATAATAGACATATAAACACCAATTTTCATAAATGCCATCGCAAGGAAATGTAAAATAAGATAAAATCAAAAATTATTTTATTGATAAAATGCAGAAAAACTTGTACTTACAATGCAAATACAAATGAAAACTATGTTTCTAGATATTCCTAAACAATCTATCATAACTCCTAAGCAGCAGCTCAAAAATCTGATCATCAAACCATGCAACCGAAATCCATATCTTCACGATCAGACTTAGCTTAATCTTCTTTTAAGTTTCCTTCTTTCTCTTCGATCCTACAAAACATCAAAATATGATTAAAACATCATGTAATAAGAATCTATAAATATGAACTCAACAGAGGTAGATAGTGGATGTACCTAAAGTAGAGTCATACAATTTGACTTTACCATCTTTGCGATATTTCAGGTAGACAGGGCAGCTTCGCATCCAATTTCCCTTCACTTGGCAATAGAAACATACGGACTCTTCACGGAAAGTACATGGGACTATCTCAGAACTGGCCTTTCTCTTTACCACATGGTCAAACGGTTTAACCTTGGCCGATCCCTTTCCTTTGGGAAAAGAAACATTTTCTGGACTACCAATGTTGCCATTGTCAAGGTCCATAGAAATTTGGGAAATAGATCCTCAAAAAAATTTGCTTGACCAATGCGCCAAAGCATTGCTGCTTCAACAACAATTAGCAAATATGTCAGATCAATAAGGGTCACGTCGTTGTCAGTCACATAATAGTCTTTAACAAACTGACTATCTATACGACTTCGTAAGTGACTGAAGAACCAAGTCAACAGCAACCCTCCTTGGGAAAACGACACCCAACATTCCCATTCTGTCAATGTGCAACTTCATCTTCAGGACGTGTGCACACACAAAACTTCCATCTCGGTGTTTGCATGCCAATAGGGCTTGAGTGACTTTACACTTTTCAAGTCGACGAAAACGTGAGTCAGGGAGAATCACTAGAGGAGATGGAGGAAAAGAAGAATGATTTCCAGTTCCACCAATGCACGAAGAAGGGAATGACCTTTCACCTTGATTGAAACGTGGAAGATCATCTTCAAAGAGGAAACTTTTTCCAAATGATTGAGGAAGACCATAGTTGTTAGAACAAGACATCTACAAAGGGAGAAAATTCAAGTGAGTTGATTTAATCCTTAACATAACACCCAAATGAAATATTAAGGCTAGGACCCAACACAATAATTCAAAATTCGGTAGAGGGATGCCGTAATCCAATTGTAAATTATTTGAAGGTAGGTAAATGCCGATTTACCAATCCCAGCACGAAAACGAAATTTTAGACGAATTAGGTTTTAGATGAAATTCCTAGGTCTTTTGAGCTTCGTTGAAATTTCCAGTGGCATGTTTAATCTTGATTATGCCCTTCAAGTTTGTGACTGGGATACCGAGGATCACAAACAAGGTTTGAATAACCATGCAAATTAGCTTGGTACTCTCGATGTCATTTATCACCTAATCAATGTGCCGGTTAGCCACACACGCTCCATCGATCTTCGATAATTTACGAGCTACCCATTGCCATCCTTCATTAGTCCACATTAATGTGCCGGTTAACCACACACACTCCACTAACTAACCAATAAGGTGCAATGTGTAATTTCATGGGTTAGCATCAATTTCACATTTTCCTAAAGTAACTAAGATTTGGGAATTTATAAAAGCATTTAGTTACTTTGTATTTTCATTATACTTTTAATGAGATTTAATGTCCTATCGAACCCGTTCGGCTAACGACCTTCGACTAGTCAAGGGTGCGGTGGGTAAGAGTGGATACCCAATGACGGTCATTTTACATGTCGCTTCCTTAAACACCCCTTATAGATCAGCTTCGTGAATGAGGCCTACTAACGGTAAAACTGGCATTTTCTTATAAATATATAAATTAAACTTTTAATATTATAATAGTATAAGGATGTATTTTATACATTTAAAATACTAGGGTTTAATCATTTAATAAATTAAACTTTTAATTTAATTAAATTTAAACCTATCTATGGATTTATTAATTGTCTCTTCTAATTAAACACTTAATTAATTTTATTAATAAAATCCATGAGGGTGTATTTATTAAACTATTCAAAAATATCAGGTTTTAACAATTTAAATTTCCAAAATTAATACTTTTAATTTCAAATTCAAACCATAAAACCAAAGCGGTGTATTTTAAAACTTTTCAAAAATACCAGGTTAAATCTTCGAATCAAAATAATTTTATATTATCCAATTTTAACCAAAATCCTTTAATTTTGATAAGGATATCATGCTACCATTCAGAAAAATCGATTTTAGGCATTAAAAACGAATTATGGAAATTATCCTATTCAAAATATGATATGAAAATCGAAAATTTAGGGGTCGTCGAGTTCATATTGAACTCGTCGAGTTTTTCTCAAGAAAATAAGTTTCGACTTTTTTGTTCTTTGGACAATTCACTATTGCATCAATTCAATTGAAAAACATCCTAGGCTCTGATACCACTGATGGATTTTGAGCATATCTACATTCCTATGTGATCATGCAACCCTAATTGCTTTGAATATAAGTTTTTCACTAATTGAACATGTAAATAGAACACCAAAGCAAGAGGATGAGTTGGAGAGACAAGGAAATCGGCTACACTAGGGTTTCATAAGCATAGGTCAAAAATCCAAGGTGGTGGTGTTCTTTATATAGCTATGGGCTACTAGGGTTTCTAGAGGAAACCCTAATTCCTGCTTAAGGCTTTAGCAGCCCATGGACTCGTTCTTATGAGGCCTTGGACGAAATCTATAGGATCTCCCTATAGAATTTCGTCCACTCCTTATTAAGGAGTCCATTAGCCCAGTTCTGCAACTATCAGCGATTTTCAAAACAACCCCTCCATTATTAATCAGTTCGTTTAATCCCAAAATTAATATCAAATAATTTCTGATTAATTACTACTTAATAATATGATTTCCAAATAATATATTAATCTTATAATATATTAATAAAATCATTTTGAGTACCAATTTATTAGTTCAAATAATAAATCCTACTCTCTCTCTACTAGTCATCCTGTCAAGTTGCATGAGTGAAGGCAACCCAAAATGACCATGCTCCAATCAAATCAAGTACATACCAAATATAGTTATGGGCTTAGACAACTAATCCAACAAAAAGATGATGCTACCTAACATCTCATTGTTATATTGTTTTTTGATACAAAATATCACCGTTAAATGAATATGTAACAAAAGTCGGCTATTCTTCATGGATTTCATCAATATCATCGACTATGTAGTAAGCTTTATTACCCCCGATCTGAGAAAAAAATGGAATATAATGTTTTCGTTTTAAAAATGATCCTTTCTTTAACAGTTAGTAGAATGCTATATTCAACAAATAAACATAAAATGTAAATTCTCCTTTCCTATTAGAGCATTCTACTTTCAAATAAAGGAAAGTACGTTGCTATTTCTTACATAAAAATTACTATATAACATTGAGTATGTTGCTATATTTAATAAATAAAAATTAAATGTAAGTAGTGCTTCAAAATCATCCCAATTTAAGTACTTACATCATATAAGACACAATGAAAACCCCAGTCAGCTCATCTAATGTAAGTAGTCCTTCAATACCATGCCAATTTAAGTCCATGTAATTTTCATACCCAAATAGATCATTATCACACTGCACTTTTATAGAATCAACCTTTGAAACTTGTCTATCAACCATAATTGCAATCATTTTCCAAATACTAATTTTTTTATTCTTAACCTTGTATTCATCTGTGCTCTCGTCACTTCCTGCTATTTGAGAAATATTCCAAAACCAAAATTAATGTCCTTATACTTTGTAGGGTTTATTTGATGAAATAAAGTCCTTAATTGTTAGAGGCAAAACTATATCAGACATTTCCACTACTAATAACGAGAGCAAACTACATTGCTACTATTTGGTGTATACGAACAGAACATACCAAATCACGATATAAATTCCCTCTAGTTATCTTGTGTGTAACAGTTTGAATTATGGGAGTAGCAGCAATAATGAGTCTCGGGGTTCTGTTTCTAAAAAAGATGATACTAAAAAGTTAAGTGATCATACCAATTCCACCACCTTGGTTGCTGAACCCATTTTACCATTCTCATTAATCTTGACAAAAGGAAAATCCATTTCATCATCTTCAAGGCTAGTTAATTCTCTTCTTGCTGGTGAAAAAAATTCAATTTGGTAAGCTTGTTTTTTTAAACATTATATTGTATTTTAAGTTAATAAAACAAACCTATAATTAACATGGGTAGTTATCTTACCAACAATACTCCCTCCTAGTAGCTGTGTTGCATCACATGTGATCGGAGCTCTATATAAACCTGCCCAAAGAGGAACACTTGCGTTATGAAGAACAAGCAGAACTTCAAATCCCTAGTAGCAATCAGAATTTAAAAGCACGTGTAGTTGTAAAGTTGACACATGTAACACCCCGATTCCCATGTATGAATTTAAAGCTTAATATATATTCATTTTCAGGGTAACTCGGCGAATTGGGAGGCTCCAACTCATCATGTAGAGTTTTAAATGGCCGCGTATCTTTAAGATCTACTCGACGAGTTGGAAGGCCCCAACTCGACGAGTTGAGGGCTGAATATGAAAACCTAATTTTCACGGTTTTGCACCCTATTTAAAGACATAATGACCCATTGTTAGCCTCCCTCATCGTCCCTTCAGTCCATTGAAAACCCTAATCGTGCCTCTTTCCCCATTTTGAGTGTGTGTGAACTTAAAGAGTGTTGTTTGGTGCTTTTCTTGAAGGAGTGTGAAGTTCGTGGTGCAAAGTTGAACGAAGAAGCTTTAGATTCGGGATTTTCGGTGTTGTTACAACCATTTGGAGGTATAAAGTCGTTACCTTGATCATCCCTTTGCTAGATCTCTTCTTTTGAAAGTTTATGGCCATTACTAGCTTATTTTGGGACCATTCTTTGCCCTCCTTCATGCTCTAAGTCACTTAATAAGCTTGATTTTAGTGTTTTAGCCCCTTGACGCCATGCATGGACATAAAGCTTGCAGCTTTACATGGTATCTCAACCCTAGGGGACTATATCTATAGTTTGGAGGCATTATACTCGTTTGGAAAGCGACCAAATGTATTAAGACTAGGACAACTTGACGAGTTGCTTAGCCAACTCGACGAGTTAAGTCGGGTTTTCCTGCTCTCTGGATGTTGAAGAAATCAACGAGTTCCTCTGGTAACTCGGTGAGTTGTCTCGATCTTTTCACGATTTTCTGAGATATGAAGGAACTCGACGAGTCAGTAGATGCACTAGACGAGTGGGGTCAACATGGACTATTGACCTTGACTATTGACCTTGACTGTTGACTCTTACTTGACCATGGTTAACCTTGACTATTGACCTTGCCCGTGATAGTGTCTGATTATCTGTATGTGTATTTATCTATTACATATCGACATGTTGTGTGGGTTGGGTTGAGGTTGTACTGCTCCATGTTGTAGCCAACAAAACCTGAACTATACTAGATATGAGCTGAGAGCCAGGGAGGGCATGTTCGACTCATACTAAGGACTCCTAAGCATTCCAGATAAGAGCTGAGGGCCGGACTGAGCATGCCAGACTCGTACTAAGGGCTAATCACCGTATTCCAGTCCGAGGACTGAGGGAGCAAGCCAGACATAAGATGTGGGCCGAGAGCAAACCAAACTTATGTTGTGGGCTCGAGAGCAATCCAAATATGGGTTGAGGGCCATGAAGGGCATGCCAAACTCATACTGTGGGCTCAAGGGTAATCCAGTCTATAGAGCAGTTGACCCATTACATGTTGTTATTGTTATTATGTATACTATTTGTTTTGTATTGGTATTTTGGGGGAACTCACTAAGCTTCTGGCTTACAGTTGTGGATTTTGTTTCAAGTACATCAGATGATCGCGGGAAGGCGGAGGCTTGATCATGCACCTCCTCGTTTTTCATGTTGTGATTCCTGCGAAAACTCTGATATTGGATTATTGTGAAAACAATTTGTAAACAATGGATGGTTTTGAAATGTTTGAAAAGTTTAAATTTTACATGAATTTTATGGATGTTAGAAGTTGCTATCCGAGCCTTGGTTTGAGTGAATTGGAGGAACACTCGTGTCAATCCAGTCTCAAACTAAGAACAAGAGATTTTCAAAATGATTTTCAAATAGTTTTCAAATGATTTGAAAAATACTAAAGGAGGATGCGATCTGTACGATCAGTCGGAGCCAGTAAGTAGACCCCAAAATACCATACTGTTATTTGATATTGTGATATGTTAGAACATCATGCTAGTGATAGGCTAGGGATCTTCAAGGATTGCATGATAGAATTGCCTAATTATATGATGCCTGATAGCCTAGGGTCTTCCTTATATGAAATTGACATCATTACTGTAGTTGCTTAGTGTATGCATCACAGTTATATATAACTAAGATATTATAGCCTAATAATGTTTCGTTTTGCCTTATTTCCTGTTCTTGTTTGATGAAGGGCTTAGGGTAGGATTGGATATTCGAATGTCTATAGGGTCCAGTGTTATGTATGAATAGCATACACGAGTGCTGCAGGGTTGGTGGAAGTTTCATGGATTATGTGGGGTCTGTCGGCTTGTACGAGTTATTTAGCCTTCCTGTAGGAGTGAGGATTGAACGCTCGCCTATGATTATGTATATTGTTAGGCCGTTGTGATGATCCTTGAGACAAATATAGGTAGGTGTGGAAGGTAGTATGGGCCCGTACTACTGAAAGCACATGACCCATACGCGTAGCAAGGAAGTCACAACCCCTAGGGATTTGTAGGGAGTTGGTTCGCCGTTATTATATGGATTGTCTGATATCTTCCTGGTATATTTTCAGTATGGTGACTTTGAGGTGAATTGAGACTGGATCCGGGTCAGGATCGGGAGCTGGCAGTCAGGGTGGGCCAGCCTTGTCAGAGGACCGTGTCAGGGAGATCATCCGTGAGGAGGTGGTTGCTATCATCCGGGGTCAGATCCTAGAGATGTTTGGGTCTATCAAGACCAAGATGATGGAGTTAATTGATGATCACTACGCAGACGTTGCTGAGACGGCTGTTGCTGTAGCCTTTACAATCGTGGGGACTGCAGGTGTGGGGACAGGTCGGGCCTTTTAGTATCGGAACTTCGATAATATGAAGCCCCTGACTTTTGATGGAGTTCAGGACCCGGTTATGGCCATGAGGTGGAAATCAGATGTGGAGGGATGCTTCTTCGCTTGTTGATTCCCTGTTGACCAGAAGGCCAGGTGCGCTCTGAACCTCCTGAGGTCCGAAGCGAAGGACTGGTGGCGACTTGTTACAAGATCATACTCTGATGAGCAGAGGGCTGCATTATCTTGGGATCAGTTCAGGGATATGTTTCACACTCGCTACATTCCTCGGGTCGAGCGGCAGAGGTTGGCTCAGGAGTTTCTAGATTTGAGACAGGGATCGGAGACGGTGACGGAGATCACCTGGATGTTTACGGAGAGGGCGATGTTTTTCCCGAAGTTTGGTTCCGAGCAGGCTCAGATGACTCGTTATCTGAGCATGCTCAAGACTGACATCATACAGTTCGTTGCTACCCAGTGTTGTGATACTTTACTGGAGTTAGAGGAGGCCGCTAGGCGGCGTGAGCTTGAGATTTAGTTGCAGTTGAGAGAGCAGAGGCAGGCCTCGACGCAGTCGCAGCCGGCGCCGAAGCGGTCCAAGACCGCCGATTCTAGGTCTGAAGGTTAGCGCGGTCGCACTTGTGGGAAGTGCGGGAAGGTTCATTCTAGAGCATGTTGATCTAGTAGTGGGTCCTACAAATGTGGCAATGAGGGGCATTATGCGAGGGACTGCCGCCAGTCCGCCCCGGTTCCGATCATGACGATCTATTACCATTGTGATCAGGTTGGCCACCTGAAGGCCAACTTTCCATTGCTCGCCGCCAAACCGGCATAGGCTCCTGCGCCAGCCACATTAAGGATCACTGACGGGAGTCAGGGCAGGGTAGAGCCCCCGAGGGCTTGGGGTCGCGCTTTCTAGCTCACGCCAGACGAGGCCAGGACAACGCCAGATGTGGTGGCTGGTATGTTTTCTATCCCTTATCTCATTGATTATGTTTATGGTATGCTCATGTGTTTGTACCTATTTTAGGTACGTTCTTAGTGAACGATTTGCCTGCTCTGGTACTGTTTGACTCGAGAACGAGTCGGTCTTTTGTCTCTCGATCTTTTAGTATGGAGTTTGGTGTGTCTTTAGGAGAGATATAGTGTCTGTTGCGAGCTTCCATCGCCAACGAACACGGGGTTTCCGCTTCATCAGTTTATCGGGGTGTCTTTTCCGATTGACTTGATTTCGATTCCCATGGGGATGTTTGCGTTATAGTGGGTATGGACTGGCTAAGTTGTTTCGGTGCCATGATCAACTACGATGGTCAGCGTGTAGTAGTTCAAACCCTAAGTGGGGGAGAACTGGTTATCTATGGTGAGCGCACCAGGTTGGGTTCAGGGTTTTGCTTAGCCGCCAGGGCTTGAAAGTATATTCAGCACGGGTGTGTGGGTTATTTGGCGTATGTGGTGGATATGCGGGTCGGGGAGCAGGTCTCAGTTTCAGATGTTCCAGTTGTTAGAGATTTCGTTAATGTGTTTCCAGAGGAGTTACCCGGAGTGCCTCTTGAGAGGCAGGTCGAGTTCAGGTTCGACCTTGTACCATGTGTGGCCCCTATTTCCAAGGCGTCGTACCGATTGGCACCGCCAGAGATGCAGGAGCTTTCATCTCAGCTGCAGGAGCTGCTAGGCAAGTAGTTCATCCGTCCGAGCAGTTCTCCGTGGGGAGCACCGATTCTCTTTGTCAAGAAGAAGGATGTTTCACATCGAATGTGCATTGATTGTCGGGAGCTGAACAAGTTGATGGTGATGAACCATTATCCACTTCCGCAGATAGATGATCTTTTCGACCAGTTGCAGGGAACATCTTGGTTCTCCAAGAAAGATCTGAGGTTCGGGTACCATCAGGTTAGGGTGAGGGAGGAGGACGTGGAGAAGACCGCGTTCTGGACTCGCTATCGACATTACGAGTTCGTGGTGATGCCGTTTGGGCTCACCAACGCGCCAACGGTATTCATGGATCTGATGAATCGGGTATGCAGGCCGATGCTCAATCACTCAGTTATTATATTCATCGATGATATCTTGGTGTATTCCAAGACTATAGAGCAGCATGAGGAGCATCTCCGTGAGTTATTGGGAGTTTTGAGGCGAGAACGACTTTATGCCAAGTTCTCGAAATGTGAGTTTTGGTTGCGATAGGTTCAGTTCCTTGGACATCTCGTAAACCAGGAGGCGATTTTGGGTCGATCCGGCCAAGATCGAGGCGGTGATGTAGTGGGAGGTTCCAAAATCTCCCTCGGATATCAGGATTTTTCTGGGATTAGTAGGGTACTACCGAAGATTCATTTAGGACTTCTCCAAGATTGTGGTACCCGTCACTCGTCTGACGAGGAAGGGGGTGGATTTCCGGTGGGGCTCTGAGCAGCAGAAGACATTCGAGACTCTACGACAGAGACTTTGCGAGGACCGGGTGTTGACCCTCCCTGAGGGAGTAGAGGATTTTGTGGTTTTCTGTGATGCGTCCATCACCGGTTTAAGGGTTGTCCTCATGTAGAGAGGACGGGTGATAGCCTACACTTCGTGGCAGGTGAAGCCGCATGAGACGAGATATCCCACACATGACGTTGAGTTGGGAGCAGTAGTATTCGCCCTCAAGATCTGGAGACATTACCTCTATGGGGTCCGATGTACCATGTCACACCCCCAAATCATAATAAACACAACCATTACATTGAATACATACATGAAAAGGTATTTACATCTGTTTGATTTTTGTTCTTATACATCAAAAGTATAATCAAAAGAAAAAGACGTGACTCTATACGCTCCGTCTTCTCAAAACTCCACGAGGTACCTATCTACTGATTTCCTGAGAATACAAGCAGTTTTGAAAGAGTATCAGCATAAAGCTGGTGGGTTCATAAGCGATGTTTTTGTAATGAAAACCTATTGATGACCTGTAAAAATGTTCTCATGTTTCTAAGAAAATCCAATATTTTCTATAGTAAAAGTGTGATAATATCAATTCTATCCATGACTACTCAGTTCTTGCTAGCCATGTATAAACCAATATCGAACAGACAGTTGACTATGTGGATCTGCCCTAAGCCCACAACCAAACAAGGAACAGGAAATAAGGCGGAAACCACACATTCCACAGTCTATCGAGTATTCTCCATACGTAGCCCTAATGCTTAAACTAAGGAATTATAGATTTAATTATGAATGTTTGTTACTGTATCCTGTGGTAGTATAGGAAAACGTTAGTTTGTATGTTTGGTTACTATTAATCGTAGTATGCGTGTATTCTTGTGCAAAAACCTTTGTATAGTGTGTTCTGTTTGAAAACCCTAGCTACCATCAGTATGTATAGTAGTTTCATTACTTCAAATAAAACTAATAAAGAATGAAATCCTGTAAACAAAGGTTAATTTATACTATTGTGAGTCGTATAACCATGCTTGATATGACCTAGTGACCTTTACGACGTTCTTCAAGTGTCGGATAAATGACATTTGTCACCCTAGGCATGCCTGCCTATTTGTTGCTAGCAATTCCGGTGTGGGATTGTCAGTCCCGAATAGATCTATTCACAAATCTCACGCTCTCCCTCCAGGAGACTCTGGTTATACTATGATAGGATTTAATTCAGTACACCTAAGGGTACAGTTTTGAAGTAGAGTCTCACAATTTTGTATAATCTAGTTTACGTGTAATTCTGTATTGTTCTCTTGTATTTGAATCCGTTGTATACTGTATAAGGTAATAATTATACTTAAATAATTATTAAATGTTGTACTCTTGTAGTAATGTATATCATAAACTAAATCTGTCATAGTTTATATATTTACCCATGTATGTAATCTGAATCGGTAAAAGCTGTGTATTGAATTCCCCAAACTATACCCATTATAGTTTGTTTGAAATGTTATGTACTTGGTTTGTAAATTGATCTGAAAATTATGCAATTAGGTTTCCAAGATAAAAGTGTCCCATATGCTCAACATAGTACAAAAGGGATAAAATATCTAAACATTTTATAAAACATGGGAATCGTTTGACTGTATCAATTGCATAAGTTTTAAACATGTTAAAATCATTTGTGTTTGGCTTGTATCCCCCCCCCCCTGAAAACATTAAAAATCATAAAAGCGTAGGGTATGAACTCGCTGTTAGTTGTGTACAAGCGTCGAATCAACGAACTGGAATGAAGACCCTCGAGTTGTAGTGTGTGGCACTTAACGGAATCCTAATAACAATTAAATACATATATGTATCTAAATTAGCGATTTCGTTAGATAAAGTGTTAGAAAAACACTTGCTTTTGGTTAAGGAATGTTAACGGGACTTGATTGAATCGAAGAAAGTGGGTTTTTAGTCTAATGCACCACTTAGGAAGTGTGTACGGCCGTGAAGGGAGTTTACGGCCGTGAACTGTTTACGGCCGTGAACCGTCTACGGCCGTGAACTGTCTCTCGAAGGGTGTACGACCTTTGAAGGTTTGAAGGGTGTACGGCCGTAAACTGGTGTACGGTCATTGAAGATTTGCAGACTTGAGGGGTGTATGGCCGTACACTCAAGAACAAGGATGCCGGATTCGATGAAAAACGTGTTCTAGATGCTCCAAATCAACTCCCAATGACGATTCTCGATGATTTTCGGAAGAATAAGGGTGTTTTTGGGGTGTACGGCCAAGAGTTTAGAGATAGAAGGAGAGAGTGTTCGGCCAGAAAAGTGTAAATGAGGGGTAGGGTCTCGTATTTATAGGGGTTTTCGTGGTCGGTGGTGGGGTCCACCCAACGTTGGCCGTAAATGAGTGTACGACCGTACACGGGTTTACGGCCGTAAACTCACATAGGCCGAGAACCATTTGATTTTTCAAGAAGATTCGGGTTTTTTCGCACGATTTTGGTTCCGACTCGTATAAAAATTTAATTATATAAAACTAGATGATTTTCTAAACTCAGGAGTTTGACGGGAACTTAATAAAATTCAAATTTTATTAACGGAAATCGGTTAATAGAAACGGAAAAAGGTTCGGGTTGTCACATACCATATACACAGACCACAAGAGCTTGAGGCATATCATGGACCATTCGAACCTGAACATGAGACAGCGCAGGTGGCTAGACGTGGTCAAGGATTATGACTGCGATATCCTTTACCATCCGGGTAAAGAGAATGTTATGGCGGACACCCTAAGCCGCACGTCGGCTGGATCTGCTATTCCGGAATTGTGTATGAGGATATATGTGGATTCTCCACTTGTGGGATTTATTAGAGAGGCTCAGGCCGAGGGAGTACCGGAGGAAAATTAGAAGGTTGAAAGGATTAGGGGAGAGATTAACAAATTTGTTCAGGACAGTCGTGGTTTGTTGACCCGTTGTGGTCGGGTATGGGTTTCTTTGTCTGGTGGGGTCAGGCAGATTGTATTGGAGGAGGTTCATAAGTCTCGTTTTTCTATTCACCCGGGGGCCACCAAGATGTACCGGGATCTGAGAGTGAGCTACTGGTGTTCGTGCATGAAGAGAGAGATTGCTTGGTACGTCGAGAGGTACTTGACCTGCAGGATGGTCAAGGCCGAGCATCAGAGGCCGCAAGGCAAGCTGCAGCTTCTGGAGGTTCCCAGGTGGAAATGGGAGCTGATCACGATGGATTTCATCACCAAGTTGCCAAGGACGACAAAGGGTTTTGATTCTATATGGGTCATCGTGGATCGATTGACAAAGAGCGCCCATTTTCTGGCATTCTGTGAGAGTTCGTCGGCCGAGAAGTTGTCCGATGTGTATATCCGCGAGATCGTTGCTCACCATGGGGTGCCGGTATCTATTTTTTCAGACTGTGATGTTCGATTCACCTCCCGTTTCTGGCAGGAGTTTCAGGACGAACTGGGCACGAGACTGCATTTCAGCACAACTTATCATCCGCATACCGACGACTAGAGTGAGATGAACATTCAAACCCTCGAGGATATGTTGAGGGACTGCATCATTGATTGTGGTGGGAGTTGGGACTCCTAGCTACCCCTTACAGAGTTCTCCTACAACAACATCTTTCACTCCAGCATTGGTGCTCCACCTTTTGAGCTGTTGTATGGGCGGAGATGTCGTACCCTAGTCTGTTGGGGCGAGATTGGTCATAGGGTGATGGGTCGGACGGAGGTGGTTCTACAGACTACTGAGATGATTCAGCAGATCAGCCAGCGGTTGGAGACTGCTCAGAGTCGGCAGAAGAGTTATGCCGACCAGCACCAATCTGAGTTGGAGTTTCAGGTCGGTGACACGGTCTTGCTGAAGGTCTCACCCTGGAAGGGTGTGATCCGCTTCAAGAAGAGGGGAAAGTTGGGCCCCCGATACATTCGGCCATTTCGGATTATTTCTAGGGTTGGAAAGGTGGCGTATAGACTGGATCTCCCAGAGGAGATCAGTCAGATCCATAACACATTTCACATTTCGCAGTTGCGAAAGTGCGTATTGGATGAGGATGTGGTTGTGTCACTAGATGACATTCAGGTGGATGAGCGCCTGAACTATGCTTAGAGGCCCGTAGCTGTTTTGGAGAGAAAGGTGAAGGTTGTAATAAATAAGGGGATACCATTGGTAAAGGTACAACGACAGCATCGAAAAGGATATGAGTGGACCTGGGAGCCGGAGGCTGGAATGCGGGAGCATTATCTGGAATTGTTCACTGCAGCAGGCTTTGAGGATGAAGCCTAATTCAAGTGGGGAGAGTTGTAACACCCCTATTCCCAGGTATGAATTTAAAGATTAATATATTCATTTTCAGGGTAATTCGACGAGTTGGGAGGCTCCAACTCGTCGTGTAGAGTTTTAAATGGCCGCATATCTTTAAGGTCTACTCGACGATTTGGAAGGCCCCAACTCGACGAGTTGAGGGCTGAATATGAAACCCTAATTTTTAGTGTTTTGCACCCTATTTAAAGACATTATGACCCATTGTTAGCGTCCCTCATCGTCCCCTCAGTCCAGAGAAAACCCTAGTTATGCGCTTAGACAACTAATCCAACAAAAAGACGATGCTACCTAACATTTCACTGTTATATTGTTTTTTGATACAGAATATCACCGTTAAATGACGATATAACAAAAGTTGGCTATTCTTCATGGATTTCGTCAATATCATCATCTGTGTAATGAACTTTGCTACCCCCGACCTGAGAAAAAAATTGAATATAATGTTTTCGTTTTATAAAATTATCCTTTCTTTAACAGTTAGTAGAATGTTATATTCAACAAATAAACATAAAATGTAAATTCTCCTTTCCGATTAGAGCATTCTACTTTCAAATAAAGGAAAGTACGTTGTTATTTCTTACATAAAACCTACTATATAACATTGAGTATGTTGCTATATTCAATAAATAAAAATAAAATGAATGTAGTGCTTCAAAATCATTCCAATTCAAGTACTTACATCATATAACACAATGAAAAAGCAGTGCTTCAATACCATGCCAATTTAAGTACATGTAACTTTCATACCCAAATAGATCATTATCACACTGCACTTTTATAGAATCAACCTTTGAAACTTGTCCATCAACCATAATTTCAGTCATTTTCAAAATAATAATTTTTTTTATTCTCATCCTTGTATTCATCTGTGCTCTCATCACTCCCTGCTATTTGAGAAATACTCCAAAACCAAAATTAATGCCCCTATACTTTGTAGGGTTTATTTGCTGAAATAAAGTATTTAACTATTATGGGCAAAACAATATCGGACATTTCCACTACTAATAACGAGAGTATACTACATTGCTGCTATTTGGTGTATAAGAACAAAATATACCAAATCACGATATAAAGTCCCTCTAGTTATCTTGTGTGTAACAGTTTGAATTCTGGGAGTAGCAGCAATAATGAGACGGGGTTCTGGTTCTAAAAAAGATGATAATAAAAAGTAAAGTGATCATACCAATTCCACCACCTTGGTTGCTGAACCCATTTTACCATTCTCATTAATCTTGACAAAAGGAAAATCGATTTCATCTTCAAGCCATGGAAACGCTCTTCTTGCTGGTGCAAAAAATTAAATTTGGTAAGCTTATTATTATTATTTTTTTAATTTTTAAACATTATATTGTATTTCAAATTAATAAAACTAACCTATAATTAACAGGGGTAGTTATCTCAGCAACAATACTCCCTCCTTGTACTGTGTTGTATCACATGTGATCGGAGCTCCATATAAACCTGCCCAAAGAGGAACACTCATGGGCCCAAGAAGGAAGTGTCCCAGATAGTTAATTGTATGAAAAATCACTATGAACAAAATATTTTATGGAACTTATAAATAAATAAAATCATGTTTTATAAAAAAGTTGTGCTCTTTACAATGATAATAGTTATTATACCCACATCTTAAGTTTTATAAAATAGGCGTAACAAATAGAAGTAAACATTGTAATCTTGGGAATAACTTATAACCATATGAAGTCGTTAATATAGCTTATAGCCTAATAATTATTGCTTTATAAGAACCTCACAATTTTCACTTTCACTCCATAATTAACTTTTCCCACTTTTTAAGTGCTCTTTTTCTGTCATGTGGGTTATTACTACTACAATATAATAGGTCAACGTCTAGTACACGAGTAACGAGTCTAGAGTAAAAAAAAGTTACAACAGAAAGAATAAAACTGTATAATTTATTTCTAGATAGAAAAAACACATGCACTGTTAAAATACATATATTAACAAATTAATATAAAATTAACTACCAAAACTTGCGCATATCTTGGATCAATTTTTCCTTAATTCCTTTGGTTTAGAAAACTAATAAGCTAAAACGTTATCAAAACTTAAATTAAATTCAATTAAACATATGTTTAATTGAAGTATTCATAACGTTTTAGCTGGGCTCCACTGCTCCTTCAGAATGTCTAAGAAAATGTTGCCATTGATGTTGATGTTTGGGTGGAAGAACTTAGTCCTAAATGCAACCTGAAGATTAAGAAATCTCAGTTACTAAAATCATTATATGCCATATTGGTAATGAAAATATTGTCAAGAGAAATATCTTAAATCTTAATAGAAACAGAAACAGAACAAAAACACTGGCTTGCGAGGCTTGAAAGGATAACAAGAAGGGAAGTGAATTGAAACAAAAACGACATGTGTTTTCACTGGAAGAAAAGATAACAATTAAGTAATACGGACTTGGAAAATCACCGGAAGAAAACGTAACAAGCAAAACAGTTTGAGGTGTTATATCCCCTCCCCTATGTTTTCAGACCAATTATGAAACTGAACCTTAACTCATGCTAGTTGTCTATTACAAAATAAATAACTTAGAAAAAGAAAGAGCACTTCAAATTTTCTCATCATCATCTGTCTCTCACACTGTGTAATGTTGTTGGATTGTATCAATATCCAACCCCTTCAACTTCACCACCAACTCCACATGTCCCTTCAAAGTCAACACTCCCCGTAGCCTACATACACTTCATCATAACTTTCCTTAAAACTCAAACATCATTTATTTAATTAAAATTATAATAAATTAATAACAAATATAAAAAAAGACAAAACACAACTTATGATAAATCAATAAATGAAAATTCTTTTATATTGTCTCTAAAAAATTTCCATTTGGAATTGAAATATTTAGAGATATTATGGTTTTTTTTGTATATATTAAAATTATATATAAAACAGTTTAACAAAGGGACATACCTTGCAACGTCAGAGCATCTTTTAGCTTGCTGTGGTAGCACCCGAATTTTGAGAAGTAGGTGAGTGGTTCATCAGCTGTAGGGCCAGCATAAACAAGTTCACACTCTTTCAACAACACAATATCGTGTGCAAGATGCCGAAGAGTTTCCAACACTTTCTCTGCTTGAAATACTTCTAGTCCTGAAAGGAAAACCAATTTCTAATTACATAGGTGTTAAAGTGGGCACATGTAACATCCCGTTATTTTCTATCTTGTAAAGCCAATCAATTCAATCAAAAGTCAGACTTGTTTCTGTTAACTTTAGGCTTTGTTAAGGGTCTGTTTGAGAGTTCTAAGCCTAGTACACTCAAGGATTGTGTGTTAGGAAGTATTAACTTGAGATCATTGAGTTGCAATTGAGCCGGAAACACCTTCACAAGGATTTCACGGTCGTGAACCCATGTTAGCCATGAACCCCTCTTCATAAGTATGAAGTTCCTTCATTATTTCTTCATTTCTCACATCTTTAAGTCAAGAACTCTCAAAACTCTCTCAAGTGTCATCAAGAACACTCTTCTTTCTCTTCAAAATCGTAAGTGATTCATCCCTTGTTATTTGATATACTACTTATTCACAAGAAACTCTTTGATTTCATCCATGAATTCAACACTTTTGGTTTAGATCTTCAAATCATCATCCTTTACACCAAGAACACATACTTGTTCTTGGGCCATAAACTCCCTAAAGGCTTCCAAAACGTGAGTATCTCTTCTATCATATTGTTATCCATTAGAAACACTTGATTCCAACCATGAAACAAACACCCAAATGCATGATCTTCAAGAGTTCACGGCCGTGAACCCTTCATCCATGGCCGTGAACCCTTCATAAGATCATGATGTGGCTGTGAACCCTTCAACCATGGCTGTAAACCCTTCATGAGATCAAGTCTTGGTCGTAAACCCTTCATATGATCAAGCCATGAGCCGTAAACACTTCATGTGTGTGGCCGTAAACTCTTCTATGGCCGTAAACACTTATAGTGTGGCCGTGAACACCCTTCCATCAATCACATGTGATTGTAACACTTCATTTCAAGTGTTTCCTAGCACCTAAGGTTGTTTACCTTAGATGATTATTTGTTATATACACTAATTATACACATATATGTGTCATTATATGCTTAATAGGATCCGTTTGTGCTCAAGACTTCTCTTGGCATTCTTAGCATCCTATATCGATCTTTCACTCGAATCACTCACTACATGTGAGTTCATACCCCCGTATTTTCATAGTTTTTACTGTTTTAAGGGGGGGGGGGGGGAATATAATTCTAACACAAAGATTTTGTGTTACAAGCAAATGGTTTCAAAATATCTTATCAAAATGGATTTCAATTATAATCAAATCAAATGGTTTCAAAGATTGTGTTAAAATGACATCAAGTCACCAACTGTATTTCAAAATATTTAACTTCTTTTAAATGATTTTATAGCCTTATATTTTTCCCCAGAAATCATATTTATATATATTTATATATATATATATATATATATATATATATATATATATATATATATATATATATATATATATATATATATATATATATATAAGGTTTAAAAGGCTTAGGACTGATAACTCACTTTGGTACCTTTTCCTTGTTTGGATGTAGGCTTATAGTATTGGTTATTTGTCTGAATGTCATTTAAACTTTACTTATATATAATTGTATATGTATATAAATATAAAAGTTATTTCATTCAGTTCAAATACCCTTTGTAACATGCTGAGCAAGGGGTTGCATTCATGAACAGTACATATAAATTATAATAGGTATAATTTATGATTCATAGAACATTAATTCACGATTCAAGTATACTAAAGTACACTGTTTTACAAGAACAAAGGTTTGATTCAAAACTAAACAAGAGTATACATTTTTCATATACTAATTCAGGGGCATACTATCAATCATTCATTTCAGAATGATTGGGTTTTTATAACTATTATACATGTAACGTCTATATGCTTTTTATGAGTCAATTGATTCAGGTTGTTTAGTTCATTTAAACAAGATAGTTAAAGTCTTGACATTATAACCAGAATCTCCATTTGGGGATCGAAACAATGTGTGTATAGATCTATATTGGGATTGACAACCCCGCACTCAGACTCCTAGCCACAGTCAGGAATACACGCCTACGAGTGACAGCTGTTATCAACAGTTTTTGACGCCTTCAAAGCGTTGGGTCAGGCCATCTAGTCTCAGTATGGTTATAATAACTCATTAAAAAGATATTAAATATACGTTAGTGTATAATTAACTAAACATAAGTACATTTTCAAAGTACTAATTTACAAGATACAGTTTACAATACTACATTACATTTTACAATAACAGCTGGTGGAACGAGGCACACTCACAGTTACAAGTTTTACATAAAGGAATACAAATACAGAACATTGGTTTACAAACAGAACGATTTTATGAGATTAAAACTACTTTTCATATACAGCAGAAAATACAGGATTTTCTGGAACAGTTTACATATTCAAGAAACAGAAAACATACTTTCAAACATAAATACTTATGCACTCACTCAACTTTATGTTGATACTCTCTTTTCAAATTACTTGTATTCTCAGGGAATCAGTAGACAGGTACTCCCCGAGCTTTTGAGAAGATGGAGCTATTTTGAGTCATGTCTTCTTCTTTTGTATAACTATTTTGGTTTCAATATACAGTGATTGAACACATGTGAATACTTATACTTTTTAAATACAATAGTTGTTGGTACTTTGATTACTATGATGCATGTCTTGTGATACTACAAATGAAGTCATCCACCCCAGACGTTTCCGCCGTTTGGTTTGGGGGTGTGACAACACACATCCTTGACTTTACCATTATTTTATCAACTTAGCGCACTTGACTATATGATGATCTCTTCATCTCTTATAATCTATAGAAAAATTGTTAAAAATACTTAATATATGATGGAATATAATGCATACCAATTGTTGGTTCATCAGAAAATACCACATCAAATATCAACGATAGACTAGAAATGAGTTCACAATCCATTGCTAACTATTTCTTTTCACCTCTACTTACTCCATCAAATTTTGCATCCGCAAATCAAGTATCATCACAGCTCACCAAGCCTATTTTGAACACGAGACTATTTATATATGTTAGGAAGTAGAGCGGATAACTAGCAAAATTATAAGAACACAAGGCACAGTATTTACGTGGTTCGCTCAAGCAGACCTACGTCCACGAGCAGGAGGGGAGTATTCTTTTATTCTAGAGTACTCAAATAGAGGTTACAGGTACAATTACATATAAACTGACCTATCAATCTGGAATTCAAGATACAAAATGACCTAGCATGCATCCTTATTTATACTTGAGGGATTAGACCTAAAACCCTAATGGGCCAAGTCCACTATCCCATACGCCCAAAGAAATGTGTCAACCAATCACAATCCGCCATGCAACATCTTCTGGAACATTCTTCCTTGTCATACAACCCATGAGCATAAGCAACACACATGATGGATCACCTTGTGCCACAGCGCAGCATCTTGATGTGTAAGTGGTGCATCATGAACGCTAATGGCCCAACATCCATCATGGTATCACAACATGGTGTAATCCTTGAGCAGTACCAACTTCTGAGCATCCTTGAACGCTCTTGAGCATCATAGAGGACTTCATAGCATACTTGGCTCATCAAGGACCAAGATGGTCCATCTTGCGCCATGATGGCACAACAGGAATATGGATGGCGCGAGTGACTTCAAGTGTGGCACATGAACATCAAGATTTGAGAAACAACACCACAATGGCGCAATAGGAACATGCATGGAAAAACAAAGTCATGCATAGCGCAAGAGCATACCTCATGGCAGAAGAGGAGTACCCCTTGGCGCAAGTGGGATCCTCATGGCGCAAGAGGAACTCCTCATTGCACAATAGGGAGCATTATGGCGCAATATTGAATGCCATGACGCAAGAGCATCCTTCTTGTCCCATCCCTTTAACATATGGCAAAAGAAGGTCCCCATGTTGCTCCATATCACTCCCAAGTGCTCCAACCCCTTCCAGGCGCTCGAAACCCCTTTCTGTATGATTCATTCCTTTGGCACTTTATCTATTCCTTAGTCATACGATCAATTCCTTTCTTAGATGATCCATTCCATTGTCACATGCTCTATGAACCCCAAGTGTGCCATTTAGTTCCAAATGCTCCAAATACTCCATGAACCTGATACAAATGCTCCATGAACATGATCCAAATGCTCGAGTCACATTTAATAATATATTCTCTCTATCCTCCTTTGAATATGTGCCCTTTCGCTAGAGTTCAGCTACAAGTGACAATGTCTCTTTAATTGTCAAATGCAAGAAGAAGAGGTCCTTTTATCTGACATAAACAAATATGTGATGACAATGAAGTGACATTGTAACCAGATGTTATGCGACTTTCATCAAGAACATTTCTCAATAAGAAGCAACAACTTTCAGAAACAAATGACGAGCTTCATTGTATCTTAACTTACGTGAAGGAATTTTTTGACATTAGTTGTCCATTAACCTCCAAGAGGCCTGATAAGTTTAACCAAGGGGATGCCCCTGCTTGAACTGCAAGTATATTGAGGAGGGTTCTCTTCCCAGATCTTGATGGATGCGTTATTGCAAGCAACCTTCTATGTTTTTCCTCTCCGCATTCTAATATATTGTGACAATGACAAATTAAGAATACTATTATAAAAAAATAACTCATTATATTCCTAAATCAACATATCAAATTATGTACCCCAAAGCAATTAAAGAAAGGAATATAGACTTTGAGTTTTTGAACAGAGGTGAACAAAAAAAAAACATTAACTTTGTTTTGCATTTTCGAAACCCAACATTACAGATTTGTCATGGAAGCAATCAAAGTGCACATACACACCTTCTATACAAAAAGCCTAAGTCAGAGTGTCTGAGAGTGGATACCTTATACCTAAAAAACCCCTAAATCGCTATGAGAGGGGAGTATTCTTTTATTTTAGAGCTCTAAAACAGAGGTTACAAGTACAATTACATTGATATTGGCCTATTAATCTAGAATTCAAGATACAAAATGACCTAGCATGCATCCATATTTATACTTGAGGGATCAGACCTAAAACCATAATGGGCCAAGCCCATACGCCCATACGCCCATGAAAGGTGTCAACTAATCACAATCCGCCATGCAACATCTTCTGGAACATTCTTCCATGTCATACAACCCATGAGCATAAGAAACACACATGATGGATCACCTTATGCCATAGCGGATCATCTTGATGTATAAGTGGTGCATCATGAACACTAATGGCCCAACATCCATCATGGTAGCATAACATGGTGTAATCCTTGAGCAATAACAACTTCTGAGCATCCTTGAACGATATTGAGCATCATAGAGGACATCATAACATACTTGGCTCATCAAGGACCAAGTTGGTCCATCTTGCGCCATGGTGGTGCAACAGGAATATGGATCGCACAAGTGACTTCAAGTGTGGCACAAGAACATCAATATTTGAGCAACAACACCAGCACAACAAGAACATGCATGGCGTAACTGTTGGGTTTTGAGCATTCTAACACTCCTAAGGTGTACATGCAACCCTAAATGCTTTGGATCTATGTTTTCTCTAATATACATGCAAACTTTCAATATTCCAAAGCATCATCCTAACTAGCATACAATGGAGTATCTATACTACAAGATTCTAGTTAGATGATATACCTCTTGTTATAGCTTGCTATCCTTGATGTATTTTGCCTTTAAGAACTTAGCACCAATAGTGTGAATGCCTCAAATGGAATCACAACAAACCTAGGACAAAGGATAACTTGAGAGAGAATGGATCGCTCTAGAAAACGGCTCTATAGCTCTTCTAAAGATCACTAGTGCGAATTTCACCAACTAAGGGTCTTCTTATATAGTGTGGCACAACTAGGGTTACACTATGCAAACCCTAATGTGCATGAGTTTCAACATTCCTTAGGCTCCATGGGTTTTAACCTCCATGGAGTATCTATGGGTCACCACATGGGTTTAGCCCAACATAAAGAACTATAGATCATGTCACACCCCGCTAAAGCAGAAACACGGGGCGTGGCAGTACAAAGGGTCTCATAGCAACTTTTTAAAAGAAATTACAATGTATTTAAAAGTCAACACATGCAAATGCTCCTACAAGTGTTGTGTCTCTACGTGCCTCTTACTAGATGATTCCTGAAAAAGCATGTAAAATGAGCGTCAACTGTAAAAATAGTTGGTGAGTACTCACATATTAAAAATAATATTGGTTTTAAGAATCGAAATAAAGTTTTGATAAAAGTTTCCATAAATAAAAGTATATTGCTAAAATGAGTTTTCAAGAATCGAAATAATATTCGTTGTTACAAGGAGCAAACAATTTCATTGCTAAAACAAGTATATAAGTTTTCAGTAATAAAAGTTCGTTGCTATAATGAGAAACAAAGTTCGTTGCTATAATGAGAAACAAAGTTCGTTGCTATAATAAGCATAAAAGTTTCGTTGCTAAAATAAGTATACAAGTTTCATTGCTAAAATAAGTATACAAGTGTCGTTGCTAACATGATAATACAAGTTTCGTATATGCATAAAGATTCCATTCATGAGTTCACAACCCAAGCCTAATGACCGAACTGTGCCCTATTGACTACTATGTGTATCGTAAACATAAAGAATAAAATGGTAAAATGCACTCAAGCGAATTGTGCGAGTGAGGAGTTGTCTACCTCCTGATAGCGCTATCCATAATAACCACAGGCTCAAAAGAGTTAATGAGTTGTGTCGAGAGATTCCAGGGACTTAACCGCGATACAGTCCTCATGAATTAAAGTAACATACACATACATACAAAGTATAGCAACCAAGTTTCATACGAGTCAAAATAAATACAACGAACATAAATAGTTTAGGACATGCTTTTCCACCCCAAAACATTTAAAAACCGAAAATAGGGGGACTTGTAAATACTCACAATGCTTTAAGATGATGCAAATGATGCCTTAAACTACGTTCCATTTGTACCACTATCGATTCCGACACGATGTTACACACTAATGAGTCTGTAAAAGAAAGCTACTACTAGTATACTTGCCACTACAATAGAATCATGCCAATATTGTGTCAAAATTTAATATTAATAAGTTACAAGCATTTTCTGAAATGGTGAAATTTTATAACTCATGTGATTAAGATAATTTTGGATATTATTTTCCAGATTTTTGTAATATTAATTGAGGGTATTTCAATACATTTAAAGGTGTTTTAAGCTCCTAAAAATCCAAAATATTATCAAACTGTTTCCAAAAATTCTCAAACTTTTCGTTTTCATTCTAAACACGGTAGAGGTCTTCCAGAATTTTTCCCTTGAATTTTTGATATGATTAACTATTTTTCCAAATTTTTATGCCTTCATAACAATATAAATTCGTGAAAATTAGAATCCAGATGATAAAAATTCCCAAATTTTTTATAACACTGCCATTAGGCATACTTAAGTCGGGAAAAATATAAAAATGGATTTCTAAACTGTTTAACCCAATTTTATGATTTTTGTGCATTTATTCTAATAAAAATTGAAATAAATAGAAAACAGTTTCCAAAATTTCCCAAACTTTTTGTTACACTGTATTTATATATAGAGAAGCTTTGAAAAATATAAAAGATATTTTTCAGTTAGTCTTGCTATTTTTCATTGTTTTATCCTCTTAAATAATCATTAATTGGAGAATAATTATTAAACAGTTAAAGTAAATTACCAAATTTTTTGTATACTTCATTTACAATGTAAATAATCTGGGAAAAATACCAAAGGTGGTTTTTATCTACTGGAATCCGATTTTGTGGATTTAAGTGTATTTAATCTTAGAAACTAGAAGAAGAATATCATACTGAATAGAAAAATCATCCAAATTTTTATTTAGAGTTCTAATATATTATAAGGTCTTCTGGTAAATGTTCATGAATTTTGGATGAGTAGAACTATTTTTCCTGTTTTTAGTCCATTATAAATACAAAAATGGGGGAAAGATAGGAATGCATTATGAAAAATTCTGAAAATATTTTTCGGAGTCGTACACATAGGGTAAGAGTGCGAAAATTATTAGATACCCTTTTCACATTATCTAAATGGTTTTATGATTTATTGGGGCTAAACAAAAAGAAAATTCAAAACCACAATAAACAGTAACAAAAATAGATGAAACTTAATGAGAGGTCAATATTTACCATAGGGGTCATCCAAGAATTTATCAAGGATTTATAGACCTCAGAAAGTATTTTATATGATTTATTGCCCTATTTTATTGCAATAATTATAATAATTCGAGAAAAATGAATTATTTTCTGAAAATTTACAAATCATCATATTTTATTAGTGGGATTCTTGCAAAAATCAGATTTGATCAGAAAAGAGTTTTAGGTATTTATGAACATATTTGAAAGCTTTTAACAATAAACTTTGATCATCTAGCATCTAAGCTTCAAGATCATCACATGCATGTTGGTTTTAAGACCATTCATGAGTTTGAAATGTTCAAAATTCGTTTTTCAAAGAAAACTTTGGATGCATGTGGTGTTTTTCCACCAAAACATGTAGAAAAGTGCATTTCCTTGATTTTGACTTAGGTTTAGGTCATGAGACTTCACCATCTACAACATGCATGTTGTTTTTGGATGAAATCCTACCACCATCATCATCAAAACCGTGAGTAGATGCAATTTCATGATTTTACAATAGAATGGAGTAGAAGATGGAGAAAATCCATGAAAAACAAGTAAAACTTGAAGGAATGGTGAAGTAGAAATCGATTTTACCTTCAAGAACACCTCAAGATGATTAAGATTAGAGTTCAAGGTGTGTTCTATGACCCATTTTCTGGAGAACTTCGTGGTTGATGGAGAGAGGAAGAGAGAATAGAGAGAAAATGAAGTGAGGAAGTGTGAGAGAGAAAGTGAAGTATGGAGAAATGGAGTGTGGATGGGAATTGATTAAGTGTGTTGGGAAGAGGAGAGAGAGGAGAGAGAGAGAGTAATCCGACTTTTGAATGGAGAGAGGGTCTCCCTCTTTTAAATTTTATAAAATATAACTTTATTTTATAAAAATATAAATTTTTTTTATAAAATATGCACCTTATCCTAATTTTCATTCACAAAACCTTGATTTTTGGATTAGAAAATAAGGTTAAATACTAATGACTTAAATTTTATTTCTTCTTTCTTATATTTTACTAATTTGAGTTATTTTAAATAGATATTATAAAGTCCAACCAAATTTTATGGATTTTTAGGTGTTAGAGTTTATAAATTTGAGTTTTTAGGGTTTTTAGGGTCTTGAGATTTAATAAATACTTGGATATCAAAATAAATTGATTATTTGAGATTTCAATTTATGTTAGAGTTTCATAACTCTTTTCTAGTTAAAAATAATGTTTGTAATTTATTTTTATCGATTTATTGGCATTCTATGTAGTGGTTTCGAGATTCAAGCGAAATTGAGGAATCGAGTATACTAGTCCTAGTCTTCAACTTTGACTTAAGTTTCTATGAGACTTTGACCTAATTTCTACTTTTAAGTCAAGCTCATGATGTGTGTATATGATTCATGAAAAGGTGTTCGAGTCAAAGAGTGACCCGAATATGGATAGTCTCTACAGTTAAGTAGTTGTAGAATTCACATACCAATGTGAAATCTAAGTACACTATCCTTCGATCCTAATTGTTTCCAAGTTTCTAGTAGGTTATAACTTAGCTTCTAGTTACTAAGTCTAGTATATGTCGTGCCTATATGTGCAACTAAGTTTAGTCAAATCTAGAACCGACTCGAATTTTGACGGTTGTCACAGATTATAAGCCCACTTTATAAGAAAGAATGATTTATACAATCAATCCCCATATATTTAATTAGTCTCTTTTGATCACTAAATTAATTCCAAATTAATTCTTGATCAATACAAATTAAATAATATGATTTCATATTAATATATTGGAACTTATAATATATTAATAAATCATAAATAACCTCTTCTAAAAAGTCCATCCTATCAAATTGTTCTGATGATATGCAACCAAAATGGACCATGCTACTCTCGTGTCAAGTACATACCAATTATAGTTATGGACTTAGACACCTAATCCAACAGTCTCCCACTTGGATAAGTCTAGTAACTATTATTGCAAGTACGACTCCAAGATCCCGACTAGCAATCGTAGCTCTTAAAAGCCGCTGTCGAACTCTGATCTAGTTAATGACGCGTCCATTAGATAAGGGATCATATATTCCTCCATTCTACAAGATATCATATGAACTGAGACATGGATTATGATCATTCTCTCTGTCCATCTGTTGTTTCCCGATTTTCGATTTATGACGACCGACTAATTGAACAAATCAAATCAGTCCAGGCTCGGCCGAGCGCTTAGGGTGTCATCACTAAATCATCGAGGGCCCCATATATATCACTTTTATCCCTCAAAGGGTAAAAGGAATGGATAAACTTCGACTCAAATGCTTGCTTGTGCTTACTCACCAAATCACACACAACAATATGTTTTATAACACCAAGTTAATGGTGCGTTTACATATGTCAATGTGCAACCGACTTGTAAATTACAACTCACATGTCTTGGTTTTAAGAATATAAGATATTATCGTCTCATGATCACTCGTGATAAAATCCATGAAGTGATACAAATGAGCGTGGGTTGAATCCAATACTCGAATCTTATTCCAGGAGTACTCATGAACACAACATCCACCTTGTCCTAGACAAACTACAGACCCATTCGTGACAGTCTTGCCTCAATACCTACTTCCAAAGTGTGATCGACTGTGGATGGTTTAAATAACCTAGTTATTCGAGAAGTCAAAACATGCAAAGTGAAACACAACAATAATACTAATCCTATATGGCCCAAAAACTTTTGAGTCATATTGATTACTCATTATTCATTGTATAATGTTTCAAATAATCAACTTAATTCTTGAATTAAAAGAATAGCTATGCCATGCTCCAAGCATGCACACTATGTTTGTCTATGGTCCTTACTTTGTGAAATAGATCAATTGTGCACATCTTCAACGAAACTTATTTCATAATTCCAAATCTTTATCACCAGTGTAAGAATTCCAAATTCTTGTCACTGCCAGAATGTATTAGACTCTAAACTATCATGCAATGAATCCTTTGTAATGTCTAGGTACCAAAAGTCACGGAGACTTGACCAACGATATTATAAAGTATTCCTCTGGATATTGTTACAAGACAATTCCATGGAAGCTAAGTCTCAAATCCAAAGTACATTCCTTTGAACATCCTTCTTGCATTAAGTTTTCTAATCTTACACAGATTTAAAGAATAACTTCCACTTATGGAAACATTTCCCTATTCCCATTTTGACTATCACTTCTGAACAAGAGTTACCTCTTCTCAGAGTATGTCAATATGGTCCTTTCCAAAATTTAAAATATACTTCCAACTGTCCATGAGCAACCAATCTTTGGTAAACCTCAGATTATCCTCGACAATTGCTTAACCATTTTAGTCATATCCGGTTCTAGACCTTTTTCCCTCTTAATGCCCTAGGCATTTGGAAAATTAGAACGGATGAATATTATAGCACATGTAATCGATCCTCTACCGAAGCATATAGGACACGATTCATGATGTCTTACATAAAGACATGATACTTGACCAGTCTTTTGCTATAATATTTCTATTTGTCATGTTCTCATCATTCGAATTATGAAAGGGGATGTCGTAATCATAGTCGAATTTTGAGAACGCAATTAACACATCCATATATAGTCGAATTTTGAAGACGCAATTAACACATCCATATATAGAATTTCCTTATGTTGAACCATTCCAACATAACATTCATATATATATATATATATATATATATATATATATATATATATATATATATATATATATATATATATATATATATATATATATATATATATATATATATTTGACTAAATCTGATTAAAATCTCAATCTAAGATTTTAGATTTGAAATGAAGTATGAATTCCTGTCCCTTAATTATAGCAAAACAACTTTTCAAACCCTGCAACTTGCGAATTGAAACTTTTGTTTTCTATAATTAACATTGCTAACTTGCAACATTCATCTTAATTGATTATGCTCCCACTAGCATAATAATCATTACTTTTACTAGCATAACATTTATGCTCCCACTAGCTATGACATGTACCCAGAAATCAGCTGGACTTCTAGGAATCAATACTTATTGACTTTCATTACCAAAGTTCAGATTTCTGATACGAGATGCTTTGATAAGACTTTATTTAGGCTTCTCAAACTCATACACCTTTCCTTAGATAGCTCACATGTGTGTTTAAACAATTTAAGAACTTACATCAATAAGTCTCAGATGTTTAGACTTTTTCCCATTCCTCACAATTCGAATTATGAAAAGGTATGCTGTAATCATAATCAAATTTGAGAATGCAAATATCATAATTGCTATCTTCTTAAAATCTACTTAGTGAAAGCGTTTCCTCACAATTATTTTCATGAATTGGAGAGAAACCTTATGACACTTAGATTTTATGGTGTATGTGTTCCTATCCATGTGAATTTTTCACAACCATAATCACAAGACATGGTTAGTGACAAATCCAAACCCATATGGACTGAACTTGTTCAATCTTAATTTCTTGCCACTTGGCAGCACAAGGGCCTACCATTGCTTCCAAGTTGTTATGCAAACAGGTGAGAACACATAGAACTCACATGCATAGTCAAATTTAACTGGAATGCGCACATAAACAAGAATATGTCAACACGATAGGTTACAAACCTCAAGTCGTGTGCTAGTGTTTAACAATAGGTTTACTCTTGATTAGTTCTTGAAACTTTCAAGATATTTAAGACTCCCACTGACCTCTTGACATATAAGATTCACTTTTTCAAGAAACATTACTTGACAAACAAATATTCACGAGTTAGTGCGGATTCTAATAAAGACTAACACTTCACACAATTGGCCTTAGTTGGTCTTTGTTTTATCCAAAACATCACAACTTACCAATTTCAAATGTACAAGAGTAAAAACATTTAACTCTACATTTGATGAGTGTTATAAACCTTTCCTAAGATTATGTCACTCAAGGCACAATCTTGGAGTATGGATTTAAGACTTGTTTTGGAACGAAGTATGACTCATCTTCTTGATTTAACCATTTCAACAATTCACGATTCATCTTCTTAGCCATACAAATGCACTAAGATATCCTTAGAGGATCAATTGTGACATGGTTTTCATAATCATTAAGATGATCATAAAACACGATACTCAAGTACTCTCCCATATTTTCAGATTGGAGAAACTTTTATCTTTCTGCCCAATTTGATTCTTCTCATTCGTTCTTCCATACATTGAAACTTTTCCAATATTTCAGAATTAAACTTAAACTTGTAAGCATAACCATATTTACTAAACTTTAGTAAATCATGACAAATAGTCTTATCGTTCTCTGTGGTGGACCTGACCAGTGCACACCCAGTGTACCCGATCCCCTAGTCCTTCACTTGACTCACATAAACATGTGAAATAACAATTAGTCTTAATTTCCCAAAGATGAAGGTTCTCATCCATCACATAATACAAGTTGCATGATTCAAAGTTTCTATCCAACTGAAACTTGGGTGATGAAGAATCTTTCCTTATTTGGCAAATTCTCGACACTACCACAAATGAAAGAATCAAATCCATTTTCCTAATATTGCTATCAATGAAATCATATAAACAACAATTTTTCACAAAAGCCATTGTAAGGAAATTTTAAAAATAAGATAAATTTCAAAAAATTTCTTTATTTATAAAAATTGCGGAAAACTTATCCTTACAATGCAAATACAACTGAAAATATGTTATTATCTATTCCTAAGCAAGCTATCATAACTCTTAAGCAACAACTCACAAATCTGATCATCGAACCATGCGATCGAAATCCATCTCTTCGCGATCAGACTCAGCATACTCTTCCTTTAAGCTTCCTTTCATTTCTTCGATTCTTCAAAACATCAAAATGTAATTACATTACATCATGTATTAAAAATCTCCAAATAGGAACTTAATAGAGTTAGATAGTGGACTTACCTGAAGCAGTGTCATACACTCTGACTTTACCATCCTTGTGGTCCTTTAGGTAGATACGCCAGCTTCACAACGAATAACCCTTCTCTTGGAAATAGAAACATATGGACTCTTTGGAATGGTACACGAGACTATCTCAGACTTAGCCTTTCTCTTTACCATTTGGTCAAATGACTTGACCATGGTCGATCCCTTTCCATTGGGAAGAGAAAGCTTTTCTGGACTTCCAATGTTACCATTGTCAATGTCCATGGAAGTTTGGGGAGTAGACCTTCCAATCAAATTTGCTTTACCAGTGCACCAAATCATTGTTGATTCAGCAGCAACAAGCAAATAGGTAAGATCAATAAGGGTCAAGTCGTGGTCTCCCATATAGTAGTCCTTAAGGGAACCCGCTATATGACTTAGGAAGTGATTGAAGAACCCAGTCAACCGCCAACTTCCTTGAGACTTCGATACCCAACTCTCCCAGCTTGTAAATATGTAACTTCGTCTCCAAGACGTGAGTACATACAAACTTTCCTTCCTGCCTATAGGGCTTTGAGTGACCTTGAACTTTGTGGGTTAAGGATAATTATTGGAGGAGGTGAAGGAAGTGAAGTTCCACTAAAGTACAAGGACGGGATTAATCTTTCACTTTGATTGCCTTGTGGAAAATCATCTTTATAAAGAAAGTTTTTTCAAAAGATTCGGGAAGACCATAGTTGTCTGAACTTAGACATTTATGATGGGAGAAATTCAAGTTTAGTTGATTTTAGTCCTTAATATAACACCCAAATGAAATATTAAGGCTAGGACCCAACACAATACTTTACAATTCGGAAGAGGGATGCCGTAATCCTATTGCAAAATATTTGAAGGTAGGTAAATGACAATTTACCAATTTCCACCATGAAAAACGAAATTTATCAGTAGGTTTTAAATGGATTGAAACTCGTGGATCCTTTAAGATTCATTGAACAATTCAATGGCATGTTTAAATCTCGATTGTGCCCTTCAAGTTTGTGACTGGGATGCCGAGGATCACAAACAAGGTGTAAATAACCATGCAAATTAGCTTGGTACACCCAATGTTACAACCACCTAAGAAATGTTCCGAATAACCACACACGCTCCATTGATTTATGATTAACATCAAGCTACCCTTTGCCACGCGCTGTCAGTCCCAAATTAGTGTGCCGGGTAACCACACATGCTCCATTAACGACTTAACAAGGTGCAAAGTGCAATATCATGGGTTAGCACCATATTCACATTTTCTTAAGTAACTAAGATTTGGGAATTTATATGTGTTTAGTTACATTATATTTATCATTATACTTTTAATGAAGGGAGAATTAGAGTCCTATCCTACTCGTTCGGCTAATGACCCTCCACCAGGTGGGTGAGAGTGGACACCCATTAAACTATGATTTTATAGGCAGTAACCTTATACCCCCTTATAGACCGGCTTCGTGAATGAGGCCTACTAATAGTAAGGCTGACTTTGTTTATATAAATATTAAACCTATAATATTATAATAGTATAAGGGTAGAATTTTTAAACTTTAAAATTCTAGGGTTTGGAATTAAATGTTTCAAAAGTTAGACTTTTACATTTACAAATTCCAAAACTTGAGGGCAAGTTTTGAACTATTCAAAAACTTTTGGAATCCATAACTTATGAGTTTAATATAGGTTTTAATGAAAAGACTCTTGAAAATCCATAACTTGAGGACAAGTTATGGAGTTCATAAAAACATTTATGGAAAAAGACTCTTCGAGTTCATAACCTATAAGTTTAATGATCTCTTTAAAAGAAAACTTCTCATTTTCCATAACTTGAGGACAAGTTATGTTAGATCAATTATTGTAACTTACAAAAATCCATCAATTTTGTCTATGATCTAAATTAAACTCATAAGAATAAGACAATTCATATCAAACAAATTTCATGTAATTAGCCTAACCATATAAACTATTACAAAACATCAAACTTTTACAATTATCTTATAAATTGGATAAGCATGATCATTACCACATCAAAAACAGGTTTATAAGTTCAAAAACAACTTAGGGTAATGATCCTAGTCCAATTCTAGCCAAAAACTTCGAAAATCTTCATTCTGGAGCACCAACTCGTCGAGTGCATGAACTGACTCAGCGAGTTGGTCAGGTTTATGAGGTTACTCGGCGAGTCCCCAGTGGAATCAGCGAGTCCACTATCCAGAAAGCAGAAAAACCGATTTTTTATGCATTTGAAATGAAGTAGCATCAAGTATATTGGAAAACAACCCTATGCTCTGATACCACTGTTGATTTTTGAGCATTCTAACACTCCTAAGGTGTACATGCAACCCTAAATTCTTTGGATCTATGTTTTCTCTAATATACATGCAAACTTTCAATATTCCAAAGCATCATCCTAACTAGCATATAATGGAGTATCTATACTATAATATTCTAGTTAGATGACATACTTCTTGTTGTAGCTTGCTATCCTTGATGTATTTGGCCTTTAAGAACTTAGCACCAATATTGTGAATGCCTCAAATGGAATCACAACACACCTAGGACAAAGGATAACTAGAGAGATAATGGGTCGCTCTAGAAATCGGCTCTATGGCTCTTCCAAAGATCACTAGTGCGAATTTCACAAACCAAGGGTCTTCTTATATAGTGTGGCACAACTAGGGTTACACCATGCAAACCCTAATTTGCATGACTTTCCACATTCCTTAGGCTCTATGGGTTTTAACCTCCATGGAGTATCCACGGGTCACGACATTGGTTTAGCCCAACATAAAGAAGTATGGATCATAAGCCCACTTTACAAGAATGAATGATTTACACAATCAATCCCCATATATTTGATTAGTCTCTTTTGATCACTAAATTAATTCCAAATTAATTCTTGATCAATACTAATTAAATAATATGATTTCATATTAATATATTAGAACTTATAATATATTAATAAATCATAAATAACCTCTTCTCAAAAGTCCATCCTATCAAATTGTCCTAATGATATGCGACCCAAATGGACCATGCTACTCTCGGGTCAAGTACATAACAATTATAGTTATGGGCTTAGACACCTAATCCAACAGCAACAAGGCCATGCATGGTGCAAGAGCATCCTCATGGCGCAATAGGAGTACTCCATTTACGCAAGAGGGATCCTTATGGCACAAGAGGACCCCCTCATGGCATAAGAGGGAGCATTATGGCTAAAGAGGGAATGCCATGGTGTAAGAGCATCCTTCTTGGCCCATCCTTTTAACAGATGGCGCAAAAAGTACCCCATGTTGCTCCATATCACTCCTAAGTTCTCCACACCTTTTCCACGCGCTCCAAACCTTTTCTGTATGATCCGTTCCTTTGGCATTTTATCCATTCCTTTGTCACACGATCCATTCCTTTCTCAGATGATCTGTTCCTTTGTTACATGCTCCATGAACCCTAAGTGCTCCATTTAGTTCCAAGTGGTCCAAATGCTTCATGAACATGATCTAAATGCTCAGGTCACATTTAAAAATATCTACCTTGACTTGAGCATCCTTTGAACTCCACCACGAACAAGAACGCGCTCTCCCTTCCTGGCATTTGTCACCGAAGGGACCTACCTCCTGTTAACATCAACCAAGTCCAAGAAAAGCTTGAACTTCTCCATGGGCAACGAATTTGTCAACATATCTGTTGGGTTGACCTTGGTATCAATCATCAGTATTGAAAACTTGTCACCTTTTAGAATATCTCGAATGAAATTTAGCCTGATATTAATGTGCTTTGTCTTCTCGTGATACACAGGGTTCTTAGAAAGACTCAAATCACTTTGACTGTCACAATACAACACATGCTTCTCCACCTTTAGACCAAGACTTTGAATAAGCCCTTGAAACCATATCTCCTCCTTCATTCCTTCCGTCATGGACATGTACTCGGATTCTGTTGTAGACAAAGCAATAGTATATTTTAACGTTGATTTCCAACTTATGACACATCCAAATAAAGTGAATATGTTGCACGTATGTGACCTGCGCTTCAACAAGTCAGCACGATAATCAGAGTCAGCATATCCCACCAAGTCACTCTTCATATTAGCTCCATACACCAAGCAAACATTCGTTGTTACCTTCATGTATCACAAGATCCACTTTACAGCTTCCCAATGTGTCTTCCCTAGATTGTTCATAAACCTGCTAACCATACTAACTGCATGAGCCAAATCTTATCTGGTACAGACCATAGCATACACGAGACTTCCAACAACACTTGAGTATGGAAACCTACTCATGTACTTACTTTCTTCATTAGTAGTGGGTATAGTGTTTGGACCATGTTTAAAGTGAGCCGCCAAAGGAGTTCCAACTGGCTTGGGTTGATCAAAATTGAAGGACTACATAACATTCTCAATGAACTTATATTGAGAAATACACAACCGCCCTGCTTTTCTGTCCCTTTGAATCTCCATACTCAGTATCTTCTTTGTTGCTCCCAAATCCTTCATCTCAAATTTCTTCTTCAGTGTCGCCCTGAAGTCATTTATTCCAACCATGTCCTTCTCTGCGATGAGCATATCATCAACATATAGAAACATATATATGTAGGAATGTGGTGAAAATTCATTTGAGAAAACACAATTCTCAAACTAGTTCCAAGTGTATCCGTTCACGATCATGAATTAAATCAAATCTCTTGCACCATTGTCTTGGAGACTGCTTCAAACCATATAGGTATTTCTTCAGCAAACATACATGATCCTTCTTAGAATCATGGAACCCTTCTGGATGGGACATATAAATCTTCTCTTATAGGTTTCCATGAAGAAAAGAAGTTTTCACATCAAGCTGTTCAAGCTCCAGATCCAATGCACTCACCATGGCCAAAAGATCCCGAATTGTCTTGTGCTTCATGACTGGTGAGAACACCTCATGATAATCAATTTCTTCTTTTTGAGAAAACCCTTTCGCCACCAACCTTGCCTTGAACCTAGTTGGTTCAACTCCTGACATCCCTTACTTCTTCTGAAATATATATATTTTCATCCCACTGGCTTTGCTCCCTTTGGTAATGGAACAAGATCCCATGTTTCATTGTTCCCTAAAGATTGAATTTTTTCATTCATGGCTATTAACCAGTCATTTTCTTCTTTACTCACCACAACCTCTTTATATGATTGAGGCTCCTCAATGTCATTGTCTTCTCTAGTTGCTAAAGCAAAAGCAATGGAGTCAAGTTCACCTGAATTCACACATCCCACATATCTATCAGGTTGTCAAATGACCCCCTTTGTTTTTCTCTTTTCTACATATTCATACCCATCATCCTTTCCGGGTTCAGCACCACTACAAGAAGATCCCATGGATTGCTCTTGGGTTTCATCTTGTTTCGGCTATTCATTTCCACCTTGCTCTTTGTCACTTATCATAACTCTGTCTAGAGTTTGAGTTGTAAACTCCACCTTTTTGCTAGCACCCTGATCTTTTTTTCCTGCTTAACTTGTATCACCTCCTCCTTAGTTACCCATAGCAGATTCATCAAAGGTTACTTCTCTGCTCATGATAAATTTAGGATTTCTTCCTTCTTTTGTACACCATAGTTGAAAACCATTTAATCCTGTCGTATATCCTAGAAATATACACTTCATTGTCCTTGGCTCAAGTTTACCATCATTCACATGAGCATACGCAAGGCATCCAAATATACTTGAACCAGAATAGTTAAATGGTATCCCGGACCATGCCTCTTGAGGAGTCTTCAAGTTTATTTCATTTGATGGTGATATGTTCACCATATAACAAGCAATGTTAACTGCTTTTGTCCATAATTGGTTGGATAGGTTAGAAAATATTTGCATGAACGTAGCACATTGCATGAGTGGTTGGTTCCTCCGTTTTGCCACTCTATTTTGTTGTGGTGCGTGTCGTACAGTGTGGTGCCTCACTATACCTTATGCCTTGCAGAAATTATCAATTGGAGCATTGGTAAACTCCAAACCATTGTCCGTCCTCAATGTCTTGACCTGTTTTCCAGTCCTTTTCTCAACCATGGTCTTCTACTCCTTGAACTTCCCAAACACCTCATCTTTGGTCTTCAGAAACTACAACCAAAACTTCCTTGAATAATCATCAATGAACGTCACAAAGTATGAACATCCTCCTTGAGACTTCACTAGTGTAGGACCCCACATATCTTAGTGAACATACTACAGGATTTCCTTGCGTGTGTGTTGACCGGTACCGAACTTCAGTTTTCGATGTATTCCCTTAACGCATGCTTCACAAAACTTTATCTTTCTAGTAGCCTCTCCACCAAGCAGTCCTTGTTTACTTAGAACTGACATGCCCTTCTCACTCATGTGCCCCAACCTACGATGCCATAACTCCGTCTTGTCATCACCTTCATTAAAGGATTGGGTGATAGCCAACACTACCATAACCGTACTGCCTTCTAGGATATAGATCCCTCTACGATTCATCTTCCCTTTCATTATAACATGAGAACCTTTGGTCACTCTGACCTAGTTACATTCACCAACGTACGTCATCCCATTCTTAGCCAATGTGCCAAGAGAAATTAAATTCTTCCGAAGTCCTCGAACATACCAACAATCTAACTTCCTGACCATGTCACTACCTTTGATACTGCTCAACCAATCATCACCCATCTTTGAATGTGCCATCACACTCTTTGAATTAGTCGAACCAGTCACGATTATATGTCGTGTGATTGGATGCTCCAGAATCAAAGACCCAAGCATCTGCAGAATATGATGTATTCACGGTCACTACATCACCATTGTCCCCTTCATCAGAACATTCCTGAACTGTAACAGTAGTGTTATTTCTCGTTGATTCACTCTTGAACTTCCCATTCTTCAGCCGAGAAAAATTTCACTGGAAGTGTCCCTTCTCCATACAACTATAACATTTCGCGTTCGATGAACCTTTAGACTTCGATTTTGAACGTGATCTCCCTCTTTTTCCCCCTCTCGTCTTTATAGTCCTCCCTCTCCATGCAATCAAACTAGAACTGGATACCTCTTTTCTAACTGAAACTTTTCTTTTCAGCTCCTTCGACATCATAGAGTCTTTCACATCATTCACGGTGATCGTTGTCCAACCATAGAGCATGGTATCAACGAAATTATCATATGAGTTAGGAAGAGAACATAAGAGAATGAGCGTCGGATGTTCAACTTCAATCTTCACATCAACCCCTTATAGATCCAAGATGATGTGATTGAAGTTATCCAGATGATCGTTCACTTGGGTACTTTCATACATTCTGAGAGTGTACAACCTTTGCTTCTGATACGACTTGTTCATTAACGAGTTGTTCTGGTACATGTCAAAAACTTTATCCCAGAGACCAGAAGCAGTTGTTTGATCCACAACCTCCCCGAATGTTTGGGTTGTTATGTTTCATTACTATTCAATTGTTATGATACTGTACATGAAGTTACTCCATCCGCCTCCAGACGTTTCCGCCGTTCTGGTTTGGGGTGTGACAGATTGGTATTAGAGCATTGTTTATAGTGAACTAGTATATCAAACTGTAACATCCCAAAAATTCAAGCCAATTTAAAACATTTAAAAAGCATTAAGTTATTACAGTTTGTTTTCAAAAGAGTTTAATCATCAGAGTATCCCCATAATCAAATCATAAAATCATGAGATATGAGGAGTTGTACGATCACGCCTTCGCCTTCCCGTGATCATCAGAAGTACCTGAAACATAATCAACAACTGTAAGCCCGAAGCTTAGTGAGTTTCCCCAAAATACCAACGCCAAACAAATATAACCATATCATATAACAAATACAGAACAAGATGCATATTGAGCCTTCAGCCTGACTGGACCGCCTCGCATGCCTTCAGTCTATCTAGACCGCTCTCCGAGCCTTCGGCACGTCTAGACCTCCTCGTAGGGCCTACAGCCTATCCAGACCGCTCGTTGGGCCTTCGGTCTGACTGAATCCCTTTGCAGGGCCTTCAGTCTATCCAGGCCGCCCTGGGTATGTTGGCCTTCAGCACAAAGCAGGACCGCCTCCACCCAACCCCAAATCAAACAAACATGTGTACATAAATATCATACTCTTGCATATATATAACAGTCATACCGATCTAACAGATCATCAATCATAGCAACATCCTATAACCAGGATACCGACCTAACCAGGTCACTAACATAGCATCATCCTATATACCAGGATACCAATCTAACAGATCGTAATAACATAGCAACATCCTATCTACCAGGATACCGATCTAACAGATCACAACAGCATACAACATCTTGTCTACCTGGATACCGATCTAACAGATCATAACAGCATTCAACATCCTATCTACCAGGATACCGATCTTAACAGATCATAAAAGCATACAACCATACTATAACCAGAATAACAATCCAAAGAGCCGGCCTTGGCGCCTTAGACCCTGTTGATATAGTGAGGATAACTCACCTGGCACTGCTGCAGTCCCGCAGGTAAAGCTCCCGCTGCTGGTTGACAGATACCCGAACTGTCAACATCAAACAATACCCAACTAATAATTAGGTTCCAAGCCCAAGGTCCAACTCACACTACAAAAGCCCAAAAGTCAAGTAATGGGCCAAAGCCCAACATATGGCCTAATTTTCCAAATTGGGCCCAAACCTTTACAAGGTCATAATTAAAGGCCCGACTACTTAGTCCAGTCCAAACATTTGGCATTTCCAACGACCCAGTATCATATAATCATCAAGGCCCAAATTATGGCCCATCTACGACCCAATTTTCCAAATTGGGCCCAAGCCCTCATATGGGCCTTACCCTAAGCCCATTAAATTATTGTAGTCCATTTACTTGTTCTTGGATGGCCCATTAATAACCCAATTACCAAAACCCAAAAGAAAGGCCCAACACAAAGCCCAAGTGAAACTAGGGTTTCACATAAAATGACAATTAGGGTTCGGTGTTTCTCACTTAACACATTAAGGACTTAATCCATTAAGTCCATTACTCTAGTAGGTATATCATATGGTGAAGTCGGGCTTAATACACAATTCCATTCAAATGGCCCAAATGTGGGTCCCGATAGGTCCAAGCCCATAATTCCAATATTAGGGTTCTCTAAACCCTAATTAGGGTTTCCATCCCATATTAACCCAATAGGCCCAATAGCTAGGTCCTTTGACCAATTAGGGTTTATTAGGACCACTATAATTTCACTAGGCCCATTAGGGTTTCACTAAGCCCATTAGGGTTTCTCTAAGCCCATTAGTCACATGTTTAGGATTTTAGGTCCATTAAGCTTTATTGGGTCCATTAAGGCTTACAAGGCCTATTAGGGTTTTAGTCCCCTGTCCAAACATCCCAAACTAGTCACTATCCAACAAGGAACACCGCCACCCGACACGGCGGCCGGTGGCGGCAGGAGGCGGCAGCCACCACCCTAAGGTGGTGGTTTGATTTTTCCTTTGATTATTCTAATTTGTTATAATTTACAACGCAAAATTCGATATCACACACACAAAATAATATAGACACACATGCAGCCACCCTAGCGGTGGCCGGCGGTGACACATGGTGGCAGCCACCACCTCACGGTGGTGGTGGTGGTGGTGGCGTTCCAACAAAATCCGGCCAAGCAATACACGCAACATATTACATCAATACACCTACACACCTAAACCCATGGTAGATCACGCACACAGCCACCTTCCATGGTGGCTGGTGGAGACGAAAGTGGAAGCGGACGACGGCCAAGGTGGTTCTTCGCGGCTGTCAGCCATCAAACACAAACACGGCATGCACAGCAAATAAAATGCACACCCTCGTCTTTTGCTCACAAAGGAAACCCACACCCATATGTAATCCGCATAACAAACCACCATGGCTCCACAGTTGTCGGCTTTGATCCCCATGGCTGAACACGACGGATGGTGACACCTTCGTCTTCATTGGCGGCGAGATGACCCAACGACTTCTCGGTGGTCCCATGCCTTCAACAGCGGCGGCAAAGGTCATCTAAGAAAGCAGTCGCAGTGGGGAGTGGAGACTGCGCCTCCACCGGAGTACAACTCAACAACAGCGACGCTAAGTGGTCCGGCGACCCTCTAAACCGACGTCACTTGAATTCCTCGTCGCTGTCGTGGCTGCCCCAAATATTGGCTTCGATCGGACACACCGGTTGGCAAGGAGGCTGCCAGACATGGCAACAATGGAAGTGGCGGCTGGAGGTTAAGGGTAGAGGGGGGGGGGGGGTAGCGGCTGCATAGTCGTGATTAGGGTTAGGGTTACCAGGCGAGTAACGCTTAAATACCACATCCCTCTTAGACATTTATTCATAATAACAAAATCAGTCCCTCCATCTTCTCTTCTTTCAAATTTAATCCACAATTTACCATTTAAACCCCCACCATTAAAATCCTTTACACCTTAGTTACAAAATTTACCAAACAACCCCCAATATCTTACTTATGACATAATCAGCCCTTCAACCTCATTTCCTTTTAAATTAATTCCAAATAATTACCACAGAGCCCCCTGTCTTCATAGATAGTTATAAACTGAGTCCGGAACTTAAACTTTTAATCCTCAACTTCTAAATTATTCCGTACGATTCCTTATACGCCAAACCACTCTAGTAACATGGTCACCGTCTTGGGTACACCCTAGCCTTCCCAGGGTAGCCGTGACCAATCTTCGCGAAGCCCTAAAATTTGTAGATGAACGAATTCCTCACAACAAGATAACATCCACTCGATTTGAATCCGCTGTCTCGAGATGGTCTGAATCCCTGGCAGACCACTCATACTGAATCATTATCGACGAATCCAGTCCGTTTATCCCACAACTGTCTCCTTAACTTCTAATAGCTCGAGGTTCTCACTATAAAACTGAAATCACTGACCCAATTATCCCTGTAGTACATTTAGCATAACCCAAGCAATCTGGTATTCGGTCCGAACTTGCAACCTAGGATGCAAATACTAATGCAACCCAGACGCTGAAACTGCCCGAACACTGAACTTCCTGAAGCAGTATGTTGCCACATGGCTGCTTTCCAAAATCTAACGAGACCTCCCTGGTCTCTATTCGTTCACCAATCATCTGAAATACCGGTTTTCGGCCCGGCTGCGGAGCCAAAGGTCTCCCACTTAGTCGCCTCACACGACTTCTGAGCGAAATCCTTCTCTGGAACTAGTTGCCGCTAGTTATCATGCCACTTTGGCTCAAACATCCTTCTAATCTAACCGATCAGGTCCATGCATCAAATCCTGACGTCACCAAATCCAAGGCTAAAAGTTATTGCTACATGACCAACGATAGACTTATATCACAAACGACCTTAAGCAATCCCTTGCTTCCTATATCCCATAACTGTAGTGGCGTTTTTACAGTCCTATCACTGGCTCAACCAGATCTAATTCGTCAGGGTAATTCCAAAATCCAATATGTGGGTTTCCATATCCTCACTGCTGCACCCAAACTGGTGGGTACTACTGTTCCTTCTGCGTCCTAACAACGCACTCATGCTATCTACCAACCTAGTGAATGCTACGGCTACACCCGCAGACATACAACACTCTAGCACTAACTGACCGCTAGTGAATGCTACGGCTACCCCCGCAGTCTTACAACACTTCCCATGCTAACTGACCAGTAGTGAATGCTACGGCTACCCCCGCAGTCTTACAGCACTTCCCATGCAAACTGACCACTAGTGAATGCTACAGCTCCCCCTGTAGTCTTACACCACTTTCCATACTAACTGACCACTGAACTAAAATCATGGCTAGAATCCCAACCTGATTTCCCAAATTCTGCTATCAAGCACCGAGAGGACACGATTCCCATGCTGGGGAGTTTTATCGAACTCCCAACTCACATAACTCTCAAACCAAACAGCCACTTGGGTTGTCTTCTTTCCGGACAACGACGCGAAACTTATCCCATTTTCAAAACCGATCCTGCTTCTGCGTTCCGGGATGATTTTCCCCCACTTAGATTCAACTAAGTCTTCACAATACATAAAAATTTGAGAATTCCCAATCCTTCCCACTTTCCAATGATCGATCTGATGACAACCAGACCTTTCCAATTAAAACTCCTTTACTAGCCAACCCCAAATGATCACACGCTTCTAATAACTAGATGAACACTTCCTGAATTCCAGGGAAACCAACAGTCCCTAATGCTCGAATGATCCCCCACCCAAATCTTGAAGTCCAAAGATAGATGCTCCAACTAATGTCTCAACAACGAGCTACCTCCCTTGGCGCTTTCCTTCGCCAATCAATAACGGTTACTAAAACCACTGAATCCTGACAATGCTGAATAACCATCCTGTGGGACCCTGTCCTCGGACCTCCCATGTAATACCCTTCTTCCCAAAGTGCTCCAACAAATCTTCCTCTCTCGGCTCTAGAAATCATATCATTCAGGGTCTCATACCCTGATTCACTCACCAGCTCGATCATCTACAGCTGAACTGCAGTAGTTGAAACAACCTCTGCCCTAAGTCGGGCTATAACTACTCCCAAGACCTAGTCTACAATCCCAAAAGCGCAAAAGATCGTACAATCAATCCTTACCGCCCGATACAAGAGATCCAAGTCGAACTGGACCTCACAAAATACTTATGCCACATCGACCCACCCGCGCTTACCAGCGCTGAACTACTGTCGCCAATCCCGACGACCAACTGAACCCGAGCTAGAATACAACCTGATCCTGGGGTCACAAGCCTGCTCAATCCTTCGTGCTCGAAAACTGAAAGGGCACATTCCTTGCCCTAGAAAACAACATTTCAATCCTATCAATTAACCATTCTAATTCCAGCCGCATAACTCCAGGTGAACATAATCAGTACTCTTTTTCGGAGTCCCTGCGACTCACACTCCGGCCTCGAACAAAACCCCCGAAGCCTCAAGTCCAGAAACTAATGTACTAGCCTCTCCCGCTCAACCGCGGAATGTAACGAGTACAGAACATTCCCTGATCCCAAGTGATTGCATCCCTCTACTCATCAGAATATGTCCCAGTAACAAGTCCCGGTACTGGAAAGCTCGACCAGCTCCTCCCCTTGCCGTCGTTATAGCTGATATAGCTGCTGCGGCAACCGTCTCGGCAATGGTTGCATAGCGCTCGCCAAAATACTCAACCATGGCGGTCTTAATAGACCCAAACATCTCTGGTAACTGTCCCCAGACAACCCCGATCACCTCCTCCCGGATGATCTCACTGACACGGTCCTCTTACAATGCTGGCCTATCCTGGCTGCCAGCTCCCGATCCTAATCTGGATCCGGTCTCAAGATGTCTCGTAACCATCATTCTGGTAAGACACCAGAAAGATCTCTGATAATCCATAATATGACAGGGGACCAACTCCCTACCCAACCCTAGGGATTGTGACTTCCTTGCTACGCGTATGGGTCCTGTGCTTTCAGTAGTACGGGCCCATACTACCTTCCACACCTACCCATATTTGTCTCAAGTATCATCACAACGCCCTAATAATATACATAATCATAGCGAGCACTCAATCCTCACTCCTAGAGTAATGCTAAATATCACATAACTGGCCTCACGGCCTCACACAACCCACCCATCCATGAAACTTCCACCAATCCTGCAGCACTAGTGTATGCTAGCCATACATAACGCTTGACCCTATAGACTTTCGAATATCTAATCCTACCTTAAGCTCCCAATCAAACAAGAACAGAACATAAGGCCAAATCAAACATTCTCAGGCTATAAGATCTTAATTATGTATAACCGTGACGCATACACTAAGCAACTACAGTAATGATGTCAATCTCATATAAAGGAAACCCTAGGCTAGCAGGCATTATGTAATCAGGCAATTCTATCATACAATTCCTGAAGATCCCTAGCCTAGTACTAGCATGCTGTTATAACATATCACATAATCAGATAACTGTATGGTATTTTGGGGTCTACTTACTGGCTCCGGCTGATCGTACACCCTGCATCCTCCTTTACTTATTTTGAAAACCATTTTAAAATTATTTTGAAAATCCTTCCTTGATTTGAGACTGGATTCACACGAATGTTCCTCCAATTCACTCAAACCAAGGCTCTGATACCAACTTGTAACATCCCAAAAATTCAAGCCAATTTAAAACTTTTTAAAACATTTAAAAAGCATTAAGTTATTACAGTTTGTTTTCAAAATATCCCCAGAAACAAATCATAAAATCATGAGATATGAGGAGCTGTACGATCACGCCTTTGCCTTCCCGCTGTCATCAGAAGTACCTGAAACATAATCAACAACTGTAATCCCGAAGCTTAGTGAGTTTCCCCAAAATACCAACGCCATACAAATATAACCATATCATATAACAAATACAGAACAACATGCATACTGAGCCTTCAGCCTGACTGGACCGCCTCGCAGGCCTTCAGTCTATCTGGACCGCTCTCCGAGCCTTCGGCACGTCTGGACCGCCTCGCAGGGCCTACAGCCTATCCGGACCGCTCGCCGGGCCTTCGGTCCGAATGAATCCCTTTGTAGGGCCTTCAGTCTATTCGGGCCGCCCTGGGTATGTTGGCCTTCAGCACAAAGCAGGACCGCCTCAACCCAACCCCAAATCAAACAAATATGTGTACATATATATCATACTCTTGCATATATATAATAGTCATACCGATCTAACAGATCATCAATCATAGCAACATTCTATAACCAGGATACCGACCTAACCAGGTCACTAACATAGCATCATCTTATATACCAGGATACCGATCTAACATATCATAATAGCATAGCAACATCCTATCTACCAGGATACCGATCTAACAGATCACAACAGCATACAACATCTTGTCTACCAGGATACCGATCTAACAGATCATAACAACATTCAACATCCTATCTACCAGGATACCGATCTTAACAGATCATAACAACATACAACCATACTATAACCAGAATAACAATCCAAAGGGCCGGCCTTGGTGCCTTAGACCCTGTTGATATAGTGAGGATAACTCACCTGGCACTGCTGAAGTCCCGCAAGTAAAGCTCCCGCTGCTGGTTGACAGATTCCCGAACTGTCAATATCAAACAATACCCAATTAATAATTGGGTTCCAAGCTCAAGGTCCAACTCACACTACAAAAGCCCAAAAGTCAACTAATGGGCCAAAGCCCAACATATGGCCTAATTTTCCAAATTGGGCCCAAACCTTTACATGGTCATAATTAAAGGCCCGAATTATGGCCCATATACGGCCCAATATCATATAATCATCAAGGCCCAAATTATGGCCCATATACGGCCCAATTTTCCAAATTAGGCCCAAGCCCTCATATGGGCCTTACCCTAAGCCCATTAAATTATTCTAGTCCATTTACTTGTTCTTGGATGGCCCATTAATAACCCAATTACCAAAACCCAAAAGAAAGGCCCAACATAAAGCCCAAGTGAAACTAGGGTTTCACATAAAATGACAATTAGGGTTAGGTGTTTCTCACTTAACCCATTAAGGACTTAATCCATTAAGTCCATTACTCTACTAGGTATATCATATGGTGAAGTCGGGCTTAATACACAATTCCATTCAAATGGCCCAAATGTGGGTCCCGATAGGTCCAAGCCCATAATTCCAATATTAGGGTTTTCTAAACCCTAATTAGGGTTTCCATCCCATATTAGCCCAATAGGCCCAATAGCTAGGTCCTTTGACCAATTAAGGTTATTAGGCCCACTATGATTTCACTAGGCCCATTAGGGTTTCACTAAGCCCATTAGGGTTTCACGAAGCCCATTAGTCACATGCTTGGGCTTTTAGGTCCATTAATCTTTATTGGGCTCATTAGGGCTTACAAGGCCCATTAGGGTTTTAGTCCCTTGTCCAAGCATCCCAAACTAGTCACTATCCAACAAGGCACACCGCCACCCGACACGGCGGGCGGTGGCAGCAGGAGGCGGCAGCCACCACCCTAAGGTGGTGGTTTGTTTTTTCCTTTCACTATTCTAATTTGTTACAATTTACAACGCAAAATCCGATATCACACACACACACACTAATATAGACACACACGCAGCCACCCTAGCGGTGGCCGACGGTGACACATGGTGGCAGCCACCAACTCACGGTGGTGGTGGTGGCGTTCCAACAAAATCCGGCCAAGCAATACACGCAAAATATTACATCAATACACCTACACACCTAAACCCATTGTAGAAAATGCACACAGCCACCTTCCATGGTGGCTGTTGACGACGAAAGTGGCAGCAGACGGCGGCCAAGGTGGTTCTTCGCGGCTGTCGGCCATCAAACACACACATGGTATGCACAGCAAAGAAAATGCACACCCTCGTCTTTTGCTCGCAAAGGAAACCCACACCCACATGTAATCCTCATAACAAACCACCATGGCTCCACGGTTGTCGGCTTTGATCCCCATGGCTGAACACGATGGATGGTGACACCTTCATCTTCATTGGCGGCGATATGACCCGACGCCTTCTCGGTGGTCCCATGCCTTCAACAGCGGCGGAAAAGGTCGTCAAAGAAAGCAGTCGTAGTGGGGAGTGGAGAATGCGCCTCCACCGGAGTACAACTCGACAACAGCAGCGCTTAGTGGTCTGGCGACCCTCTAAACCGATGTCACTTGAATTCCTCGTCGCTATCGTGGCTACCCCAAATATTGGCTTCGATCGGCGACACCGGTTGGCAAGGAGGCTGCCGGACATGGCAGGAATGGAAGTGGCGGCTGGAGGTTAAGGGTATGGGGGTAGCGGCTGCATAGTCGTGATTAGGGTTAGGCTTACCAGGCGGGTAACGCTTAAATACCGCATCCCTCTTAGACATTTATTCATAATAACAAAATCAGTCCCTCCATCTTCTCTTCTTTCAAATTTAATCCACAATTTACCATTTAAACCCCCACCATTAAAATCCTTTACACCTTAGGTACAAAAATTACCAAATAGCCCCCAATATCTTAATTATGACATAATCAGCCCTTCAACCTCATTTCCTTTTAAATTAATTCCAAATAATTACCACAGGGCCCCCTGTCTTCATAGATAATTATAAACTGAGTCCGGAACTTACACTTTTAATCCTCAACTTCTAAATTATGCCAATTACCACTTCGAGACCATCCTTTGATATATAATTATTTATTTTAGGGCTACCGTTCGTTCATTAATTTATTTATTTATTTATTTAATAAATGAACGGTGTGTTACACAAACCATACAAGATATACAACTATAAATACCATGGGGCTAAAACACTCTGACTACAAATATAATTTTAAAAATATAATAATATTTTAAGTAGAAGTACATACAAGTTAGAGCAGTGTCATAACGAGGGCATAATAAAAGTTGTATGACGAGTTGAAAACTATCGGCAGGCCTCGGGATATGTAATTAGACCTTGAATAAATATAGCCTGATCAACTATATTTATCCGAGGAGTAACAAGCATATGCTGGGAAATAGTCGTAGTAAACCACGAGTCTACACTTACCAACACCAAGATACCCAGAATCAAACACAACATTTAAAATACAATAGGAGTATTTCAGGATACTGTGGAACCACACACTTACACCCCCTACGTATTTCTCATACCTTTATTCTCGCACATGCAACATGGATGAGCTTCACCACGAAGACCCCCATTACCCTGCCTTAGTAGCTAACGGGTGGATCGAGGAGGAGCCAGAAGAGGTTCATGGGGAGAACCTAGAAGTGGGTCCTGAAGAATACCAAGAGATGGACTACGAGGGGGAGGGTTCTGATGAGGAGTCAGACGAGGATGAAGGCGTTGGAGAGATCCTTAGCGAGCCTTACCCTAACATGAGCAGGCAAGAAACCCTTTCATCTCTCTCCTCCGAGGTATGTAAACATCCAATAGAAGTTATCTTGGGATGACAATACTTAGTAGGAAAATATTGCTCATGCAAGGGCAAGCTTCATTGCTAACATTCACCTTGTCCAGGATGCACCTCCACAAGGGGTGTCACACCCCGGCCATCGGCGGAAACACTGGGTGGTGTAACGTCATTCTTCGTATGACAGTTATATAACATACATTGAATAGTACTAAAGAAAATACATACCTTTATTGATAATTGAAAGTTACATTACTGTTTTTTTTCTAGAACCTATTACATAATATCTGAATATTGTATACTTCTTAACGAACAGAAAGGTAATAGTAAAACTTCTCCTGTTCGAATACATACCAGGTTTTCAATTTCCTGAAAACACATGCATTTAAAAATACGTCAACATAAAGTTGGTGAGTCCACAGGTTTTGACTCCATATAAAAATAATACATTTTCCAAGTTCAAAAGTATAGTTTTGAAAGTATCATTTTGACTCTCCAACATTTAGTATATATATTAGGTATAATAGCTTACTTATCAATTAAGTGTTATACCTAAACATTCCTTGAGCCTAAGGTATAAGTAGGGGGAAACTTATACTTAACATTAATACTTGTATACGACAAAGTATAATGTTTCTAACAATTTGCTACCATGAGCCTGTAACCGCTGCTACGACACAATACCTCTGATAAAACACACTCATGATTTCCATGAGAAACAATACACTCATGATTTCCATGAGAAACAATACACTCATGATTTCCATGAGAACAACACCGTACGCTTCATCGACGCCAGAACAATAACAAGTAAAAGGATAGTTCGTCACTTGCTTATGGTTGACTGTAGCTAACAATCACAAGTGGGGTGGTCAACCCGTATACTAATTATACACGACTTCCTCGCTCACACGGGATTAACGGTTATAGTTCAGAGGATTTCCGCTAAGATCCCCAATCTTAGTTGATGAATACAATTACTCATGTAGACTTCGACGGCTTCCTATAGCTCTAACAACAAAAGCATTTTCATGTCTAAAACCCTAAGTTACTAGACTATGCTTTTAAACATTACTCCTAACTTCATAACATTTAAGCAGTATAACAACTATAACTTGAAGTAAAGCCAGGTTTTATCTTAACATAAAACCAATAACAACAACAACATATAAAATACCAAGTTTTATCTTGTCATAAAATTAACAATAACAACATATAGCATACCAAGTTTTATCTTGACATAAAACCAATAATAGCAACATACTTTATAAATTAACATATAGAACTTCCAAATATAACTTCGGAACTATATCGCACACAACATATATATAGAATCCTAAGTATAACTCAAGATCTACATTAGTATAATAACATGCTGACAAGTTGATAATAGTTGTATATATTCAAAGTATTATATTTAGAACAACTATACCCCAGTTATTATAACTATCTGCGTTGATACTAATATACTATCATATAGACATAATAGTAATGTATATACAATATTTAGCATGCGTTTTCCCCCGAAATATTAGAAAGTGGGGCTGTAAAACTCACCCTAGTAGCGTGATTTAATGTAATCTAAGCAGAAACGGTCAGCGGTTCGCGATCACCGGGTTGGGGATGCAAGATGGCTTCAGCAAAGGAGAGAGGAGAAAGAAGTTCATGCGTAAGAAGAGAAGAGGTCGGACTTGCTATTTATAGGCTGTCCAAGACAAGTTCACATCGTGAACTTAAGGTTCACGTCGTGAATCTAAGCTGCATCATCTCGTAGACTTTCCATTTGCGTCCTACCTTCGGAAGGTGTCACGATTCTAGATTCACGTCGTGAACTTTATGTTCACGTCGTCGGGATTCAACACCTCACTCCCGTAGAGTTTGCACGTGTTTTCTAGCCCCGAAATGTGTCCTGGACTAATTTCACGTCGTGAATCCAGACAGCTAGGGTTTCCTGCCACGTGCCATGCTCTCAGACAGCTGCAACTTCGGAAGGTCGTAACTTTTGCATACGAACTCCGTTTTTGACGTTCTTTATATGAACGCGTAGGTAATTCCGAGTACTACAACTCTCTAATAGATTCCAATAGATAATTTTAATCCTATTTTAAATTCCTCTAGTTATAAGGATCTATAGCGTTAGAATTTGTCATAACTTCTTCACGCGAAGTCAGATTTAGACGTTCTCTATATTGTTGGAATCGTATGGACGTATACTTTGAGTTGTATCATAAAGAAAGTTTATATTTGTATTAGAATTTATCATGAACTACATAGTATGTTTATCACCTTACTAGTTTACAAAATCACATTACATGATTGGTATAATCACACGTGATTGTCTATTGACCTATTTTGACTGGTGTTACAAGGGGAAACCCAACAACATGTCTGGTTTAGAGGAGGACAAAAACACTATTCAGGAGCAATGCTGAATCAGCAAGCAGAGCAGGAGGACCTTACAAACCGTCTACACTCCTTAGAGGAGGAAGTGGTCACCCTGAGACAACAGATCATTGCAGTTGAGGATAGGGCAGCCTTAGTAGAACAGAGAGCAGAAGAGGGCACCCGCGAAATGAGTGAAATGGCTGGGCACCTTGTGCGTCATTTCGACATATGATAGACTAGGATAGCCAAGTGAGCTAGTGACTACACTACTCGCACTATGTCTTACGGTTATTATGTATTTCATCACAACTAGTAGTAGTAAATCAAGGGAGGTACGCCCTCCAAGAACCTATATAATTTGAATTAACTAATTGTATTGATAACTATATTCTATTTTGATAAACTTAATGTTCGTACAATACCTACTACTACTACTTATCACCACAAGTACATTTTGGGAATGTTGTCGAAACGTTTGGGGATCATACAACAAAACATGTGACTTATATACGTGTATACATAAATGTATATAGATGAGATACAACTAGAAATGACCAAAGTTACTTATGAGCTTGTTTCTCGCCATGGAACAGAATCATGCCTTCACATGGAAACAAGCGAACAACCGGCGAAACAGCAATTCTGCAGACAAACTCCGCTACATTCCAGGCCGCCGTAACAGCTGTCGTGACAGCTGTCATGGCTCAACTCAACGCTAACAAGAAAAACGAAAATGGAAACAGTGTCGAAAATTCCAACCGTAGTAACAACCAAGGAAGCCAACGAGTAACTACTTACAAGGACACCCCAAAACCCAAACCTAAGAACATGAAACGAAAATTCGGGAATGAGAAAGGGGGGCAGTTCGACTCAAGGACCTACCAAAAGGCAACAAGCTGCAGCAGTCCATACCCCCACTAACCTTGCTACCTCAACGTCGAGAAAACCATATGTTGGAAGCCTCCTAAAATGCAACAAGTGCGGTTTCCATCAGAATGGAGTCTGCCGGAAGTTGCATTGCAATAGGTGCAACAAGAAGGTGCACACCACCCGCCACTGTAAGACCCCGACCCAGCGCATCGCTCCAACCCTTGATACTGGAGTAAGTCCAGTATGCCACACATGTGGTGAAACGAGACATTTCAAGAGAGATTGTCCAACAGAGAGGAATGACGGAGGAGCGGAAGGAGTTTAACAACATGACATGATGAAGCAACAAGGAACCGTACTGGGATTTTCGGTACGTTTCCAAACAACAATAATTAAGCATCAAATTTTCACTAAAACTTTTGCCAATTAAAAACAAAATCACAAATTGCTCCCTCATCCGAACAAATCATATCATTCATAGAAAAACTAAAGATCCTTGCAGGTGAGCTATGACGGCTTAGTGTAAACGCAGGGTCATATATAATCAAGATTCTACACACTTAGAGTGCGCGATCCCTCCTTAATTCATGTTCTTTGTCTCGTTGTGGACTTACGGCAGGGCCACTCAGTCGACTGTCTTTTCAATCTCAATTATATACGACTAGGTTACACCAAACTATCATAGGGAGACCTAGTAGAAATTAGACTACGAAATTTCATCATCTATCAAGGTACCCATACTGCTAGTACACCCTAATTCCAGTACAAGTTATTCGCAGTAGTAATAAAAAAGATGAAATTGGTAGCGTCAAAACATGTACATAGAATACACTATCATTATAAACAATCATCCCTTCCAAATCGATTTAACATCTATTATAGTAGGAATTCTAACGTCATCATTTGACATGGACTGGCTTGATCCTCACTATACCAATTTCATGCACTGCGAAGTGATCTTTCGCCTTACCCGACAGATTAACGAAACTCTTTCAATCTATAACGACAAACCTCTGAATCATCTATTGCATCTGAACTCATAAGTACCTATGTAAAAGGTACCACGCTCTTTTCTAGCCACAATAGAAATAGGAAACAAGAAGCAAAAAGACCTCAAAGGAATCTTAGAGGTTTATAACCTCCCCGAGATGTTCCCGAAGTCCATTCGGAAATATCACCCATGTGCCAAGTTGAGTTCGGAATCGACTCGACTTTTGGAGCCATTCCCATAGCCAAATCCCCAATGCCACTTAGTACCAATATGAACACAGAAAGTGCCCGGTTGATGGGGCGATCTAATAAGTAAGGAAATTATCAGACCGAGCCTCTAACCTCAGGGAGCACCCGTTTGGCTCGTAAAGAGGAAGGGCGAATTGCCCATATGACCATTGACTACCAAGAACAAAACAAACCTGCCATCAAGGGCCAATATCCCTATTCCGAATCGACGATCTATTCAACCAACTTCAAGGAACGAGCAAAAGTCGGCATACCACTAGCTCCTAATTCCATAGGAAGAAATTCCCAAGACAACCTATGATTTATAAGGCCAACTACACCACATGGAACCTTAACCTTGGTGACAATAGTGTTAGTCTTAAGGTCTAGAGACACTACCTTTAGGGCGTCAAGTACACAATCTTCATTGGCCATGACCATCCATTCACATCCGCTCGAAAGATCGAAGAGGCGCAAGCTCGAAGCCTTGAAATCCTATATGGATGCAATTGCAGGCCACCTCTGATATGGGCTGAAGTGGGTGACACACAGCTAGCAAGGGGGCAAGTAACTGACAACACCATCACCGGCCCAGAGATCATCAGAAGGACAGCTGAGAATATTATCCAAACTCAGGAACGATTGAAGGCATCTAGGGACCGACAAAAGAGTTACGCGGATAAACGACGGAAACCCTTGGAATTTCAAGTCGGCGACCGCGTGTTGTTAAAGGTCTCTCCTTGGAAGGGAATGATATGCTTTGGGGAGCATGGAAAAATGAATCCAAGGTATATTTGAGCATTTGAGATCCTTGCCATGATCGGTCCGGTGGCTTATAAGCTTCAGCTACTGCAAGAACTCGGGAACATACACCCCACCTTACACGTGACGAATCTGAAGAAATGTCTATCCGACGAAACTCTCGTCATCCCTCTTGAAGAGATTAAAGTAAACGAGAATCTCCATTTCGTCGAGGAGCCTGTAGAAATTATGGACAGGAAGATCGAGAGAACGAAAACAGAGTCGAATACCCATAGTGAAGGTCCGTTGAAACACCAAACGAGAAGATCAAATGAAACAGAAGTACCCACAACTTTTTCCTAAGTTACAAGAACCCGTCCAAGATGAAAATTTTGGGACGAAATTCCTTCTAACAGGGGGTGATGTGACAATTGTCAATTCTGGGTCAAACAAAGTCAACAAAAGTCAACCAGGTTAACTCAACTTGTATTAGAATTTTAGGTGAATTGTGATATTCCCTAATGCGTCCAATGTACGATTGACAAGTTATAATACAAAGCACCAATCTTAATGGAAATTATAGAACATAAACCCTAAATAAGGTTAGTATCGTAACAATTCGCTAATTCAATTTTATATTACTTTAGTATAAATATTATTCATAACATGATGTAGTGGAGTTCATAATCCTTACACTACATGGCAACTTCATAACAAAGGCTACAAATACAAATTTTTGGTGAATTTGTCACCAAATACGACCCATACCCGGCCTAAAACGCCCAACTTTTAACGAAAAGAATTTAGGGATCAACCTAATTTTCATGTAACATATTATTATTTTTGATAATAATGATTTTATTAACAATTTGAATTTTTATAACTCAAATTAAATATTTATACATCATTTATACCATATTTTCTTTATAAAAATACCACACTTTTTATAAAGAATATCATCTTTTAATAAAAATTACCCCACTTTTAAAAATTACCTAGATTTTTATAAAAATAAGGAGAGTTAACTTAGTGACATGATTGTTACATCTTTTCCCAACATAAAACATTAACCAACATGTATCAAGACCATTGCCCAACATATAATAATGCAAACATCACCTCACCCCACCCCTTACCCCCTTACCCCCTACCCACCCCACCACCCTACCTCCCCCATAAATTTTGTTCAACTCTCCCCCCTCTCTCTCTCTTCATCTTCATCTCTCACTTCATCTTCTTCATTCCTCCATAATCCTCTCAAGAACAAGTTCAAGTCTTCCAAAGATCCATCCCTCCAAGTTGGTTCCTAGGATTTTTGGTAAGCATTCCTTGTTAATCTAGTGTTTTTATACACATTCATACGAGTTGTGTTACATTTACACACATTTATATATGTTATTATCCATATGGTAATACCATCTTCAAGTGTTCTAAGCTTGAGGATCTTCATCTTCATCTCTTTATCCACTAAGAAATCCACTCAAGGTGAGTTCATACCCCTTCATTTTCAAGTTTTTCCCGGTTTTAAGGGGGGGGGGAGGGGGGGCGGGGGGAATACAAGTAAACAAATACTATTTGGATGATCTAAAGGCTTTGAAAACTAAAAATACAAGTTAGGTCACTAAAACATATCTAAGCTTAAAAATCAGCTTTTTACCGAAACGTTGTGATCTGTTCACGGTCTGTTTTACTCTTCTTAAACTTAACATATTTCAAAACTATTCAATAGGAAAATATTTCAGGTCTATACCTTTTTAAGGACTACTCGCACGCATTCATACAATTTTTCTACAATTTATGGTGATTTTTACAATACTGCCTATCATTTCAGAACATTTTCGGACTAGACTGTAAAAATGAACATTTTCACTCTGGTTAGGAATCACTTAAGGCCAGAGAAAAATATAATGGACAAAGTAGACTCATCTTCTAAGCTCTGAGAGTTTACGGATCCAAATTTCGACATACGATGATTTATGTATAATTTTTCTAAAAATATGGATAGAAAAGTCAAAAACTAGAAATTGTCTTTATCATACTAAAAGTTCTTATACTTGTGTTAGATGTAAGTTTATATGATATATATTCTTTCAAAACATCTAGACATGTTAACTTATATGTATTTATATATATGATTATATAAATTGTCTTGACAAACAAACATAATAAACTATAATTGGTATAGTTTGGGAGTCACAAACACTACACTATCATTACGAAAGAAACATATAATTATTTAAAGGTATAATTATGTCATTTACAAGAAAAAGGAGTCATAGTTCACGTAAAGACGTTCCTTCACCATACCTACCTAGCGTACACATTAAGTCCTGCATTATAATCAGCGTCTCCTAGAGGGAGAGTGAGACCGTTGTGTATAGATCTATACGAGATTGAATACCCCACACCTCAATTGTTCGCTACAATTAGACTGGCAAGTCTAGGGTGACAAATGTCTTACCGACTCCGACGCCTGAAGAACGTCGTTTCAGGCATATCAGTCATATTAGCATGGTTATAAGAACTGACCTTCATTAGTTTTATAAAAAGTAATAAAACTATATACTATTTTCAGTACAACATTCACTTACATCTTGGTCTTAGGGTTTAAGACTATAGTTGATATATAAGAATATTTTAAATTTTCAGGTAACATACCTTGTCACTTTACGAGGAAAAGATACAAAGGAATTACATACAATTACAGTTCATATTTAAGAAAATACTGGAATTTCTAGTAACATACATTATTACTTTACAACGAAAAGATACAAAGGAATTATATACAATTACAGTTCATATTAAAGAAAATATCAGATTTTCTGGAAGTATACAAAACTATTTTTCGCGAAACAGTTACAAACCTTTTTTTCTTATAAACTCACCAACTTTATAGTTGACACTTTTCAAAATCACTTGTATTCTCAGGAAACCAGTAGACAGGTATTCCACCCTTCTTGAGGGTCGGCGTCGTTGTTTCACGTTTTCCACTTTTCAGTTATTTGTATATAACTTTTGAACAAACAAAGTGTTGTAAACAATGTAAACTTGTATTATCAATGTATGAATGTTTGGGTTGTTATGTTTCATTACTATTCAATTGTTATGATACTGTACATGAAGTCACTCCATCCGCCCCCAGACGTTTCCGCCGTTCTGGTTTGGTGGTGTGACATAATGCAAGGCTGAAAAGAGTCACTTTGCACCTTGACTCAGAATGTGTTTCTGGGATGAAAGACTTAGGAATGTCAAAATACATTCTTCGAATGTAAAATCTTCAGATATAGATAAAGATAAATGTTTAAAAGTTAATATTCTTTTGCATTAATAACAATATCTTGAAAGGGATCAAGATACAAGATTCATTTGGAGGATTCTTGGCATTGTCACATGAAACCATTTTGATTCTATCTAAAAAGGACCTAACACATAGGTTTAAGCTAGATAAAGTGATTTATATTTAGTTTGCTTGGCAAGTGAATCCATCATTATGTCAAATTATGCACAAAATAGATATATGATTATGTCATGAATATATCATAAATACTAATTAGATACATGGTTAAGTCACTAAAATAAGAACATTCTAAGAGTACTTAAGAAGAACTAAGAGAATGTTTATGAGATAATCAGTTTAAAAGAAGATCTTTACGTAAAGAGCTACATAAGATGCTAACTTCAATATATATATATATATATATATATATATATATATATATATATATATATATATATATATATATATATATATATGAACTATAATTTGGATCATGACTTTATTATGTAATGAGGAGTAAGTTTTGTAGGAATAAGTTCCAAGCAAAACATAAAATGCACAATCTACTATACAAGAATACACTACTACTTCAGAAGTTAAAATTAAGTCTAATTAGCTGAATGAGATCATTGAAAAACTATGTTGATTTATGTCATTCAAGGTTTAGATAGGAATCTTTGTGAATTTGAGACTATACTTAATCATGCTAAAAGGTTGTATGTAAAAAAGAACACCAATCATATTCTCCAATATATTTAACTATACTTAGACTAAGTTCAAATATGGAGATGATAGTATTCGCTGAATTGACACAAATTAAATTTAGTCAGACCCATTAATAAAGTTATTCATTTTGAGCTTAAGTATGAGTGGTCACACTTCAGCTATATGACTTCATTATTCTAGAAATGAGATTTTCATTTTAATTTAGTATTTTGATATTGGAACATTAAGACAACAACTATTATATTGTTTTGGTATATTGGGATATGATCATCACATCAATACTTGTTGTGTTCTATATTAACTTGTTTAATCCATGAATAATATCATTATTGTAAAAGTTCATAGTTGGTTTTAATTGTGGGAGATATTATGAAGTAAGACTAATATGAATTTGATTGGATGACTCTCACCAAATGATAGTAGGAAAGTGGTTGTAACCAAGTTTCATATGTACTTGTCAGAGAGCTAGTACTTAACATACTCGTATCAAGATCACCTCAGCAATCATTTTTATGAGTGATACTTAATTTAAAGGTACTATTTTTGTATCCTTAACACATGAGATACAAAGTGGGACTTAAGTGTAAGGAGTGATGTGCTTAGATATGGTCAAATGTTGATCCTTAATTGGGCTATTATAAAAGCCATTTTTAGATATGGATTTGTTCCTCTTATGTGTTGAGAGCTAGACATCTAAGACGTGTTGCCCAAAGCTGAACTCCAAATGAGATTGATGTGATCCAAGTCTCATGTTCAATAGGATGTTTGTGACAAAGGGATAACTGATAAACTTACCTTATTCATCAATGGAGGCTTTGTGCTTTTGGGAATTGGATGTTCATAGAATGACATTAAGTCATATATTACTAGGGATTTTGAAATGTTGCTAGACATTCACCATTGTCAATATTAATCTATGATGAGTCTTGTGCAAATGGGAGATTGAAAGATATATATGCCCAAGAGTTATTATAGAATGATATTGTTAGATAATATATGATCCTAAAGGGTTTCACTGATAACAACTTGATGCAAATATATTATTTATAAGAATTTGATTCTTGCTAAATAAATATATATCTTGTAATCAATTGGAAATTATATATTTTATGGAAACATTAATTTCCAATGCTAAGTATCAAAATATATCATAATATATCATACGGTATGATTTATTATGTCATGTACATCTTTTTGAACCAAAAAGAGGTTTTTGTCTTATATGGATTTATATGTTTTATAATAATAAAAATTAGAAGATTTTTTTTAGAAAAACTAGTTTATGCTTTTTATAAAATATTGAAGGAGACCATCAAGGGAAAATAAGACATGCTTGCATTTATTTAATCATAAAGCCATGTTCGTATACTTGTAGCCTTTTGTTGCTAGATGCATGGTGTATTAAATCATCAAGACTTAATGGGTAAGGACTTGGATTAAGATGATTAAAAGGCTTGCATGTATCTCTTCTTTGACTAGCCAAAAACCATGAACTTATAGGCTTCCCAACTCCATATTCTCTCTAGCTTTTTTCTCTTAAAGTGTTAAGATCAAAGTAGGAATAATTTTTATACTTTGTTTGAATTCTCCTTTAGAACAAAAACTTTGTTTTGTTCTTAAAGGATTAAGAGTTCTTTAATTACAAGATGAAGACTAGCATCTTATTAAGTTAGCTAAATGTTGGCGGATACTTCTACAGAGCTTCTTCCTTGGAACTTAAAGTCGTCTTCAACAAAATCCTAATTTCCAAAAGGAACTAATGTCTTCAAAGGTTGTTTCGCCTTCTTCTTCTTTTGGTTATGTTTAATTTTCAAAGTTCTTGCAAAATTATCTTTTGGTGGGAATAAAACTAATTTTATTTTGTTCAATATTAAAGTCTTCTATTGCTATCTTTCTGATCATGAAACAATTTTTGAATAAAAACCCAACATAAGGATGGCGACGACAGAGGGTTTTCAGTGAAGAAGAAGAAGGGTTGTCGTTTGAGAAACCCCAACTCGTTGAATCTGAAAAGTGTAACTAGTTGTCGGATTTGAGAGAGACAATACTCACTGGACAAGGAGAAAGAGAGATAGAGGCTAAGTTTGTAGCTCGAATTTCTAGAAAAAGTCGACGTCGAGTTGTGAAGACGGCGACGTTTACAGATCTAGAACGTCGTTCATGTCATTATCGCAGATCTGATCTCTAGAACTTGAGGGTTTTCAGATCCGACCACCCCCACGTTGTCGATCTAGGTTTTCATGTCGTCGTCGTCCTTCGTCTTCTTTGGTACGTCGTCGCCTCCGCCTGTAACTTGATAACCTCAGTGGCGCGATACAAGGCTCTCTAAATTTGTAACTCGGTAACCTCGGTGGCGCTTGAAACCGAGTTACCAACAGTAGATCCGAAAATTTTCGGAAAAACAAGGGTTTCTTGTTGTTCGAAAAAACGAGGGTTTTCAAGTCGATGGTGGTGGTGTGATTTATATTCACCGGAAAAATGACAGTATTATATATATATATATATATATATATATATATATATATATATATATATATATATATATATATATATATACATATATATATATATATATATATATATATATATATATATTGTTAAATGTGAATCGAGCATTTGGATCATGTTCATGAAGCATCTGGCGCACTTGGACCTCAATGGAGCACTTGGGGTTCATGGATCATGTGACAAAGGGACGGATCTTCTGAGAGAGGAATGAATCATCAGAAAAAGGAATTGATCAAGTGCCAAAGGAACGGACCGTGTACAAAGGATTTTGGATCACTTGGAAGAGGTTTGGAGCACTTGGAAGGGATATGGAGAAACAAGGGGCCCTTGTTGCGCCACATGATGAAGAGATGGGTCAAGAGGGATGCTCTTGCGCCATCTTGTTCTCCTCTTGCGCCATCTTGTTTTCCTGTTGAGCTATGCATGGCCTTGTTGAGCCATGCATGTGCCTGTTGCTCATGGTAATGTTGTTGTTCCAAGAGTGATGTTGTGCGCCATACTTGATGCTCTTGCGCCATTTAGATCCCTGTTGCGTCAACTAGGGTTGTTGTGGCGCCATGAAGACGCTATTCTGCCATCATGGACCATCTTGGTACATGATGTGCCATATTGATTCCTTTGTTGTGCCATGTTGATCCAAGTATGCCTAGAAGATGATAATGCTGAAGAATGTTCCAGAAGATGTTGCATGACGAATTGTGATTGGTTAACACCCTTCATGGGCCTATGGGCTAATGGGCCTAGCCCATTAGGGTTTTATGTATGATCACTTGTATTCTCAGGAAACCAGTAGATAGGTATTCCACCCTTCTTGAGGGCCGGCGTCGTTGTTTCACGTTTTCCACTTTTCAGTTATTTTTATATAACTTTTGAACAAACAAAGTGTTGTAAACAATGTAAACTTGTATTATCAATGTATGAATGTTTGGGTTGTTATGTTTCATTACTATTCAATTGTTATGATACTGTACATGAAGTCACTCCATCCGCCCCCATACGTTTCCGCCGTTCTGGTTTGGTGGTGTGACATAATGCAAGGCTGAAAAGAGTCACTTTGCACCTTGACTCAGAATGTGTTTCTGGGATGAAAGACTTAGGAATGTCAAAATACATTCTTCGAATGTAAAATCTTCAAATATAGATAAAGATAAATGTTTAATAGTTAATATTCTTTTGCATTAATAACAATATCTTGAAAGGGATCAAGATACAAGATTCCTTTGGAGGATTCTTGGCATTGTCACATGAAACCATTTTGATTCTATCTAAAAAGGACCTAGCACATAGGTTTAAGCTTGATAAAGTGATTTATATTTAGTTTGCTTGGCAAGTGAATCCATCATTATGTCAAATTATGCACAAAATAGATATATGATTATGTCATGAACATATCATAAATACTAATTAGATACATGGTTAAGTCACTAAAATAAGAACATTCTAAGAGTACTTAAGAAGAACTAAGAGAATGTTTATGAGATAATCAGTTTAAAAGAAGATCTTTACGTAAAGAGCTACATAAGATGCTAACTTCAATATATATATATATATATATATATATATATATATATATATATATATATATATATATATATATATATGAACTATAATTTGGATCATGACTTCATTATGTAATGAGGAGTAAGTTTTGTAGGAATAAGTTCCAAGCAAAACATAAAATGCACAATCCACTATACAAGAATACACTACTACTTCAGAAGTTAAAATCAAGTCTAATTAGCTGAATGAGATCATTGAAAAACTATGTTGATTTATGTCATTCAAGGTTTAGATAGGAATCTTTGTGAATTTGAGACTATACTTAATCATGCTAAAAGGCTGTATGTAAAAAAGAACACCAATCATATTCTCCAATATATTTAACTATACTTAGACTAAGTTCAAATATGGAGATGATAGTATTCGCTGAATTGACACAAATTAAATTTAGTCAGACCCATTAATAAAGTCCTTCATTTTAAGCTTAAGTATGAGTGGTCACACTTCAGCTATATGACTTCATTATTCTAGAAATGAGATTTTCATTTTAATTTAGTATTTTGATATTGGAACATTAAGACAACAACTATTATATTGTTTTGGTATATTGGGATATGATCATCACATCAATACTTGTTGTGTTCTATATTAACTTGTTTAATCCATGAATAATATCATTATTGTAAAAGTTCATAGTTGGTTTTAATTGTGGGAGATATTATGAAGTAAGACTAATATGAATTTGATTGGATGACTCTCACCAAATGATAGTAGGAAAGTGGTTGTAACCAAGTTTCATATGTACTTGTCAGAGAGCTAGTACTTAACAGACTCGTATCAAGATCGCCTCATAAATCATTTTTATGAGTGATACTTAATTTAAAGGTACTATTTGTGTATCCTTAACACATGAGATACAAAGTGGGACTTAAGTGTAAGGAGTGATGTGCTTAGATATGGTCAAATGTTGATCCTTAATTGGGCTATTATAAAAGCCATTTTCAGATATGGATTTGTTCCTCTTATGTGTTGAGAGCTAGACATCTAAGACGTGTTGCCCAAAGCTGAACTCCAAATGAGATTGATGTGATCCAAGTCTCAGGTTCAATAGGATGTTTGTGACAAAGGGATAACTGATAAACTTACCTTATTCATCAATGGAGGCTTTGTGCTTTTGGGAATTGGATGTTCATAGAATGATATTAAGTCATATATTACTAGGGGCATTGAAATGTTGCTAGACATTCACCATTGTCAATATTAATCTATGATGAGTCTTGTTCAAATGGGAGATTGAAAGATATATATGCCCAAGAGTTATTATAGAATGATATTGTTAGATAATATATGATCCTAAAGGGTTTCACTGATAACAACTTGATGCAAATATATTATTTATAAGAATTTGATTCTCGCTAAATAAATATATATCTTGTAATCAATTGGAAATTATATATTTTATGGAAACATTAATTTCCAATGCTAAGTATCAAAATATATCATAATATATCATATGGTATGATTTATTATGTCATGTACATCTTTTTGAACCAAAAAGAGGTTTTTGTCTTATATGGATTTATATGTTTTATAAGTTATAAAAATTAGAAGATTTTTTATAGAAAAACTAGTTTATGCTTTTTATAAAATATTGAAGGAGACCATCAAGGGAAAATAAGACGTGCTTGCATTTATTTAATCATAAAGCCATGTTCGTATACTTGTAGCCTTTTGTTGCTAGATGCATGGTGTATTAAATCATCAAGACTTAATGGGTAAGGACTTGGATTAAGATGATTAAAAGGCTTGTATGTATCTCTTCTTTGACTAGCCAAAAACCATGAACTTATAGGCTTCCCAACTCCATATTCTCTCTAGCTTTTTTCTCTTAAAGTGTTAAGATCAAAGTAGGAATAGTTTTTATACTTTGTTTGAATTCTCCTTTAGAACAAAAACTTTGTTTTGTTCTTAAAGGATTAAGAGTTCTTTAATTACAAGATGAAGACTAGCATCTTATTAAGTTAGCTAAATGTTGGCGGATACTTCTACAGAGCTTCTTCCTTGGAACTTAAAGTCGTCTTCAACAAAATCCTAATTTCCAAAGGGAACTAATGTCTTCAAAGGTTGTTTCGCCTTTTTCTTCTTTTGGTTATGTTTAATTTTCAAAGTTCTTGCAAAATTATCTTTTGGTGGGAATAAAACTAATTTTATTTTGTTCAATATTAAAGTCTTCTATTGCTATCTTTCTGATCATGAAACAATTTTTGAATAAAAACCCAACATAAGGATGGCGACGACAGAGGGTTTTCAGTGAAGAAGAAGAAGCGTTGTCGTTTGAGAAACCCCAACTCGTTGAATCTGAAAATTGTAACTAGTTGTCGGATTTGAGAGAGACAATACTCACTGGACAAGGAGAGAGAGAAAGATAGAGGCTAAGTTTGTAGCTCGAATTTCTAGAAAAAGTCGACGTCGAGTTGTGAAGACGGCGACGTTTACAGATCTAGAACGTCGTTCATGTCATTATTGTAGATCTGATCTCTAGAACTTGAGGGTTTTCAGATCCGACCACCCCCACGTTGTCGATCTAGGTTTTCATGTCGTCGTCGTCCTTCGTCTTCTTTGGTACGTCGTCGCCTCCGCCTGTAACTTGATAACCTCAGTGGCGCGATACAAGGCTCGCTAAATCTGTAACTCGGTAACCTCGGTGGCGCCTGAAACCGAGTTGCCAACAGTAGATCCGAAAATTTTCGGAAAAACAAGGGTTTCTTATTGTTCGGAAAAACGAGGGTTTTCAAGTCGATGGTGGTGGTGTTGTTTATATTCACCTGAAAAATGACAGTATTATATATATATATATATATATATATATATATATATATATATATATATATATATATATATATATATATATATATATATATATATATATATATATATATATATATATATTGTTAAATGTGACTCGAGCATTTGGATCATGTTCATGAAGCATCTGGCGCACTTGGACGTTAATGGAGCACTTGGGGTTCATGGATCATGTGACAAAGGGACGGATCTTCTTAGAGAGGAATGAATCATCAGAAAAAGGAATTGATCAAGTGCCAAAGGAACGGACCATGTACAAAGGATTTTGGATCACTTGGAAGAGGTTTGGAGCACTTGGAAGGGATATGGAGCAACAAGGGGCCCTTGTTGCGCCACATGATGAAGAGATGGGTCAAGAGGGATGCTCTTGCGCCATCTTGTTCTCCTCTTGTGCCATCTTGTTTTCCTGTTGAGCTATGCATGGCCTTGTTGAGCCATGCATGTGCTTTTTGCTCATGGTAATGTTGTTGTTTCAAGAGTGATGTTGTGCGCCATACTTGATGCTCTTGCGCCATTTAGATCCCTGTTGTGTCAACTAGGGTTGTTGTGGCGCCATGAAGAAGCTATTCTGCCATCATGGACCATCTTGGTACATGATGTGTCATATTGATTCCTTTGTTGTGCCATGTTGATCCAAGTATGCCTAGAAGATGATAATGCTGAAGAATGTTCCAGAAGATGTTGCATGACGAATTGTGATTGGTTAACACCCTTCATGGGCCTATGGGCTAATGGGCCTAGCCCATTAGGGTTTTAGGTATGATCCCTCAAGTATAAATAGGGATGCATGCTAGGTCATTTTTTATCTTAAATTCTAGAGTGATAGGTGAATCTCTGTGTAATTGTACTTGTAACCTCTTTATTGAGAGCTATGAAATAAAAGAATACTCCCCTCCTGCTTGTGGACGTAGGTCACCTTGAGCGAACCATGTAAATATTGTGTCTTGTGTGCTTTTGGTTTTGCTAGTTATCTGCTTTACTTCCTAACAAGTGGTATCAGAGCTGCGGTTTGTATTCCTGTGATTGAAGATGTCTACTCACAAGTTTGATTTGGAGAAGTTCAATGGCTCAAATGAATTCACTTTGTGGAAGGTGAAGACGAGGGCTCTTCTGGTTCAACAAGGATGTGCGGCGGCACTGGAAAGAGAGGAAAACTGCCAAAGGACATGGCACCTGATAAAAAGGTGGATATTCTGACGAAGGCACATAGTGCCATTCTATTGAGCTTGACAGATGAAGTACTGAGGGAGGTTGTGGATCAAACAACTGCTTCTGGGCTCTGGGATAAACTTTCATACATGTACCAGAACAACTCACTGACGAACAGGTTGTACCCTCTCAGAATGTATGAAAGTACCCAAGTGAAAGATCATCTGGATAACTTCAATCGTATCATCTTGGATCTACAAGGTGTTGATGTGAAGATTGAAGATGAAGATCAGGCGCTCATTCTCTTATGTTCGCTTCCGAACTCATATGATAATTTTGTTGACACCATGCTTTATGGTAGGACAACGATCACTGTGCATGATGTGAATGACTCTCTTATGTCCAAGGAACTAAAAAGAAAAGTTTCAGGTGGAGAGGAGGTGTCCAGTTGCGGGTTGTTTTCAGGGAGAGGGAGGAGAGAATAGAGGAAAGGGGGAAACAGAGGGAGATCACCTTCAAAATCAAAGTCTAAAGGTTCATCAAACATGAAATGTTATAACTGTAAGGAGAAGGGGCACTTCAAGTGAAATTGTCCACAGCTAAGGAATAGGAAATCCAAAAGTGAATCAAGCAGCAATAACACTGGTGTTATGGTTCAAATGACGTATAATCATGAATGGTTCGACTCCTTCAAAGAGTGGGATGGCACAGTTAAGATGGGTGATGATTGGGTGAGCAGTATCAAAGGTAGTGGCACGGTGGAAATCAAGATGCATGACGGCATGGTTAGGAAGTTAGATTGTTGGTACGTTCCAGAATTTCGGAAGAATCTAATTTCTCTTGGCACATTAGCTAAGAATGGGATGAGGTACGTTGGTGAAGGTGACTGGGTCAAAATGACCAAAGGCTCTCTAGTTATAATGAAAGGGAAGATGAACTGTGGATGGATCTATATCCTAGAAGGCAGTACGGTTATGGGAACGGTGGTTGTCTCCCAATCCTTGAATGAAGGTAATGACAATATAGATTTGTGGCATCGTAGGTTGGGGCACATGAGTGAGAAGGGCGTGTCAGTTCTAAGTAAACAATGACTACTTGGTGGAGAGGCTACTGGAAAGATAAAGTTTTGTGAAGATTGTGTTAAGGTAAAGCATCACAAAGTGAATTTTAGTACCGGTCAGCATACAAGGAACTCCTAGAGTATATTCACTCAGATCTGTGGGGCCTAGCACCAGTCAAGTCTCAAGGAGGATGCTTATACTTTGTGACATTCATTGATCATTATTAAAGGAAGGTTTGGTTGTACTTTCTGAAGACCAAAGATGAGGTGTTTGGGAAGTTCAAGGAGTGGAATACCATGGTTGAGAAAAGGAATGGAAAACAGCTCAAGACTCTGAGGACTAACAATGGGTTGGAGTTCTACAATGCATCATTTGATAATTTCTGCAAGGCAGAAGGTATAGTGAGGTACCACACTGTACGGCACACACCACAACAAAATGGCATGGCAGAACGTATGAACCAAACACTCATGCAGCGTGCAAGGTGCATGCGGATATTTGCTAACTTATCAAAGCAATTCTGTGTGGAAGCAGTTAACACTGCATGCTATCTAGTGAACAGATCACGATCAACTGAAATAGACTTGAAGACTCCTCAAGAGGTATGGTCCGGGAAACCCTCTGACTATTATGTTTTATGTATATTTGGATGCCCCGCGTATGCTCATGTGAATGATGGTAAACTTGAGCCAAGGGCAATGAAGTGCATATTTCTAGGATATGCGATAGGAGTAAAAGGTTATTGACTGTGGTGTACAGAAGAAGGAAGAACTCCTAAATTTATCATGCGCAGAGATGTGACCTTTGATGAATTAGCTTTGGGTAACCAGGGAGGAGGTGAAACAAGTCAAGCAAGGAACAAAGATCAGGGTGCTAGCCAAAAGGTGGAGTTTTCATCTCCAACTCCAGACAGAGTTGTTGAGTGACAAAGAGCAAGGCGGCAGTTAACAGCCTAGACAAGATGAAACCCAAGAGCAACACATGGGATCTTCGTCCAGTGGTGCTGATGACGGGAAAGATGATGGTTTTGGATCTATAGCAAGGAGAAGATCGAATAGGATTATTCGACAACCTGACAGATATGTGGGATGTGTGAATTCAGGTGAACTTGACTCCATTGCTTTTGCTTTAGCAACTGGAGAAGACATTGACAACGAGGAGCCTCAATCGTATAAAGAGGTTGTGGCGAGTAAAGAAGCAAATGACTGGTTGATGGCCATGAATGAAGAAATGCAATCTTCAGAAAAGAATGAAACATGGGATCTTGTTCCATTACTAAAGGGGGCAAAGCCAGTGGGATACAAGTGGATCTTTAAGAAGAAGGAACGGATACCAGGAGTTGAACCTGCTAGGTTCAAGGCAAGGTTGGTGGCAAAAGGGTTCTCTCAGAAAGAAGGAATTGATTATTACGAGGTGTTCTCACCGGTCGTGAAACACAAGACAATTCGAGTTCTTTTGGCCATGGTGAGTGCATTTGATCTGGAGCTTGAACAACTTGATGTGAAAACTGCATTTCTTCATGCAAAATTTAGAAGAGAAGATTTATATGTCCCAGCCAGAAGGGTTCATTGATGATAAGAAGGACCATGTATGTTTGATGAAGAAATCCTTGTATGGTTTGAAGCAGTCTCCACGACAATGGTACAAGAGATTTGATTCATTCATGATCTCGAATGGCTACACTCGGAACCAGTTTGACAATTGTGTTTACTCAAAGGAATTGTCACCAGATTCCTACATATATTTGTTGCTATATGTTGATGATAAGCTCATCGCAGCCAAAGACATGGATGCAATAAATGGCTTGAAGGCAACCCTGAAGAATGAGTTTGAGATGAAGCATTTGGGAGAAGCAAAGAAGATACTGGGGATGGAGATACAAAGGGATAAAAAAGAAGGGAGGTTGTGTATTTCTCAACCGACGTACATTGAGAAAGTTCTACAATCCTTCAACTATGATCAGTCCAAGCCAATTGGAACTCCTTTGGCGGCTCACTTTAAACTGAAGGTTTTTGAGCACTCTAACAACCATATGGTGCACATGCAACCCTAAATGCTTTGGATCTATGTTTTCTCTAATTATAGATGCAATTTTATTTTATAAAGCATTATCCTAACGAGCATACAAATCAATGGTACTTGAACAACAAAACTAGTTAGATAACTTACCTCTTGTTGTAGCTTGTAAAGTTGAACCTTTAAGAGCCTAACACCCCAAATGTGATGCCTCAAATGCTTCACAAAACACCACCAACAATGGAGTACTTGAGAGAGAGTGACTTGCACAAAAATCGGCTCTTATGATCTCTTAGAACAACTAGTGTCCGATTTTAGGAGCTAAGGGACTCCTTTTATAGTGTGGCAAAGTCTAGGGTTACATCCATGTAAACCCTAATGGACATGACCTTTCATATTACTTAGGCTCCATAGGTTAAACCTCCCTGGACTATGCATGGACTAACTTATTGGTTTAGCCCATCCTAAATAACCATAGACCCACACTATAAGAATCATTGATTTACTAAATCAGTCCCCGTATATTTAATTAGTCTCTTTTGATCACTGAATTAATTCGAAATTAATTCTTAATCAATATTAATCAAATAATATGATTTCACATTAATATATTAGAACTTATTTTATATTAATAAATCATAGATAACATCTTCTCAAAAGTCCATCCTGTCAAATTGTTCCGGTGAAATGCAACCCAAATGGACCATGCTATTTTCGGGTCAAGTACATACCAATTATAGTTATGGACTTAGACACCTTATCCAACAGTCTCCCACTTGGATTAGTCTAATAACTATAGCTGCAAGTACGACTTCAGGAACCGACTAGAAATCGTAGCTCTTAAAGCCTTTGTCGAACTCTGACATGCCATTTAGATAAAGGATCATAGAATCCTCTGTTCTCAAGATATCAGCCAGAAAAATACATGGAACATAGTGAATCTTATTGTCCAGCATTTGTTTCCCGATTTTCGATTTGTTTGACATAGAACTTAATCGAACACATCAGTTGAGTTCTGACTGGGCCCGACACATAAGTCAAAACAAAATCATCGAGGGACCCAAGATATCGCTTTTAATCCTCCAAGGACTAAGAGCAACAGATAAACTTCGACAATATATGCTTGTACTAACTACTTGTTAAATCATACACAATAGTGTGTTTTATAACATCAAGTTACTGATGCGGTTTCGCACTATCAATGTACAACCAACTCATAGTCAACAACTCATATATCTTGGTTTGAAGACTATATGATATTATCGTCTCACGATCACTCGTAATAAATTCCATGAAGTGATTCAATTGAGCGTGGGTTTAATCCAATACTCAGACCTTATGATCACTCATGAATGTTGTAGCAAACTTTGCTATGTCTAATACACTTCAGACAATCTTCAAGCCCAATTCATGACAGTCTTGCCTCAATACCTACTTACAAAGTATGATCGACTATGGATAGTTTGAATAATATAATTATTCTAGAAGTCAAAACATGCAAATGAAACAATAGTAAACAATTGACATAAGACAGTAACCTCACTTATAAATAAAAAACACCCTTTATATAATCATCAAATGTCAATTATATTTTATCTATTACAAGTTTCAAAATAGCTATCTAATCATTAAAACTAATATCGTCCTTCAGCCTGATGCGTCTCCATATTGTATGTAACACCCGATCCCTGGTATGTCTTTAATTCAAGAATTGTATGTATTTTCTCTGGGACTCGACGAGTTGGTGGCCCAACTCGTCAGGTAGAGACGGGATCCGCGAGAAGTTTAAGTGACCTACTCGATGAGTCGGAGACTGACTCAGCGAGTAGGTGCTGTTTGAGTAAAACCCTAAATTGAGGGTTTGCACCCTATTTAAACATCTTATCTCAGCCTCCCTCGCCCCTATCACTCTCTTAAGTCTGTATATCGAAACCCTAGCCATTTTTGTGTGATCTAAGGCCATTTTGGTGCATTTGGTGGTTTGTGAAGCTTGAGAAGAAGAAAGGAGCTTGAGAGTTCAAGTGGGAGCTTAGAGATCCAGAGATTGTGTTCCATTTCCAGCTCATTTAAGGTAAAAAGCTCCTATCTTGATCTTCCATGTAAATAATCATCTCTAGGGCTTGGATCTTGGTATATTTAGGGCTTTCTAAGCCATTTTCGGTTTGTGAAGTGTGATATGAAGTTATGACTTCAGATCTGGGGCCATTGGGGGTCTTTATGGCATAAGGATGCCAACTTTATTGCCATAAACACCCCATGCATCTTGTAGGCCATCTTTTATGGCTTCTTGAGCCATGATCCCATGCATGTGCACCAAGTTCGTGACTTTACGTATAAAAGGGACCGTAGGAGGTCAGATCTATGTTTTGGATGCATTAAGTCCTACTGAAATCGACTGTATAGTAATGGACAAGGAGGGACTTGGCGAGTCACTTGGGTGACTCGGCGAGTCGAGACGCTTTTTCCCCAAGGAACGTCTTCTGGAAATGGTTTTGGTTGAGTGGAAGGAACGCTCAGCCTGCTAAGGGTTTGCCTTGGACCTGGAAGTCATAGGACTCGACGAGTGCTAGAATAGACTCGGCGAGTCCAAGGCAATCTCCCAATATTTGAAGATGGACTCGACGAGTTGTTCATACAACTCGGCGAGTCATAGACTGGACACATTCTTATGAGGGAGATGAACTCGACGAGTTCAAGGATGAAGTCGGCGAGTCGGATGAAGATGGTCCCGATGGTTTGAATGAAGGAGAACCCGTCGAGTTCTTGCTAGACTCGACGAGTAGAGTCGGGGTTTGTGACAGACGTCAATTTTTGGCCAAGTCAAAGTCAACTAAAGTCAACAAGTCAAACCGGTCAACTCATCTAACCCTTGTACATTGGGGTTTCCACTATATTTCTTATTGAACAACTCGCAATCTTAATATAAAGTATCACTTAGAGCTTTCACGTGTTCGGAAATTCTAACCCTAATCAGGGTAAGTGATGAATCTACTCGATAAAACATTATTCCATACCCCTCGAGAGCGTATAACATTTATAACAAGGCTTAACAGAGTGTAAGAACCTTACATTACCAAGCCAAACACTCAAAAAGGTCACAAAAGAAGTCTCTCCAAATCTCTTTCACTCTAACTCTCCTAAAACTCTCTAAGTAGGAGAAATCTCTCCAAGTGTGTGAAATCTCTCCCAAATCTCTCTCCATGTGAGAAATCTTTCCAAGTATGTGAAATCTCTCCCAAATCTCTCTTTGTATGAGAAATCTCTCCAAGTGTGCGAAATCTCTCCCAAATCTCTCTCAAAATCTCTTTCAATTTTTTATAATCTTTCGGGTCATCCCGACACTTAACTTGGTGAAAAACCGCTCGAAATGGGAAGATTCCTTGAAAAATAACCTTAACGAACCGAAACCTTTCTCTTAGAACCGAAGCCTCTCGGACCCGAAACCTCTTGGAACCGAACTGCTGAGGACCGAGCCCGAAACCCCTTGGAATCAAACCTTCTCGGACCGAAGCTGCTGAGCCGAACCGAAGCCTGCTGACCCGAACCGAAGCCTGCTGACCCGAACCCGAACCCTTCTGAACCGAACCCTCTCGCCTTCGCTTCCTACCTTCGCCTTCGGGCCCAACAGCATCAGGGACCGAACCTCGGCCCGGTACCGAGAAGCCTCGCAGATTCAGCCTTTCTTCCCGGTTTTCGACTACGACTTCATTTTAGGCCCGTTTTCCATTATTTTTACGCGGGATTTTCACCCAAAATTATATTTTAACATACAAGACCCCTTAATTCATAATTAATCACGTTTTTTAGTGTAAATCTTATCCAAGATTAGTGGGTAGGATATTTTGGGTGGAGTGTTGACTTTGCTTTAATGTATGACACAAGCAACCACTCATGCCCACTCAATGACCAGCCCTTGTCCTTCCACCATACCTGGTCATTTCATTGTCCTTTTTCCCCCTCTTTCCAGCCAAGTACTTTGACTCAAGGGTAGGAAAACCCTTGTCTCTCCTCCCATTCACTCACACTTCACCAAGAAGCAAAAACTCATTCTCTCTCACTTCTCTCTCTAAATTTCGAGATTTCAAGGCTGATTTTCAAGTTCTTCATCTACCTTGGTAAGTAAATCTCTTCCCACACTTGATTTCCTTACACTTCTTCACTCAAATCATGAGTTCCTTACACAAATATCGTCATATTTGTTCTTAGATCTTCGAATCATCAAGCATCTTCTAAGTGTTCTTGAGTTGAACACTTCTCTTCTTCATCATCCATCTTCTGAAATCACTCAAGGTGAGTTCATACCCCTACATTTTCATGTTTTCTTCAGTTTTCAGGGGGGAATACAAGTTAAAACACCAAAAACTTAACTAAACTCAAACAACAGCTTTCATCAGGAAAGTTGAGTCTTATTCACGGACTGTTTTGACTATCTTAAACTTAATATATTTCAAAACTGTTTAATATGAAAATAGTTCAGCTTCATACCTTTAACATGACTATTTGCACATCTCCATACGATTTTTCTACGATTTATGGTGATTTTTACAAAACTGCCTATCATTTCATAAACGAATTCGGACCAGTCTGTGAATATGAACATTTTAACACAAGTTAAATACTTCTAAAAATCATAATAAAAATTATGAATAAACTAGACACATTTTGTGAACTTTCAGAATTTACGGATTCAGTTTTTGACTTCGTATGATTTTTCTATAATTCTTCTAAAACAGTGTAGAAAGGTCAAAATCTAGATAACAGCTTATAACTTTCAACACACTTTGTAACATGTTGAGCAAAGTGGTTAATCTTTGATGACTTCATATTTTACATGTGTTTCTTGTTGTGGTATAATTATATAACAGAAAATACTCACTGAATTGTAAGAATCCTCCATCATTACCAATAGTACAAAACAAGGCATGATAAACATAGTTATATTTTGCTATACATTCGACTTACATAGAAAAGGGTTCTTATACACCACAAACAAACATACTAAACTATAACGTGTAGTAGCTTGCATATACATTACAAACATTTCGATAAATTATAATAGGTATAGTTTATGTTCATTTACATTACAAAAGGTTTTCATACGAAAAGGGGTACAAATACAAAGTATCGGTTTTATACAAAAAGGGGTACAAATACAAAGTATCAGGTTTTCATACGAAAAGGGGTACAAATACAAAGTACCGGTTTTATACCAAAAAGGGGTACAAATACAAAATACCGGTTTCATACAAAAAGGGGTACAAATACAAAGTACCAGGTTTTCATACGAAAAGGGGTACAAATACAAAGTACCGGTTTCATACCAAAAAGGGGTACAAATACAAAGTACCAGGTTCACACAAAATAGTTTTTATGATATTAAAACTATATTTCATCTAGAATTGTTAGACTTCAGCTATAATTGCTAAGTGCATATGCTAGAGTAATATAAGAATCTAGTTACGATCGACTTAGAATTGGTGGGCCCGCCTTATCTCCTGTTCCTTGTTTGGTTGTGGACCTAGGGCAGACCCATTATATTCAACGGTTTATTTAACTTAAATTTTATATAACTTGTATGCGCTGGGCGATTATAGAAGGAATCTATAGGTCCTTCTAGGGTACATTATCGCATAACATAGAAGCATTCATTTTACACTTAATAAAGAAAATATTGGATTTTCTTTGGAAACATATTTCTATTAAAAACTATTTCATCTAGAATTGTTAGACTTCAGCTATAATTGCTAAGTGTATATGCTAGAGTTATATAAGGATCTAGTCACAATCGACTTAGAATTGGTGGGCCCGCCTTATCTCCTGTTCCTTGTTTGGTTGCGGACCTAGGGCAGACTCATTATATTCGACGGTTTATTTAACTTAAATTTTGTATAACTTATATACGCTAAGTGATTATAGAAGGGATCTATGGTTCGTTCTAGGGTTCATTATCATATAACATAGGAACATTCTTCTCACACTTAACTAAGAAAATATTGGATTTTCTGGAAATCAAACTCGATCGCTTTTACAAGGAAAACGGTTTCTTCCTCAAACAAAACTCTTATGAACTCACCAACTTAATTGTTGATACTTTTTTTTCAAACCTACTTGTATTCTCAGGAAATCAGTGAAACAGGAAATCAACAGCATTTTGAGGATGGGACGTTAAATCGTCAAACAGTTTATTTTGTCATCATAATGTAATTGATTTGAAACATGTAAACATATACTTTGGTGTAACTTTTTCAATTATATTTATGATGGTTGTATTTACTTTGAGCACTATTATACTCATTGTTGTGATACTATACATGAAGTCCTCCACCCCCGGACGTTTCCGCCATCCTTGGTTTGGGGGTGTGACAGATTGGTATCAGAGCATTGTTTATAGTGAACTAAGTATATCGAACCACATAAGATATACAAACTATAAATGCATTGGGACTAAGGTCTCTGATTTAACATTTTCAAATAACTATACTTTTAGAAATAAATAGTTTCGTGTTAAAAGTATACATGCATGCATACATACTAAGGTCAGCATCATTCTAGAACAAAACAAAAGTTGTGATTGTTGAATGGCACAAGTAGGCTTGGGGATGTATGGTCAGGTCTGGGAATGATATAGCCTGATCAACTATGTCTAACCCATAAGTGATTAGCATATGCCCGGGAATGGTTGTGGCGTTGCAACAAGTCTAAAAACTTACCAATTCTATCTACAAACAAACATTGAAAAACATAGGTCAAACATTTAAAATACTATAGGAGTATTTTGTGATACTATAACCAACTTATGTGAAAACTAAAGACCCCTATTAGTAGGTCTATAATGACTAAGTGCATACGCCAAGGTTATACATAATTAAAGATATTATAGACTCAAAATCTATGACTATTGCTCTACTTCCTGTTCCTTGTTTGGTTGTGGACTTAGAGTAGAGTCATTTATTCGAAGGTCTATTCTATCTCAAATTATGTATAACTGGTATGCACTATGTGATTATAGACGTGACCAATAAGGATCACCCCCTATAAGTAATTATAGGATTAGACGTCTATTAACTATCCCTTCTACCCCTATTCTCGCACGAGCAACGTGATGAGTAAATCTTAACGCCCATACAAAACCTACTTCTACCCCTACCATAACTCCGTCTCAGGGACGTTAGCAGAAACACCGAGAATAGTTCAGTATAGTGCGAAATTTATACGTGTGTATATAAATGGTAAGGATATAACTAGAGCATATCAATAAAAATTGGCATGCATCTTATTTCAGTGGGAGTTTACCACATATTTCATAACCTGTTATTACAAACGATTTGCTTATAGTAACTCTAAGATTACTTAATGTATACCTCAAGGTTCTGTGTAATTAAGAGACGATCGGCTTAGAAATGGTAAGTCTGCCTTAGGTCCTGTTCCTGGTTTGGTTGTGGGCTTAGGGCAGACTCATTAAGTTCAACAGCCTATTGGACCTTAATTACACACAACTGGTATACATTGGGTGATCTTAGGAGTGGATCGGGCATGGAACAAATCACAAGATTACATTCGAGTCATTTCTACTAAATTCATAAGTTTATTTATATAGACCTCTGGTATGAATTGTTTTCCACATTCGAAAAATCGGGAAATACTATACTTAAAAACTAATAACCATTACCAAAAGACTTGTACTCATTACGTCTTTGAAATTCTATTATAGAAAGATGCCGCCTCGAAGGTCTGTTAGACGCACTAGCGGAACGCAAGCAAATCCACCACCGCCGCCTCCCCAATATGATCATGTTATGTTCCAAGTTGCGGTCACGGCCGCGGTGGCAGCTGCTATGTCCCAAATCAGCACTGATGGTGCAAGACGGAGAGGGAGCGGTACTAATAACTCCACTCAAGGAGATAGCCAAGGGCGTTCTAGAGAATGCTCCTTTAAAGACTTAACCATTGCCAGACCTGATTCATTCAATGGCAGCGGGGGAGTCATCGATTTGATGCAGTGGTTCGAAAAGACCGAGTCTGTCTTAGAGATCTGTGTGTGCCCCGAAGCAATCAAAGTCAAGTTCGTAGCTCGCACTTTCTCCGGCCGGGCCCTTACTTGGTGGAACGGCCACGTTAAGTCACTGACGCTTACAGTGGCTAACTTGATGAGTTGGGAGGACTTGAAGGCAAGGATGCTAAAAGAGTATTGCCCAAGGGGCGAGGTGCAAAAGCTAGAGCAAGAACTGTGGAACCTCAAAATGACAGGCTCTGACCTTGCAACTTATACCACCCGATTCTGTGATCTAGCACTCCTTTGTCCCGCTATGGTCACCCCGGAAGACAAAAAGTTGGAGCGATACCTCTGGGGATTGTCCCCCGAAATTCAAGATAGCGTGTTGGCCTCAAGACCAACTACCTTTGAGAGTGCCAAGGAATTAGCACAACAACTCATCGACCATCGTGCCAGCCATGACACTGCGACAACCACCCCGGATCAAGCAAGAGGAGGAAACAACAAAAGGAAGTTCTGGGACAACAAAAAGGACCAACCAGCCCAGGACTTCACTAAGAAGCAACAGAGCGTTGCTGTTCATGCTGCCACAACCCTCGCCACGCCGGCTCCCATAAAACAATACGCTGGAACCCTTCGGAAATGCAACGAGTGTAACTTCCATCACACTGGGGCTTGCCGAGAGATGCATTGCAAAAATTGCAACAGAAAGGGGCACATTATCCGTTTCTGTAAGGCACCAGCACGACCCATCAACCAGGTCCCCGGCTTTGGAGTAAGCCCAGCCTGTTACAAGTGCGGCAAAACGGGACACTTTAAAAGGGACTGCCCAAGAGCACGAAATGCTGGTGATGGTGGAAGGGTGCCCGCGATCACTGCAGGAGAGACCACCCCGGAACCACCCGTAAATATATGTACGTGTTTCTAACATCGACGTTTAAATTCTAAATTTCTTTTTATTACTAAAACTAACATCAATTAAAGTATATCAACCATAAGCCTCGAGAACACGTCAAAACCCGAATAAGTCTTACATTCTATATAAAAATGCAGGGTTTTTACTAGTGAATCTATGATGGCTAGTGTAAACATTATGGTCATATATCATTAAGATTCTATGGACTTAGAATGTGTGATTCCGCCTCATTTCCTGTTCCTTGTTTGGTTGTGGGCTTAAGGCGGGGTCACTCATCCGAATGCCCTTGCAATCTTAATAATATACAATTAGTTTACACCAAGCGATTATAAAAGATCTGGTAGGACTTATAATGCGAATTCGTCATAAATTGTTGAAGCATTCGTAATACTAGTACTCACTAACTACAACCTGGAATATTCGTAATGGTAACAACAAGGATAAAACGGGGAGCATAAAGGCATACATAGAACACACTATTATTCCAAAACAAAAACTCCTTTTAAATCGACTCAGCTCATGTTACAATAAAAAATTCCAAGGTCGTCACTTGACAACAGGCGGATTGGTCCCCGCCATATCAATTTCTTGTACTACGAAAAGTTTCCCCCATTTTTCCTCCAAATTCTTGAAGTTCCAGTCAAAACGCTAATTTCGGGACGAAATTCTTTCTAACGGGGGGATGATGTGACAACCGTCAATTTTTGGCCAAGTCAAAGTCAACTAAAGTCAACAAGTCAAACCGGTCAACTCATCTAACCCTTGTACATTGGGGTTTCCACTATATTTCTTATTGAACAACTCGCAATCTTAATATAAAGTATCACTTAGAGCTTTCACGTGTTCGGAAATTCTAACCCTAATCAGGGTAAGTGATGAATCTACTCGATAAAACATTATTCCATACCCCTCGAGAGCGTATAACATTTATAACAAGGCTTAACAGAGTGTAAGAACCTTACATTACCAAGCCAAACACTCAAAAAGGTCACAAAAGAAGTCTCTCCAAATCTCTTTCACTCTAACTCTCCTAAAACTCTCTAAGTAGGAGAAATCTCTCCAAGTGTGTGAAATCTCTCCCAAATCTCTCTCCATGTGAGAAATCTCTCCAAGTATGTGAAATCTCTCCCAAATCTCTCTTTGTATGAGAAATCTCTCCAAGTGTGCGAAATCTCTCCCAAATCTCTCTCAAAATCTCTTTCAATTTTTTATAATCTTTCGGGTCATCCCGACAATTAACTTGGTGAAAAACCGCTCGAAATGGGAAGATTCCTTGAAAAATAACCTTAACGAACCGAAACCTTTCTCTTAGAACCGAAGCCTCTCGGACCCGAAACCTCTTGGAACCGAACTGCTGAGGACCGAGCCCGAAACCCCTTGGAATCAAACCTTCTCGGACCGAAGCTGCTGAGCCGAACCGAAGCCTGCTGACCCGAACCGAAGCCTGCTGACCCGAACCCGAACCCTTCTGAACCGAACCCTCTCGCCTTCGCTTCCTACCTTCGCCTTCGGGCCCAACAGCATCAGGGACCGAACCTCGGCCCGGTACCGAGAAGCCTCGCAGATTCAGCCTTTCTTCCCGGTTTTCGACTACGACTTCATTTTAGGCCCGTTTTCCATTATTTTTACGCGGGATTTTCACCCAAAATTATATTTTAACATACAAGACCCCTTAATTCATAATTAATCACGTTTTTTAGTGTAAATCTTATCCAAGATTAATGGGTAGGATATTTTGGGTGGAGTGTTGACTTTGCTTTAATGTATGACACAAGCAACCACTCATGCCCACTCAATGACCAGCCCTTGTCCTTCCACCATACCTGGTCATTTCATTGTCCTTTTTCCCCCTCTTTCCAGCCAAGTACTTTGACTCAAGGGTAGGAAAACCCTTGTCTCTCCTCCCATTCACTCACACTTCACCAAGAAGCAAAAACTCATTCTCTCTCACTTCTCTCTCTAAATTTCGAGATTTCAAGGCTGATTTTCAAGTTCTTCATCTACCTTGGTAAGTAAATCTCTTCCCACACTTGATTTCCTTACACTTCTTCACTCAAATCATGAGTTCCTTACACAAATATCGTCATATTTGTTCTTAGATCTTCGAATCATCAAGCATCTTCTAAGTGTTCTTGAGTTGAACACTTCTCTTCTTCATCATCCATCTTCTGAAATCACTCAAGGTGAGTTCATACCCCTACATTTTCATGTTTTCTTCAGTTTTCAGGGGGGAATACAAGTTAAAACACCAAAAACTTAACTAAACTCAAACAACAGCTTTCATCAGGAAAGTTGAGTCTTATTCACGGACTGTTTTGACTATCTTAAACTTAATATATTTCAAAACTGTTTAATATGAAAATAGTTCAGCTTCATACCTTTAACATGACTATTTGCACATCTCCATACGATTTTTCTACGATTTATGGTGATTTTTACAAAACTGCCTATCATTTCATAAACGAATTCGGACCAGTCTGTGAATATGAACATTTTAACACAAGTTAAATACTTCTAAAAATCATAATAAAAATTATGAATAAACTAGACACATTTTGTGAACTTTCAGAATTTACGGATTCAGTTTTTGACTTCGTATGATTTTTCTATAATTCTTCTAAAACAGTGTAGAAAGGTCAAAATCTAGATAACAGCTTATAACTTTCAACACACTTTGTAACATGTTGAGCAAAGTGGTTAATCTTTGATGACTTCATATTTTACATGTGTTTCTTGTTGTGGTATAATTATATAACAGAAAATACTCACTGAATTGTAAGAATCCTCCATCATTACCAATAGTACAAAACAAGGCATGATAAACATAGTTATATTTTGCTACACATTCGACTTACATAGAAAAGGGTTCTTATACACCACAAACAAACATACTAAACTATAACGTGTAGTAGCTTGCATATACATTACAAACATTTCGATAAATTATAATAGGTATAGTTTATGTTCATTTACATTACAAAAGGTTTTCATACGAAAAGGGGTACAAATACAAAGTATCGGTTTTATACAAAAAGGGGTACAAATACAAAGTATCAGGTTTTCATACGAAAAGGGGTACAAATACAAAGTACCGGTTTCATACCAAAAAGGGGTACAAATACAAAATACCGGTTTCATACAAAAAGGGGTACAAATACAAAGTACCAGGTTTTCATACGAAAAGGGGTACAAATACAAAGTACCGGTTTCATACCAAAAAGGGGTACAAATACAAAGTACCAGGTTCACACAAAATAGTTTTTATGATATTAAAACTATATTTCATCTAGAATTGTTAGACTTCAGCTATAATTGCTAAGTGTATATGCTAGAGTTATATAAGAATCTAGTTACGATCGACTTAGAATTGGTGGGCCCGCCTTATCTCCAGTTCCTTGTTTGGTTGTGGACCTAGGGCAGACCCATTATATTCAACGGTTTATTTAACTTAAATTTTATATAACTTGTATGCGCTGGGCGATTATAGAAGGAATCTATAGGTCCTTCTAGGGTACATTATCGCATAACATAGAAGCATTAATTTTACACTTAATAAAGAAAATATTGGATTTTCTTTGGAAACATATTTCTATTAAAAACTATTTCATCTAGAATTGTTAGACTTCAGCTATAATTGCTAAGTGTATATGCTAGAGTTATATAAGGATCTAGTCACAATCGACTTAGAATTGGTGGGCCCGCCTTATCTCCTGTTCCTTGTTTGTTTGTGGACCTAGGGCAGACCCATTATATTCGACGGTTTATTTAACTTAAATTTTGTATAACTTATATACGCTAAGTGATTATAGAAGGGGTCTATGGTTCGTTCTAGGGTTCATTATCATATAACATAGGAACATTCTTCTCACACTTAACTAAGAAAATATTGGATTTTCTGGAAATCAAACTCTATCGCTTTTACAAGGAAAACGGTTTCTTCCTCAAACAAAACTCTTATGAACTCACCAACTTAATTGTTGACACTTTTTTTTCAAACCTACTTGTATTCTCAGGAAATCAGTGAAACAGGAAATCAACAACATTTTGAGGATGGGACGTTAAATCGGCAAACAGTTTATTTTGTCATCATAATGTAATTGATTTGAAACATGTAAACATATACTTTGGTGTAACTTTTTCAATTATATTTATGATGGTTGTATTTACTTTGAGCACTATTATACTCGTTGTTGTGATACTATACATGAAGTCCTCCACCCCCGGACGTTTCCGTCGTCCATGGTTTGCGGGTGTGACAGGGTTGGATCGGGTTAGTGAAGTATGGACTCGACGAGTTGGTAGACCAACTCGGCGAGTCAAGTCAACTGGGTGTTGACTTTGTCTAATATTGACTTTGACTGGACTTGAGTTGACCCTGGTTAGGGTTGTATGTTCTGTTTGATGACTTGAGGGTTGTCGTGTAGGGATTGAGGAGTCGAGGAGAGCCAACCTTCACGCCGAGGACAGTTCTGACACTACACGACATCGAGGTGAGTTACCTTCCAGTAGAAGTGGGTCTAAGGCACCAAGGTCGGCCCACTAGTAGTTGTTTAGCTGAGATGATTGTCTTTGTGATAATTGTCTGGTCTGCTATTGCTTGATATGAGAGTATGCTAGTTTGCTTGATATGTGACTATGCTAGTTTGCTATGTTATGTGAGATAGTATCAGTAGAAGGGGACTAGTCCCCGAATCGGTCGTTAGGACCAACGGGTAGGTCGGACACCCCAGATATGTCTGACAGCATGATTGTGATATGATATTATGTGTTAGCAGTAGGGGGTGAAATAGTCCCCGTGTTCGGTTGAAAGACCGGAGGGTAGGTCGGCACCCCAGAACAGCCTGACATGGGTAAGTCAGCACCCCAGAATGGCTTGACATGGATAGGTCAGCACCCCAGAATGGCTTGACATGGGCAGGTCAGCACCCTAGAATGGCTTAACATGGGGAGGTCAGCACCCCAGAATAGCTTGACATGGGCAGGTCAGCACCCCGGAATGGCTTGACATGGGTAGGGCGGGCTCCCCAGAATTGCCCGGCAGTATGTATGCTATGTGATTGTATGGTATGTGGTATGATGGGGGAACTCACTAAGCTTTGTGCTTACAGATTTAGTTTTGGTTTCAGGTACCTCTTCGTCTAAGGGGAAGGAGCCGGCAGTGTAGCAGCGCATCACACACACATATGATTTCCGCATGGAGTTTTCTGGGAATGTACTCTGATTTATTTTACTTTTGACGATATTATTTTCAGACACATTCTTAAGTTTCTTTTTACAAATGACATGGCATGACAAATGTTTTGGTAAACTATGTTGTGAATTACATAATTAGAAATGAAATTTTTGGGCTTGAAATTTGGGATGTTACAAGTTGGTATCAGAGCCCTAGTTTGAGGGATTCGGACACACCCTCGGGGGTGTTCGGACTCAAGCGGGTACGCACACACTATCCTTCAAGCGGGTACGCACACACTGTCCTTCAAGGACTTCAGAGGGAGTGGTGCGCCGGACTTTCACGCGGTGAAGGACCCCATTGCTGCCAGGAGATGGATCGTAGACATTGAGTATGCGCAGTTGACGAGCTTCTGCCCGGAAGGGCCGAAGGTCTGCTTTGCTGCGGGATGTTTGAGGGATAGAGCCAGGGACTGGTGGGAGTCAGTCGGTGACTCGCTGGGAGCCCAGGCGTGGAGGCTATGTCGTGGTCAGATTTCGTGACCAGATTCAGGGCTGAGTTTGCGCCGACTGTGGAGCTTCAGCAGCTGGCCAGAGAGTTTTTGGACATGAGGCAGACGACTGAGTCAGTGGCGGAGATCACCGCCAATTTTAGGGAGAGGGCCCTGTTAGTATCCCAGTATGCGGGGGATGAGTAGATGCGGAAGACCCACTACCATGATATGTTGAGGGCTGATATTCGGGAGCATGTCAGCTATTCAGCCTGCCCGACCCTAGAGTCTATGATTGCCAGGGCGCGGGAGAAGGAGCTCGATTTGGAGCACGTCAGGAAGAGGAAAGCAGAGACTGAGCAGGTGACAGGGGTTTCGGGGAAGAAACCCAAGGGATCCGACGTTAGGTCGAAGGGACAGCCAGGCCAGAGCCGCTGCAGGAAATGCGGCAGGCCGCATGAGGGAGCTTGTAGAGCGGGATCAACCGGCTGCTACAAGTGCGGCAAGACGGGGCACTTTGGCAGAGATTGTACTACCCCCGCCCCCACAGTACAGATGTCAGACATGATTTGCTTCCATTGCAATCAGAGGGGCCATGAGAAGGCCAACTGCCCTAGATTGACAGTAGCGACAGCAGCAGCGCCAACGGCGGCGCCGACTCCAGTGACAGCGCGGGTTACGGATGGCCGGAAGGCCAAGGTAGAGGCTCCAGTGGTGCGGAGCCGAGCATTTCAGTTGACAGCCGAGGAGGCACGCGCTGCACCCGATGTGGTGACGGGTACGATTCCTTTCTTATGCTTTTGTTTTATGTCACTGTGATTTTGATATGTTATGTATGTGCTCTGTTTAGGATCGTTCCATGTGAACGGTATCCCAGTTCAGGTATTGTTTGACTCGGGTGCTACCTGATCGTTTGTCTCTCTTGCTCTTAGCAAGAAGTTTCCTGAGTCTTCGGGCATGTTGGATTGCCCTTTAGAGGTCGAGATTGCGGACGACCGGTCAATACGAGCATTAGAGGTCTACCGAGATTGTGTTTTGAGGCTGTTCGAGGAACGTTACCTGGTAGACTTGGTTCCCATACCTTTGCGGGGGAACAAGGTTATTATTGGTATGGATTGGCTAAGCCCCAATGGGGCAGTGATTGACTGCGTGCAGCAGTTGGTGCGGATCAGGACTCCAAGTGGGGGAGAGCTGGTGATTCAGGGCGAGAGGCCACAGCGAGGACCAGCTTTATGTTCAGCAGCGAGAGCTAGATGCTACATTCAGCAGGTTTGCGCAAGATTTGTCGCCTATATTATGGATACTCGGGAGGCGGGTAAGGCGACAGTGGGCGATGTGCCAGTGGTACAAGAGTTTGCGGATGTATTCCCCGAGGAGTCGCCTGGGGTACCTCTGGAAAGGCAGGTAGAGTTCAGGATCGACTATGTCCCTGGTGTGGCTCCGATAGCCAAGGTACCGTATCGGTTGGCTCCTCCTGAGATGCAGGAGTTGTCTACACAGCTGCAGGAGCTGTTAGACAAGGGATTCATTAGACCGAGCAGTTCACCCTGGGGAGCCCCGATTCTGTTTGTGAAAAAGAAGGACGAGTCGCATCGGATGTGTGTAGACTATCGGGAGCTGAATAAGGTAACGGTGAAGAATCGTTACCCACTCCCAAGGATCGATGACCTCTTTGACCAGCTACAGGGAGCATCTTGGTTCTCCAAGATTGATTTGCGTTCAGGGTATCATCAGATGAGGGTCAGAGAGGAGGATATGCAGAAGACTGCGTTTCGGACGCGCTATGGTCACTATGAGTTTGTGGTGATGCCTTTCGGGCTCACCAATGTTCCTTCCGCGTTCATGGATCTCATGAACCGCGTGTGCAGACCGATGTTGGATCGGTCTGTGATAGTTTTCATTGACGACATCTTGGTTTATTCCAAGACTCGAGAGCAGCATGAGGAGCACTTACGGGAGGTTCTGGACACCTTGAGGAGGGAGAACTTGTATGCGAAGTTCTCCAAGTGCGAGTTCTGGTTGCGCGAGGTGCAGTTTTTGGGGCACCTTGTCAATCAGAACGGGACCGCACGTGGAGTGGATTCGATTTGGGTCATCGTTGATCGGTTGACCAAGAGCGTCCATTTTATTCCGATTCAGGAGAGTATTTCGGCTGAAAAGTTGGCCGACATCTACATCAGAAAGGTAGTGGCTCGGCACGGGGTGCCAGTTTCAGTGATTTCCGACAGGGATGTGCGGTTCACTTCCAGGTTTTGGAAGAAGTTTCATGACGAGCTGGGTACTCGTCTGCATTTTAGCACCGCCTTTCACCCGCAGACGGATGGCCAGAGCGAGCGGACCATGCAGACGCTAGAGGATATGTTGCGGGCGTGTGTTTTAGATTTCGGAGGTAATTAGGATACTTACCTTCCGTTGGCGGAGTTCTCTTATAATAACAGTTATCACGCGAGCATCGACCGTCCTCCTTTCATGATGTTGTATGGGAGGAAGTGCAGGACCCAGATATGCTGGAGAGAGGTCGGACAGAGAGTCATGGGAAGTACCGAAGTGGTACTCAAGACTACGGAGAGGATCCAGCAGGTTCGGAGCAGGCTTCAGACTGCTCAGAGTCGGCAGAAAAGTTATGCCGAGAAGCGTCGATCGGACATGGAGTTCCAGGTCGGGGATATGGTGCTCCTGAAGGTGTCGCCTTGAAGGGCGTCATTCGATTCAGGAAGTGGGGTAAGCTGGGCCCCAGGTATATTGGACCCTTCAGGGTTGTAGCCCGGGTGGGCAAGGTGGCATATAGGCTGGATCTGCCAGCCGAGCTCAGTCAGATACATAGCATATTTCATGTCTCCCAGTTGCAGAAATGCATGGTAGACGATTCGGCGGTGGTGCCTTTGGAGGATATTCAAGTTGATGACAGCTTGAACTACATCGAGCGGCCAGTGGCAATACTTGACAGGAAGTCAAAGGATCTGAGGAACAAGAGAGTGGAGCTGGTAAAGGTGCAGTGGCAGCACCGAAAGGGCTCGGAATGGACCTGGGAGCCGGAGGACGAGATGAGGGAGCATTACCCCAAGCTTTTTCAGGATCGAGCAGCAGACTTCGAGGAAGAAGTCTAAGATAAGCGGGGGATATTTGTAACACCCGATCCCTAGTATGTCTTTAATTCAAGAATTGTATGTATTTTCTCTGGGACTCGACGAGATGGTGGCCCAACTCGTCGAGTAGAGACGGGATCCGCGGGAAGTTTAAGTGACCTACTCGACGAGTCGGAGACTGACTCGGCGAGTAGGTGTTGTTTGAGTAAAACCCTAAATTGAGGGTTTGCACCCTATTTAAACATCTTATCTCAGCCTCCCTCGCCCCTATCACTCTCTTAAGTCTGTATATCGAAACCCTAGCCGTTTTTGTGTGATCTAAGGCCATTTTGGTGCATTTGGTGGTTTGTGAAGCTTGAGAAGAAGAAAGGAGCTTGAGAGTTCAAGTGGGAGCTTAGAGATCCAGAGATTGTGTTCCATTTCCAGCTCATTTAAGGTAAAAAGCTCCTATCTTGATCTTCCATATAAATAATCATCTCTAGGGCTTGGATCTTGGTATATTTAGGGCTTTCTAAGCCATTTTCGGGTTGTGAAGTGTGATATGAAGTTATAACTTCAGATCTGGGGCCATTGGGGGTCTTTATGGCATAAAGATGCCAACTTTGCTGCCATAAACACCCCATGCATCTTGTAGGACATCTTTTATGGCTTCTTGAGCCAAGATCCCATGCATGTGCACCAAGTTCGCGACTTTACGTATAAAAGGGACCCTAGGAGGTCATATCTATGTTTTGGATGCATTAAGTCCCACTGAAATCGACTGTATAGTAATGGACAAGGAGGGACTCGGCGAGTCGAGACGCTTTTTCCCCAAGAAACGTCTTCTAGAAATGGTTTTGGTTGAGTGGAAGGAACGCTCAGCCTGCTAAGGGTTTGCCTTGGACCTGGAAGTCACGGGACTCGACGAGTGCTAGAATAGACTCGGCGAGTCCAAGGCAATCTCCCAATCTTTGAAAATGGACTCGACGAGTTGTTCATACAACTCAGCGAGTCATAGACTGGACACATTCTTATGAGGGAAATGAACTCGGCGAGTCGGATGAAGATGGTCTCGATGGTTTGAATGAAGGAGAACCCATCGAGTTCTTGCTAGACTCGACGAGTAGAGTCGAGGTTGGATGGGGTTAGTGAAGTATGGACTCGACGAGTTGGTAGACCAACTCGGCGAGTCAAGTCAACTGGGTCTTGACTTTGTCCAATATTGAATTTGACTGGACATGAGTTGACCCTGGTTAGGGTTGTATGTTCTGTTTGATGACTTGAGGGTTGTCATGTAGGGATTGAGGAGTCGAGGAGAGCCGACCTTCACGCCGAGGACAGTTCCGACACTACACGACATCGAGGTGAGTTACCTTCCAGTAGAAGTGGGTCTAAGGCACCAAGGCCGGCCCACTAGTAGTTGTTTAGCTTATATGATTGTCTTTGTGATAATTGTCTGGTCTGCTATTGCTTGATATCAGAGTATGCTAGTTTGCTTGATATGTGACTATGCTAGTTTGCTATGTTACGTGCGATAGTATCAGTAGAAGGGGACTAGTCCCCGAATCGGTCGTTAGGACCAACGGGTAGGTCGGACACCCCAAATATGTTTGACAGCATGATTGAGATATGATATTATGTGTTAGCAGTAGGGGGTGAGATAGTCCCCGTGGTCGGTTGAAAGACCGGAGGGTAGGTCGGCACCCCTAAACAGCCTGACATGGGTAGGTCAGCACCCCAGAATGGCTTGACATGGGTAGGTCAGCACCCCAGAATGGCTTGACATGGGCAGGTCAGCACCCCAGAATGGCTTGACATGGGTAGGTCAGCACCCCAGAATGGCTTGACATGGGCAGGTCAGAAACCCAGAATGGCTTGACATGGGTAGGGCGGGCGCCCCAGAATTGCCCAGCAGTATGTATGCTATGTGATTGTATGGTATGTGGTATGATGGGGGAACTCACTAAGCTTTGTGCTTACAAATTTAGTTTTGGTTTCAGGTACCTCTTCGTCTAAGGGGAAGGAGCCGGTGGTGTAGCAGCGCATCACATACACATGGTTTTCGCATGGAGTTTTCTGGGAATGTACTCTGATTTATTTTACTTTTGACGATATGATTTTCAGAAACATTGTTAAGTTTCTTTTTACAAATGACATGGCATGAGAAATGTTTTAGTAAACTATGTTGTGAATTACTTAATTAAAAATGAAATTTTTGGGCTTGAAATTTGGGATGTTACACTGTAAGTGTTTAACCCTACTCAGTCCCTTCGTGAGGGGATCTGGTGGGTTCTCCTCTGACGATACCCTCTTTGCTATGAGGAGTCCTTCTTCTATTCAATGTCTTATGAAGTGATATTTTCTATCGATGTGCCTAGATCTACCCTGATCCCTTGGTTCCTTGGAAAAGGCAACCGCACTCTCGCTGTCACAGAAAATCTCCATAGGCTCCTTTATTGCTGGTACAACTCCAAGGTCTCTGATGAAGTTCTTCAGCCATATTGCCTCCTTCGCCACTTCGCTTGCTGCTATGTACTATGATTCGCACGTTGAATCAGCTACATTCTCCTGCTTGGAACTTTTCCAAGTTATTGCTCCTCTATTCAGGGTAAATACCCAACCCAACTGAGAGCGGAAATTATCTTTGTCGGTCTGAAAGCTGACGTCGCTATACCCCATTACTCTCAAGTCCTCACTCCCACCGAGGGTAAAGATCCAGTCCTTAGTCCTCCGTAGGTACTTAAGAATGTTCTTAACCGCAGTCCAATGAGCTTTACCAGGATTCCCTTGATATTTGTTGACCATGCTCAAAGCAAAGGCCACATCAGGGCGAGTACAAGTCATAACATACATGATCGAACCAACTACGGAAGCATATGGTACTCGACTCATCTCAGCTATCTCAGCCTCTATAATCGGACTCTGAATTTTACTCAGTTTGGTATTGCCTTGGATGGGTAAGTCACCTTTATTGGAATCCATCATGTTGAACCTTTTCAGCACCTTATCCAAGTAGGTACTTTGACTAAGTCCAATTAGTCTTTTACTCCTGTCTCTCAATATCCTTATCCCCAGAATATAGGCAGCTTCTCCAAGGTCCTTCATAGCGAAAAACTTCACAAGCCAGGACTTAACCTCTTGCAAGGTTGGGATGTCATTTCCTATGAGAAGTATGTCATCCACATACAACACCAAAACGCTAACTATACTCCCACTAGCCTTGACATACACACAGGACTCATCCTCGCTTCTCGAAAAGCCAAACTCTTTGACTTTCTCATCGAAACAAAGAATCCATCTGCGAGATGCTTGTTTCAATCCATAAATGGATTTCTCAAGCTTCCACACTCTATTAGGATACTTTGCATTGAAAAAACCCCCTGGCTGACTCATGTAAAAATCCTTAGCCAACTTTCCATTAAGGAAAGCGGTTTTGACATCCATTTCCCATATTTCATAATCATGAAATGCAGCTATGGCTAGCATAACCCTAATAGACTTAATCTTCGCCACTGGCGAGAAGGTCTCATCAAAGTCAACTCCTGGAATTTGAGTAAAGCCCTTCACAACCAGTCGCGCCTTATATGTGTGTACTTTCTCATCCATGTCGGTCTTCTTCTTGAAGATCCATTTGCACCCGACTGTCTTACGTCCCGGTACATTGTCAACCTAGTTCCAAACTTGATTGTCATGCATGGATTGAATCTCTCTGTCCATAGCCTCTTTCCATTTAGCAGAATCGGGGCCTGCCATGGCTTCCTTGTAGTTTTTAGGTTCATCCAAATTTATCAGTGTGATATCACTGATAAATGTATCACCCTCAGATGTTATATGGAGACCATATAACACAGGTGGAACACTAACTCTACTGGAGCGCCTCAGAGGTACGAACTCGTCAACTGGATCAACAGGAGTTTCCTCCTCAGGTTGATTGCTAGTTTTTGAGGTTCCTTCACCGCTTGAATCTTGAAGCTCTTCAAGGTCAATTTGCCTCCCACTGTTTCCTTGGCCTTTAAGTTCTCTCTCACGAAAGACTCCTCTCCTTGCAACGAAGACAACATTGTCACTAGGTCTATAGAAGAGATATCCAAAGGACTTATGCAGGTAGCCGATGAAAATACAACGCTCACTGCGAGGTTCGAGCTTATCGTGAGTCTCACGCCTCACGAAAGCCTCGCAACCCCAAACCTTGATGTGTGCTAACGAGGGAACCTTCCCTGTCCACATCTCGTGAGGTGTTTTGGCAACCTTCTTAGTTGGGACTAGGTTAAGGATATGGGCGGCAGTCTCTAAGGCATACCCCCAGAATGAGATAGGTAACGAAGCTCGACTCATTATGGAACGAACCATGTCCAACAAGGTTCGATTGCGCCTCTCAGCTGCACCATTAAGTTGTGGTGTCCTAGGTGGCGTCAATTATGAAACAATCCCACATTCCTTAAGATATTCTAGGAACTCGATACTAAGATACTCACCACCCCGATCGGATCGGAGCATCTTTATCTTCCTACCCAGCTGATTCTCGACTTCTTGTTTAAACTCTTTGAATCTTTCAATGGTTTCTGACTTATGTTTGATTAAGTAGATATAGCCATATCTGATGTAATCATCAATAAAAGTCACATAGAAGCGGTTAGCATCCCTTGTGGCGGCTCTGAAAGGTCCACACACATCGGTGTGTATGAGATCCAACAAACCTTCACCCCTTTCACAAGTACCAGTGAAGGGTTATTTGGTCATCTTTCCAAGCAAACAAGATTCGCAAGTGTCATCCGACCTTAATTCAAATGACTCTAAGACTCCAGCCTTTTGGAGTTGGCCTATGCGCTTCTTGTTGACATGTTCAAGACGACAATGCCACAAGCATGCCTTATCCAGATCATTGGAAGAATCAATGTGCAACACATTATTTCCTAAGTTGTCTACAACCATCACAGTTTCATATACACCATTACATGGCAATGCTTTAAAATAAAAAACACCATTATAAAAAGCATTAATAGCACCAATTTCATTATCAAATGAAAAACTAAAACCTTGTTTGTACAAACCATGAAAGGAAATAAGATTTCTCGCCATTTCAGACAAGTAGCAACAATTATTCAAATCTAATTCTAGCCCACTACTAACAAATAAAGAATAAACTCCAATCTTGGTGATAGGTGAAACCTTCCTATTCCCCATGATCAAGTTCATCTTCCCATGCTCCACATCCTTACTTCTTTTTAGTCCTTGCAAATCAGAACAAATTTGAATTCCACAACCTGTATCAAGGACCCAAGAACAGGAATGTGATGAGTTATTAGATAGAATAGTATAAATACCTGCATGGGTGGGTTTAACCTTCCCATCCTTTACATCCTGCAAGTATTTGGGGCAGCTTCGGTTCCAGTTCCCTTTATCATGACAATAGAAACACTCTGCTTCCTTAGGAATGGAAGAGGGAGCAGCAAAACCAACTTTGGTCCCACTAGAAGAGGATCCATCAAGAGACTTTCCCTTGTGACTCTTAGAGGGAGCCTTCCTCTTCTTCCCTTTCCCATGCCCATTTGCCAAGACAGGGGCAGTAGCAGTAGGAGTAGAAACAACAGATTTACCTTTAAGACTACTTTCAGCAGTCCTCAAAAGGCCTTGAAGCTTGCTAAGAGTGGCCTCCTCCTTGTTCATATGATAGGTCATACGTTACTGATCATAACATGGAGGTAAAGAGTGTAGAATGATATATATGGCCAACTCTTCATCGAAGTTCACATTAAACTTCAGCAAGCGGTCCACAAACCTTTGCATTTTCTGCAAGTGGGCCGTGATGGATTCTCCATCCTTCATCTTTGTTGTTATCATGGAGGCTATGATTTCATACCTCTCTTGACGAGCACTCTGATGGTATCTTTCCATCAGGTATTGGTGCATCTCAAAAGGGTAGAAGTCCTCATAGGACTTTTGGATTTCAACTGTCATAGTAGCCAACATGATACAAGACACCTTGGTCGCATCCTTCTCATGAGTCCTAAACTCAACAATCTCCTTAGGAGTAGCAGAAGACTCATCAATTTCCTTAAGCTCCTTATCGAGGGCATATTCCTTGTCCTCATAACAAGTGACCATCCTGATGTTCCTAATCCAGTCATTGAAGTGTTGGATTAATGTCTAATTCCATAACTATAATTGGTAAGACTTGACCCGACCCGGCATGGTCCAATTGGGTTGCATGGCATCGGGACAATTGGATAGACAAGATGAGGAAAAAGGATTCTAGTGATTTATATTAATATATTATAAGTTCTAATATATTAATATATAATCATATTATTTAATTAGTATTGATCAAGAATTAATTTATAATTAATTATGTGATCAAAAGGAACTAATTAAATATGGACTCTAAGATATATGTGTGTGATGGGCCAAGTTCATTTAGGTTGGGCTAAGCTTTCATGGATAGTCCATGGAGTGTTTAACCCATGGATCATATGAAATGAAAGGTCATCGGTATTAGGGTGTAACCCTAATCTCCACACTATATAAAGATGTCCTTGGTTGGTGAAATTGGAACTAGGGTGTGTACACAAAAGGGCAAGGCCGATTTCACTAGAGAGAACCAAAGTATCCTTATTCTCAAGGTTATTCCAAGTGTTCATGGTGTTGTGTGAACCATTTGAGGTGTCACACTTGGGGCACTAGGCACTCAAGCTTCATGAAGACAAGTTACATAAAAAAAAGGTATGTATTCTATCTATTTTATTACCCAAGTATATGATATTTGTATGCTAGTATAGGGTAATATCTTGGAAACTTCATATTTGCATGTATAATAGAGAAAACATAGATCCAAGGTATTTAGGGTTGTATGTGCACCATAGGATGTTGTAGTATACTAAAACCCAACAGTGGTATCAGAGCCATGGGTTGTTTTATATTATATTTGATGCAAATGTATTTTTTTTTTCAAAGTTGAAAAAAAAAGGAAAAAAACATGAAGTTTGTCAAATTTTAAGATAATTACTTGATTTTATGAAAAACTAATTATTTGTAAAATTTGAGTCACTTTACTACAAGAGTTGAATTAGGTCAATTTATTAAAAGATAGAATGATGTGATTATTTTATTTGTTTTAAAAGTTTGATCTAAATGTTTTTATGGAGTTACAAATTTTTTCATAAAATTTTGGAGCTCAAAAGTTTTTTTTAAAGTTGTGATCTTAAGGGTTTTTGAAACTTCCATAAGTTATGGATATGAAAGTTTTTTTTTTTAATACAAAAAAATTGATTCAAAGTCTTTATGGAGTTACAAAACTTGGTGTTAATGTTTTAAAGAATTCCATAACTTGTTCTTAAGTTATGGAACATGGAAAGTTTCATCATAAAACACCATTAATTCCATAAGTTATGGAATCCAAAGGTTTTCAAGAGTTACAAAACTTACCCTCAAGTTTTGGAATTTGAAAAAAGTTTTTATGAAAAAAAAAGAATTGATTTCTAAGACTCTTGGGTTCATAACTTAAACAATTAATTAAATGATTTTAAATTTGAATTTAATAATTGGAATTATGATGTTTTGTTGAATAGTTCAAATGAACTCTTATGGACTTTATTAATAGTTAATTAAAGCGTTTAATTAAAAGAGTATTATTAAATCCATAAATAAAGATATGGTTTGAGTTTAATTAAATTAAAAGTTTAGTTTAACCAATAGATTAAACCACCAAGTATTTTAAATGTCTAAAATACACCCTTATATTATTATAATATTAAAACTTTAATATATTATATGTATAAGAGCAAGTCGTCTTACCATTAGTAGGCCTCATTCATGAAGCCGGTCTATAAGGGGGGTATAAGGTTACTGCCTATAAAATGGCACTTTAATGGGTGTCCACTCTCACCCACCGCTTCCTTGACTGGTGGAGGGTCGTTAGCCGCACGGGTAGGACAAGGACTATAATTCTCCCTTCATTAAAATTATTAATGATAAATACTAAGTAACTAAACTTTTTATAAATTCCCAATCTTAGTTACTTTAGGAAAAATGTGAATAAGGTGCTAACCCATGAAATTACACTTTGCACTTTGCTTAAGTCGTTAATGGAGCGCGTGTGGTTAACCGGCACACTAACCTGGACTTAACAAGGTAGGCAAAGGGTAACTTAATGTTTATCATAGTATCGGTGGAGCGCGTGTGGTTAACCGGCACATCGATTAAGGGGTAAATTATTAAGGGTACCAAGTATATTTGCATGGTTATTCACACCTTGTTTTGTGATCCTCGGCATCCCAGTCACAAAACCTGAAGGGCACACTCGAGATTGAAACATGCCATTGAAAAGTTCAATGAATCTCAAAAGAATCTAGGAGTTTCAAAACCAATTAAAACCTAATAATACATTTCGTTTATCTTGGTGGAAATTGGTGAATCGTCATTCACCTACCTTCAAATATTTTATAGCTTGGATTACGGCATCCCTCTTCCAAGTTATAAAATAGTTTGTTGGGTCCTAGCCTTAATATATCATATTGGGTGTTATATTAAGTACTTAAATCAACTTTACGTGAATTTCTCCCATTGTTGATGTCTGGTTTAGACAACAATGATCTTCCCAAACCAAGCTTTCCTAATGAATATGACTTCCCGAGTTTGGCTCATGGAAGTCATACTTTACTTCCTCTACCTCCTCCAATTATTCTCCCTAACCCACAAGTTCAAGGTCACTCAAGCCCTAATGGCAAGCAAGGTCTATGTGTGATCACATCTTAGAGATGAAGTCACATATTGACAAGCTGGGAGAGTTGGGTGTCAAAGTCTTGAGAAAGTTGGATGTTCAATCACTTTCTAAGTCACATAGTGAGTTCCTTTGGGACTACTATGAAACAGACTATGACATGAACCTTAATGATCATATCTATTTGCTTGGTGCTGCTGAATCAGCAATGATTTGGAACGATAGTAAAGCAAATTTGATTAGAATATCAACTTCCCAAAAACTTTATGGACAGTGACAATGGTGACACTGGAAATCCAGAAAAAGCATTCTCTTCCCAATGGAAAGGGATTGGCCATAGTCAACCCGGTTGACCAAATGGTAAAGAGAAAGGCTAAGTCTGAGATAGTCCAATTACCAAAGGTTCCATATGTTTATTTTGCCAAAGGAAGGGGCGTTGATTGCAAAGCTGCCAAATTTACCTAAGGATGTTAAAGTCAATAAGTTTGACTCTACTTCAGGTAGAGCCCATTATCTAACTCTGTTAAGTTTCTATTCTGAGATCCTCATTACATGATGTGACTGGGTCACATGTTGATGTTTTAAGAATCAAAGAATAGAGAGAAAGCTTAAAGGAAGTATATGTTGATTCTGATCGCGAAGGTGGATTTCGATCGCATCAGAATTTTGAGCAGTTGCTTAAGAAGTTATGATATATTGCTAAGGAATAGATAACAACAAGTTTCCATGTGGATTGTAAGGATAAGTTTTTCCGCAAAGTTTTAAAATAAAAGAAAATTGTTTAATTTTATTTATTTGAAGTATCCTTACAATGGCATTTGTGGAAAATTGTTGCTTATATGATTCCACTGACAGCAATATTGGAAAATGGATTTGATTCTTTCATTTATGGTATTGTCTAAATTTACCAAATCAGGAAAGATTCTCATCACCCAAGTTCTCAATTGGACCGAAACTTGGAATCATGCAAGTTGTATAGTATGATGGATGAGAACTTTCAGCTTTGGAAAATTAAGACTAATTCCTTGTTCACATGTATATGTGAGTCAAGTAAAGGACTAAAGGGATCGAGTACACATTCTTGTGCACTGGTCAAGTCCACCACAAAGATCGATAAGACTATTCGTCATGATTTACCAAAGTTTAGTAAATATGGTTATACTTATAAGTTTAAGTATAATTCTGAAACATTGGAAAAGTCTCGATGTATGGCAGAACGAATGAGAAGAATCAAATTAGGCAGAAAGATAAAAGTTTCTCAAATCTGAAAAGATGGGAGAGTACTTTAGTATCATGTTTGTGATCATCTTAATGATTTAAAAATCATATCACAATTAGTCCTCTAAAGGTCATCTTAGTGCATTCTTATGACTAAGAAGAGGAGCATGAATTGTTTAAATGGTTAAATCAAGAAGATGAGTCATACCTCGTTCCAAAAACAATTCTTAGAGTCATACTCCAAGATTGTAACTTGAGTGACATATCTTAAAGAAAGGTTTAAAACACTTGTCAAATGTAAGAGTAAAAGTGTCCTACTCTTGTACATTTGAAATTGGTAAGTTGTGATGTTTTGGGTTAAACAAAGACCAACTTAGGCCAAGTGTGTGAAGTGTTTGTCTTGATAAAGAAGTTGCACTATCTCTTGAATATTTGGCAAGATAGTCTTATATGTCAAGAGGACAGTGGGAGTCTTAGAGATTCTGAAAGCTTCAAGGTCTAATCAAGAATAAAAACACTGTAGTTTAACACTAGCACACGACGTGAGGTTTATAACCTATCGTGTTGACATATTTCTATTTCTGTGCCCATTCTAATTAAAGTTGGCTTTGCATATGAGTTCTTAGAGTTCTCAATTGGTTGCATAACAACTTGGAAGCAATGGCAGGCCCTTGAGCTGCCAGGTGGCAAGAAATTCAGATTGAGTTCAGTCCATATGAGTTTGGATTTGTCATTAACCGTGTCTTGTGATTATGGCTTTGACAAATTCACATGGATAAGAACACATACACCATAAAATCTAAGGGTCATAAGGTTTCTCTCCGATTCATGAAAATGATGGTGAGGAAACACTTCCACCAAGTAGATTTGAAGCAGATGGAAAAAGGTCTAAACAATTGAGACTATGATTACGGCATCCCTTTTCATAGTTCTGAAATTGTTTAGACACACATGCATGCTATCTAAGGAAAGGTGTATGATTTTGATAAAGTTTTATCAAAGCATCTCGTATCAGAAATCTGAACTTTGGTAAGAAAGTCAATAAAGTATTGATTTCTAGAAGTCCAGCTGATTTCTGAGTACATGTCAAAGCTAGTGGGAGCATCAGTGTTATTCTAATAATCATCATGTTAGTGGGAGCATGATAATTATTGTTAGTGTTGCAAGTTAGCAATGTTAATTATAGAAAACAAAAGTTTCAATTCGTGAGGCTGCAGGGATTGAAAAAGTTGTTTTGCTATAATTAAGGGAGAGGATATACTTCATTTCAGTTCTAAAGGCTTAGATTGAGACCTTAATCATCTTTAGTCAAGAATATATATATGAATTTCATGTTGGATTGGTTCAACTTAAGGAAATTCTATATATTGCGTTCTCAAAATTCGATTATGATTACGGCATCCCTCTTCATAGTCAAATTTTGAAAACATGGCAAATAAAAATATTGTAGCAAAAGACTGGTCTAGAATCATGTCTTTATGTGAGACATCATGAATCGTGTACCATTTGCTTTGGGTAGAGGATCGATTGCATGTGCTATAATATTTGTCATTTCTAAATTTTTCCAAATGCCCAGAGGCATTAAGAAGGGAAAAGGTCTAGAATTGGATGTGACTAAAATGATTAAGCAATTGTCGAGGACAATCTGAGGTTTACCAAAGATTGGTTGCTCAGGGACAGTTGGAAGTATAGTGCTAATTTTGGAAGGACCATATTGACATATTCTGAAAAGAGGCATCTCTTGTTCAGAAGTGATAGTCAAAATGAGAATATGGAGTTGTCTCCATAGGTGGAAATTATCTGTGTAAGATTAGAAAACTTAATGCAATAAGCATGTTCAAAGCAATGTACTTTGAATATGAGACTTAGTTTCCATGGAGTTGAACTCCATTGGAATACCTTATAATGATTGTTGACAAGTCTTTGTGACTTTGTACATATTCATTACAGGAGGGTCAGTGCATATAAGTTTAAAATCTAAACAGATTTCGATAAATGATAGGAATTTGAAATTCTCACATTTTTCGATAAGGATTTGGGATTGTGAAATTAGAATCATTGAAATTATGTTCAATTGGTTTATTTCACAAAGTAAGGATCATTGGACAAACATAGAGTGCATACTTGGTGTATGGCAAAGCTATTGTTTAGAAAAACATAGTGTACATGCTTGGAGCATGGGACAACTAGTGTTTTTAATTCAGGTATAAAGTTGATAAAACCGAAACAATAAAATAATGAGTAATCAGTATGGTGATAAATAAAAGTGGTCTATTTATATTCATAGGGTTTGATACCATATTTGATTCATTTATTCTTGTGTTTCATTTTGCATGTTTTGACTTCCAGAATAAACTAGGTCATTCTTCCTGAATGACTAAGTTATTCAAACTATCCACAGTCGGTCATATGTTGGAAGTAGATATGAATCAAGACTGTCATGGGTTGGCTTGTAGAGGTCTAAGATGTTGGACAAAGCGGTGCTACAACACTCATGAGTGCTCATAAGTTCTGAGTATTGGATTCAACCCGCGCTCATTTGAATCACTTCATGGATTTTATCACGAGTGATCATGAGACGATAATATCTTATATTCTTCAAACCTAGAGATATAAGTTGTTACTATGAGTTGGTTATACATTGATTGCACGAAAACGCATTTGATAACTCGATGTTATAAAACGTGCCTTTGTGTATGATTCAACAACTAGTAGAACAAGCCATATGAGTTGAAGTTTATCCATTCCTTTTACCTTCAGGATGAAAGCGATATATGTGGGCCCCTCGATGATTTAGTGATGACACATGTGAGTGCTTGGCCAAGCCAAGACTGATTTGATTTGTTCAATCAGTCAGTCATCATGAATCGGAAATCGGAAAACAACAAATGGACAGAGAGAATGATTGATAATCCATGTCTCAGTCCATATGATATCTAGAATCGAGGAATATATGATCCCTTATCTAATGGACAAGTCATTGACAAAGGTCAGAGTTCTTCGGCAAGGTCAGAGTTCGACAGAAGCTTTTGAGAGCTACGATTGCCAGATGGTTTTTGAAGTCATAATCAATAATAGTTTTAGACTTATCCAAGTGGGAGACTGTTGGATTAATGTCTAATTCCATAACTATAATTGGTAAGACTTGACCCGACCTGGCATGGTCCATTTGGGTTGCATGGAATCGGGACAATTGGATAGACAAGATGAGGAAAAAGGATTCTAGTGATTTATATTAATATATTATAAGTTCTAATATATTAATATATAATCATATTATTTAATTAGTATTGATCAAGAATTAATTTATAATTAATTAAGTGATCAAAAGGAACTAATTAAATATGGACTCTAAGATATATGTGTGTGATGGGCCAAGTTCATTTAGGTTGGGCTAAGCTTTCATGGATAGTCCATGGAGTGTTTAACCCATGGATCATATGAAATGAAAGGTCATGGGTATTATGGTGTAACCCTAATCTCCACACTATATAAAGATGTCCTTGGTTGGTGAAATTGGAACTAGTGTGTGTACACAAAAAGGCAAGGCCGATTTCACTAGAGAGAACCAAAGTATCCTTATTCTCAAGGTTATTCCAAGTGTTCATGGTGTTGTGTGAACCATTGAGGTGTCACACTTGGGGCACTAGGCACTCAAGCTTCATGAAGACAAGTTACATAAAAAAAAAGGTATGTATTCTATCTATTTTATTACCCAAGTATATGATATTTGTATGCTAGTATAGGGTAATATCTTGAAAACTTCATATTTGCATGTATAATAGAGAAAACATAGATCCAAGGTATTTAGGGTTGTATGTGCACCATAGGATGTTGTAGTATACTAAAACCCAACATGAAGTTGGTACCATAAAAGATGACTCTCCCACACAAGTTCATGAGATAGATGGAGCCAGTAGGGTTTGAGCCAGAAGCAGTGTTGGAAGACATCTGAAAAGGAAAGACAAAGTTTAGATTAGATAATAATCCTTAATATAACACCCAAAATGAAATATTAAGGCTAGGACCCAACACAATATTTTACAATTTGGAAGAGGGATGCCGTAATCCAACTTGCAAAATATTTGAAGGTAGGTAAATGACGATTTACCAATTTCCACCATGAAAAACGAAATTGGTTATTAAAATTTAATTGGATTGAAATTCCTATATTCTTTTGAGATTCATTGAACTTTTCAATGGCATGTTTAAATCTCGATTATGCCCTTCAAATTTGTGACTGGGATACCGAGGATCACAAACAAGGTGTGAATAACCATGCAAATTTACTTGGTACACTTGAAGTAAATTATCACCTAATCAATGGGTCGGTTAACCATACACGCTCCATTGATCTATGACAAACATCAAGCTACCCTTTGCCACCCTTACTAGTCCATGTTAGTGTGTCGGTTAACCACACACGCTCCACTAACGACTTGACAAGGTGAAAAGTGCAATTTCATGGATTATCATCAAATCACATTTTTCCTAAAGTAACTAAGATTCAGAATTTAATAAAAGTTTAGTTACTTTATAATTATCATTATACTTTTAATGAGAACTAATGTCCTATCCTACCCGTTCGGCTAACGACCGTCCACCAGTCAAGGAAGCGGTGGGTGAGAGTGGACACCCATTAAACTGCCATTTTATAGACAGTAACCTTATACCCCCTTATCGACCGGCTTCGTGAATGAGGCCTACTAACAGTATGACTGACTTGTCTTATATATATATATATATATATATATATATATATATATATATATATATATATATATATATATATATATATATATATATATATATATATATATATATATATATATATATATATATATTATTAAACTTATAATATTATAATAGTATAAGGGTTGAATTTTAAACTTTTAAAATTCTAGGGTTTGGAATTTAAGTGTTCATAAGTGTGACTTTACAAATTCCAAAACTTGAGGGCAAGTTTTGAAACTCTTCAAAACTTTTCATTTCCATAACTTATGAGTTTAATGACTTTTTAAAGAAAAGACTTTTCATTTTCCCTAACTTGAGGACAAGTTATGGAGTCCGTTAAAGGAATTTAGATCAATATTTTAATCAACACAATAATCAAATAATTCATCCATGATCTAGTTAAACTCATAAGAACAATATAATTCATATCAACAATTTACAAGAAATTAGCCTAATCATATAAACTAATACAAATCTTGAAATTATGACAATTATCTTTTAATTGGATAAGCATGATCACTACTATATTAAAAAATAGATTTCATGTTTCAAAAATAGTTTGGGTAATGATCATAATCCAATTCTGGCCAAAACCTCGAAATCCAGCACAAAAGCCATCAACTCGGCGAGTGCATGAACATGACTCGTCGATTTGGTCTATTACTGAGTGGACTTGTCGAGTCAGCCAGTGGACACAGCGTGTTCACCAGTCACAAGCCAGAAAAATGATTTTTTCAACTTGGAAAATTAATAAGCATCAAGTATAACAGAAAACAATCTTAGGCTCTGATACCACTAAAGGGTTTTGAGCACTCTAACAAACATATGGTGCACATGCAACCCTAAATGCTTTGGATCTATGTTTTCTCTAATTATACATGCAATTTGATTTTTCAAAGCATTATCCTAACTAGCATACAAATCAATGGTACTTGAACAACAAAACTAGTTAGATAACTTACCTCTTGTTGTAGCTTGTAAACTTGAACCTTTAAGAGCCTAGCACCCCAAATGTGATGCCTCAAATGCTTCACAAAACACCACCAACAATGGAGGACTTAAGAGAGAGTGAGTTGCACAAAAATCGGCTCTTATGATCTCTTAGAACAACTAGTGTCTGATTTTAGGAGCTAAGGGACTCCTTTTATAGTGTGGCAAAGTCTAGGGTTACATCCATGTAAACCCTAATGGACATGACCTTTCATATTACTTAGGCTCCATGGGTTAAACCTACATGGACTATCCATGGACTAACTTATTGGTTTAGCCCATCCTAAATAACCATAGGCCCACACTATAAGAATCATTGATTTACTAAATCAGTCCCCGTATATTTAATCAGTCTCTTTTGATCACTGAATTAATTCCAAATTAATTCTTTATCAATACTAATAAAATAATATGATTTCACATTAATATATTAGAACTTATAATATATTAATAAATCATAGATAACCTCTTCTCAAAAGTCCATCCTGCCAAATTGTTCCGGTGAAATGCAACCCAAATGGACCATGCTATTTTCGGGTCAAGTACATACTAGTTATAGTTATGGACTTAGACACCTTATCCAACATAAACTTGGTCCAAGCACTATACCCACTACTGATGAAGAAAGGAAGTACATGAGCAGGGTTCCATACTCTAGTGTTGTTGGAAGTCTCATGTATGATATGGTTTGTACCAGACCTGATTTCGCTCATGCAGTTAGTGTGGTTAGCAGGTTTATGAGTAATCCAGGGAAGACTCATTGGGAAGTTGTAAAGTGGATCTTACGATACTTGAAGGGAACGATGAATGTTTGCATGGTGTATGGAGTAAATACGAAGAGTGACTTGGTGGGATATGCTGACTCTGATTATGGTGGTGACTTTTTGAAGCATAGGTCGCGGACGTGCTACATATTCACTTTATTCGGATGTGCCATCAATTGGAAGTCAACGTTACAAGACACTGTTGCTTTGTCTACAACTAAATCCGAGTACATGGTCATGACGGAAGGAATAAAGGAGGAGATATGGTTGTAAGGGCTTATTTAGAGTCCTGGTCTGAAGGTGGAGAAACATGTCTTGTATTGTGACAGTCAAAGTGCTTTGATTCTTGCAAAGAATCTTGTGTATCATGAGAAGACGAAGCACATTGATTTCAGGCTGAATTTCCTTCGAGATATTCTGGAAGAAGACAATTTTTCAATACTGAAGATTAATACCAAGGTCAACCCAGTGGATATGTTGACAAAGTCGTTGCCTACGGAGAAGTTCAGGCTTTGTTAGGACTTGGTTGATGATCGCAGAAGGTAGGTCCCTTCGGGGACGAATGACAGGAAGGGAGAGGAAGTTCTTGTTCAAGGTGGAGTTCAGAGGATGTTCAAGTCAGGGTGGAGATTGTAAAATGTGACTCGATCATTTGGATCATGTTCATGAAGCATTTAGAGCACTTGGACCTCAATGGAGCACTTGGGGTTCATGGAGCATGTGACAAAGGAACGAATCTTCTGAGAGGGGAATGGATCATCAGACAAAGGAACTGATCAAGTGTCAAAGGAACGGATCGTGTACAAAGGGGTTTGGAGCACTTGGAAGAGGTTTGGAGCAATTGGAAGGGATATGGAGCAACAAGGGGTCCTTGTTGCGCCATATGATGAAGAGATGGGTCAAGAGGGATGCTCTTGCGCCATCTTGTTTTCTTGTTGAGCCATGCATGACCTTGTTAAGCCATGCATGTGCCTGTTGCACATGGTGATGCTGTTGCTCCAAGATTGATGTTGTGTGCCATACTTGATGCTCTTGCGCCATTTAGATCCTTGTTGCGCCAACTAGGGTTGCTGTTGCGCCATGAAGAATCTATTGCGCCATCATGCACCATCTTGGTGCAGGATGCGCCATATTGATTCCTTTGTTGTGCCATGTTGATCCAAGTATGCCTAGAAGATGATAATGCTCAAGAATGTTCTAGAAGATGTTGCATGACAGATTGTGATTGGTTGACACCCTTCATGGGCCTATGGACCAATGGGCTTGGCCCATTAGGGTTTTAGGTCTGATCCCTCAAGTATAAATAGGGATGCATGATAGGTCATTTTGTATCTTGAATTCTAGAGTGATAGGTGAATCTCTGTGTAATTGTACTTGTAACCTCTGTGTTGAGAGCTCTGAAATAAAAGAATACTCCCCTCCTGCCCGTGGACGTAGGTCACCTTGACTGAACCACATAAATATTGTGCCTTGTGTCCTGTTGGTTTTGCTAGTTATCCGCTTTACTTCCTAACACACACACACACACATACACACACATATATATATATATATATATATATATATATATATATATATATATATATATATATATATATATATATATATATATATATATATATACTATCTTATTAAACATATTGCCTATGTCTTGAAAATTAAGAGGTATACATTTTATAACACAATGTACAATCTATTAAGCTTACAAATGTAAACGTATACACGCACGTATCATTGTAACGTACGGTCGTAGCTTCTCCTATGTATACATTTGGAAAACCCTAATATCCTCTACACACTATCAGCCGTCGTTTCTTCCAAAAGTTTCTTCCAAATCTATACCGTCTACCTCGTTACTTTCTTCAATCTCTGATAGGCGTCTGTTACCACCACCCTCCTGAAGTTGTCGCTATCGCCACCCTCCTGACGTTGTCGTTACCTTCGCCGGCGTCTGCAGCCCCGCTTCTACCTTATGTCTAAATGAGAAACCCTAAATATATCTCACTACCACCATCAACGCCACCATCGGACACTATTAACTGCAAGCCCTAACCGTATAGTGGCCCCATCATCGCCACCAGACATCGCACACCATAAAACAGAAAAAGCCCCCATCATGAACTAATTCCTCATTCCTCTTTGTGCCACACCACTATTTCACCCATAGCGCACCACCACGAATATTATGCCATTACACCACCAAATATTTCTATCTCTATCTCCATCTTCTCTCGCACTACCTCTCCTGCTATGAACCCCCACACAGTCTCCACAAATTCATTGGATCTGGGAACAATGTTGTCCCACTAACCATGATGGCGACGGCACTGCATGGTCCAACGGCAGGACAATCAGGTGGCTTCTCATCTTCGGCATCGTCTTCAGGGAAGAGAAGAAGGGGTAGACCCCCTGGTTCTTTAGCTTTATCACTTTCCAACATTATCAAAAGGGGAAAAGGTAAACTAGAGTTTTTAAGCACTATCTTCCAAATTAAGTACCTTTTCATTTCAATCCTAATTATACTCTTGATGTGAAATCTGGAAGGTACCTACATCTATGATCCTTTTTTCTCTTTCTTCTTTATATTTCATTAATAGAAACTATTAATGTATTTTGTATACAGGATGTATTAGCAAAACTTGTATGGTTTTCTCAAAACAGCACAAGAGCTCTATGCATTCTTTCAGCAAGGGGTTTAATATCAAACATCACACTTCAACAAACACAACACCTGGTGGAACAGTCACCTATGAGGTCCGTCAACGTCACACATCAAAAGGTCATTTAAGTAATTTTACTCAAGGTGTAAGATGTTAGATGAAATGGGGTTTTCTTCTATGTATCTAATTTTCACAGGAAGTTTAAACTAATTTTGATTCACACTACCTGCTCGATAAAATGCCTGAACCAAATCTTATTATTATTTTCTTTTTAAAACCTCATAAAAGTTTCCACACCTACTGCTTTGTTGTTGCATATCTCTCAAAAGCTAATGTTCCAGCGTGTTTTATTCATTAAAGAATTTAATACTTTTTTCAAAATGACTTGATTATTTTGCAAAATGACATCATAATTTGGTGAAAAAAAAAAGAACAATTGTACAATAAAATTGTTAAAAATGTGTTTTTCCTTCAATTTTTTTAAGTGAACATATTAATTATTAATATTTCAGGTATGTGCTATCATTTTCAGATGGTGCTGGCCCTTTTCCTGCTCTGCTATTACCAAAGAATTTTTCCTCGAGATTTACAGCAAAAGCAATTGCCTTATCACCTGTAATGCATTGGATAAGTTTACGTCATTTTTATGATAAGCCCCTACTTTACTAGTTTATGGCTAAGGGGTATTTTAGTACTTTGGCATTATTGCAGGCTTTTATGTTAGTGGTAGACATGTTTAGTGGGACAAAATTGTTTGTGTCTGAATTTATTTTCCAGGCCATGGGAATTTTACCTGTGATCATGTCTGTTGGAGAGTTGGAATCAAAGAGAGCTGGTAAGATGGTTTTGATGAATGTTTTGCTTATACAAATTACAATTTTCATACAGTCGTTGAAAATCAGGTTAGAAGTTGTACCTCTTTAACTATCATATGTGTGTTAAGTCTAAACTCTAAAGTGTTATTTTTTCAAAAATAATTGGTTGATTTTATCCTGTCATTACTTTTGGCTTGTTTAAAACAGGGGAAAATGAGCTGCTTGGGAAGGTTCCGGATCCTGAAACAATTAAAGCAATGGAGAACTTCTACAGACAGTTTTATGCATTAGATGGAGTTACAGATCTCAAGTTTCCTCAACATTATCCAGTTTTAAGATTATTATGTGATGTATCTTTCTATTTTTTTTGTTCATTTGATATATATTTGGTAAGTTCACTAAAAACAATGTAAATTTTGTGTTTGAATTTGACACATGATGTGTTGAAGTTGTTGGATGTGTTACATCCGAAGAACTTGCATCATGGGAAGATATTCCTCAAGGAGTAAACATCTGGAACTCCATTCCTACAAAAAAAAATTGTTGTTAACTTTTTAGTTTGAAATGATTTGTTTTTATTACTACAATTGGTAAAAGTGTTAAATGCAAGAAATAGGAATGTATGTTGCAATTTCTTTCATTCATCCCCTTTTGAAATTTCGAAAATGTGTAATTATGAGTTTACAAATAAATTGGACTTGTGTTTATTTAGTTTATTACAAAAATACCCTTTTTGATCTAATTTTTTGTTCTACTTACAGGCGAGGCTGCAAGGGCTAACACCTTTTTGTTGGCTATGTGAACAACCACATGTGTGCTTTTACTTAGTTTTCAATGCCACAAAACACAATGTTTTGAAATTTAAATGTCAGATTTTTAACTTAATCTTTATAGTTTATGCAGAAATTGCTTGTACCATTTGAAATGCGTGGATATCAACGGGTCTATAATTTGGAAAAAAGGGTATGCATGGAATTTTGCCATTAACACATAATAAACATTTTTAGTTAGCCTTAGGTTGTGTTTGGGAAGGAATGGAAAAAAGTTTTTATTTTTTTAATTGTTTTTTCCTTCTTCCATGGAGTTGAATGGAAATTGCAATACACAAATTTTCTTTTTTAGTCACATTTTTTGTTAAATTCCATGGTTTTATAGTTAAATTGTGATTTAATTTTGTTTGAAGGTAACCGAAAAGTCTTCATTTTTTTGGGAAAATTTTGATAAAGTTTTAATTTTTTTTTTGAACAGAAATGTTCCGATTATTTAACGTTAGACTATAATCTGTCATTTTCTGTTAAAATAAAAATAAAGACTTTTTGGTTAACTTAAGCAAAATATTAAATAATAGGGACTCTCCTGTTAAAAAAATATATTTTAGGATTTTAGCAAAATATTTCCCAAATTTCTTTTATCAAAACATTAATCCATAAAAAAAATGTTTCTGATATTCTCTCAGGGGACAAAAATTTGTCCTTTATGGGTACAACTCAGTTTTTCTTGCATCCCCGCTACATGCATGATGGTGCCACCAGGTTGATATTACACCTTTTTGAAGCTTCATTTTTTTTCAATATATTTAATTAATAATAATAATAATAATAATCGCAAAGAGAAGGTACCTTATTTACGGATTTACCCCTCTATTGTAACTTAATTTACTAACAGCTATTTATTGATTTTAAATTTGGGTATGAGTGATTACTATCATTTGAAGAGGCAAATCCAATCCAAAGTTGTTGCTGTTGATGGATTCAAATCAAAGTCTTTCCTTGAGCTGCCTAAAGTGGATCAACAACTGAAGCTGAAAGAACTTTTAAAGAAATACTGCCAAAAGATTTATAATTTTTTATGTTATAAACTTTAAATTTTATGTGACATGACATGTCAACATTATTTACATAGCATTTTGTGATGCGTGTTACAGGCGTATAAACGAGGGCTCGAGAAGTCAACTCCTGAAACTAGAGAAGCAAGAGTTACAGGTAACATGCACTTGTTTGATTCAGATGGCATGAAAAAGAAGTATGACACCCCTGAACAAAGTAAGAATATCACAAAATGCAATAAAAAATGATGTTTATTTGGTTTATTGCCTGTTTTACCCCCTGTCAAGGCTCATGGTTAAGGTGTTGTTTGATTTTCTGAAGCAAAAATTAATGAAGTCTGCGGACCACCTCTGCAACCCTTTGCAGTAGAATAGGTGGACCAAACGGCTGCAGAGTGTAATAAGAAGCGTGTTTGTTTTTTTAACATCTGCATACTGCTGCAGACATTAAAAAATTAAAATAAACTAATTTTATAAACCGAAAATAGTTTTTTAATACGTAAAATTTAATAATGTATAACATTTCGGCAACAATTAATGATATTTCAGTAAAAAATAATGATATTTCAACAAAAAAATAAAGATATTTTAGTAAAAAATAATGATATTTCATTAATAAATTATCATTATTGAATATAAAAAAACAAAAAAAAAATTCAACAAGAATAAACGAAAAAAAAACGAAAAAAAATGTGAAATAAAATTTCAACAACATATAATCAAAATTACAACAAGAAAAAAAGAAGAAGAAGATGTTGGAAGAGGCAGTACAAGTGATGTGTCAAACAGAGCACGCGCAGAGGTTTTTGACTCCGAAGACTTCTAAAAAACAAACAGTTGCGAGATGAAAAGTGGTGCGCGTGTGCTGCGCCGCGCAGCAATAAGAGGTTTGAAGAGGTAACAACACCTAAGTAAATATACAACAAATGATTGTTTTAGACTTTTTGGTAAATTTGAACATTTTGGTTTTTTTTTTCATTTAGATGAGTTAAAAATGAACAAAAATAACTTTATAACAATATGAAAGTCTTATAACATAATATATAATTATTTTTCGAAAAAATAATAGTGTTGACTTTCTTTGGTCAATTTGCCAATTTTTACGATTTTTGTTCTTTTTTTGTCATATCGACCGGGCTAAAAAGGAACAAAAAAACTTAGACTAATTGCTTCCTATAGAAATGGTCCGTTGGTAGTTTTTTGGAATATTTGTTGACCATTTTTACATGTTAGGTTAATTTGTTGATTAAGTTTCATATGATTTGAAATATTTTTGGTAGGGATTTCGACAATTATTATACTCATTTTTAAATTTTTGAGTACATTTGTTAAGTTTGTATGATTTTAAATATTTTTGGTATGGATATTGACAGCTATTATATTCATTTTTAAATTTTCAAGTATATTTGTCAATGTTAGTATTCATGGTAAAATTTTAATTTGATTAATTTTGGAATGATTATCAATATCCAAAAATACATCATTTTCTATTCTATAATAGTTTATTCCACCTATAAATTTAATATATGTTCTTCATTTCTAACTCTCACAGCACAATTCGACAGTTAGGGTTTTGGGACGATTGGATCATTGATTTGGAATCAGGAAGACTGTTTCATTGCATTGCATTTCGTGACCCGAATTCAGGTTCTCTTTACTTCTTCTATCTGTTATAACTTCAAGTGTGTTTATAACATTTTATTTCTTACTTCTTCTGTTTGAAGTGATAGACTTCTTTTGTTTCAAATGATAATCTTCTTCTATCTTCTGTCTAAAGTGATAAACTTATTCTGTTTGAAATGATAAAATTCTTTTGTCTCAAATAATACTTGTATATAATATGTATATATGTGTGTATGTATTTGTTTGTGACTTTGTATATATGTGTGGTTTGTATATGTATATGTTGGGACGTTGTGTGCTTCTGTTTTTAAGTTTGAGTGAATGTGTCTTTCTGTTTTTATGATTGTAATAGTAGAGACTTCAACATCTTTTTTTTTGTATGTGCATTTTCATTTTTGCCAATTAATTTCGGTATATACTTCAAGAGAATATACCCTTTTTTTCGTTTTTACTTTTATAACCTTTTTTATATAGGGAAAATTTCATTCATATCCTTCTAAACTATAAATATTACTTCAATATCCTTATAAATTTAGAAATTACGTATATATCCATCTAAACCAATAAAAATTACGTTTATATCCAAAATCATATTTAATTAGATTTATATTAATTTAATATTGAAAAAATTATATAAAATTCATAACTATATATAACTTTACCAAAATACCCTTTGCACAATAAATCCAAAACCTGATCAATTGAAAGCAGATTATGCATAATTGAAAGGAAGATTATGTAATTATAATTCATTAGAATAGAAGAAAGCCAATTTGCAGAGCAAGAACACCTGTTAAATGTGACGAAACTTACATTGAAGGTTGGCAAAATCAAAAAAAGTTTAGTGATTATCCATGCCGATCATATTATTTCAATTTTGAATACGGCCTTGAACAAATTGCAATATCTCTTTTAGATTTTTGTGTTCTCATTTTTCTTCTTTATTTACATTGATTTTAGATATTTAACAACAAATAATATAAATATTTCCAGGTTAGGATCCTATGCAGAAGTTTCTTGATTTGCCAATATGTTCTTTTTGTGAAATTGATGATTATTAGTAGGAATTATGTCAAGAGTAATCAAACAAAATGTGTTTCGCATAACAAGTGTGATAATATTGGTAGATAAATTATTTAGATTTTATTAATGATACTTGGAGAATTTGGCCTCTAACATTCGGATTAGGTTTCATGTCATATATCTAATAGATATATGGTAATATTTCTAGTTTACTTTTTATAACTTTCTTGTAGATCAATTAATATTTTGTTTTTTGAACATCATATTACTTAACAAATTGTCATGTTTCTTTTTTTTTTAATAGCAAACTTAATCTACACCTAAACTTCTTTATATTGTTTAAAAGAAGACCTTACTAGGAAATTAAATGTTCATTACGGTTTCTATTTTAACCATTTCAACAAAAAGTAACATTTAAGTTCAAATTTGACAATTTTAATCAATCACATATGACTTTTATTTTGTAGAATCATGAATGGTCACATTTACGTTGAATCATTTTCATTGCTACTAAAGTTTCATTTGTGGTATATTTTGACACCCGTTCGTGTGGATTTCATTTGGAGAGACGTAAGAGCAAACAAACTCTTTATTGTTCTCATTGATCAAAATGTATGTTTAAAGAACTATTTATATCTTATTTTCATTTTCATATTATTTTATAAGTATTTTGTTTATAAAAATATTACATTTTCAATTAGAGAGAGAAGTTGGTAGCAGTTGTTACATAACAGATGATGCGTTTTATCTATGGAGGGAATCTATTGGGTGGTGTTTTCTCTTTAAACCATTTCCAAATCGAACCAACCTGTGCTGCGTATCCGAGGTATGAAGAATACAGTTTATTACGTGGTGATTTGATTATTAGGATCAGCAATAACACGCGGTTTAATCGTTTGGCCGATGCTATCATATCATGGTTTTTGGTTTTTCTATTGGTTCCCTCGATTAAAAGTTTAATAGAGGACCGGACAGAGAGAAAAATGATGATCGGGATATTTAATCACTTATATATATATATATTTAGCATTCTAAAGTTTTTACAATAATAACAAGTTATCCTTTTAATTATCAATATTTTTAGATATTGTTGGAAAAATCATCAAAGGCAAGCGAAACTACTCCCGTTACTTTGGTTTATTGACGTTAACTTCGTTCACTTTATATCTCCAAGATGGGTCGTAAGTGTTTATTATTATTATTATTATTATTATTATTATTATTATTATTATTGTATATTACACTAAAACAAAATTAGATGACTTTGGAAATATTTGATTATAAATAGGGGGAGTATAATAAAGATGAAACTATATATAACCGACCGAACACGCCATCGCATTGTGAAGACTTGCTATGCGATAAAGAGAAAATATATAATATTTGTTTCTCAAGTGAATTTTTTTCATTTGGATTCAAGTAAGTTTTTTCTAGAAAATTATAATACTTGTAGTGATATTAAAATAACTAAATCAATTGGTTTTCATAGTTTTTATCTTATTTTCAGTGAACATTTTGATATCAACCAAATTAACCAACGTAGAGTTCCAACCGAGGATGCCGGAAGCATTTAACATCATAAATATGCCTAGAAGAATTTTTAATTCCGTGTGAGACATTTGGTGGTGTTTTTTTTTTTTGAAGTTTTGACAACTTTTACGAGTGCGTTGGTTTTAGAGTTGATCTACATTAATGTTAGACATATTATCGTGAATTTTTTCATGTGTGGTTTATTTTTCTTATGTTGCCTTATGACTTGATATATAATAATTTTTAGATATCTATGGAAATTTTCTTTTAACTATATATATTAGTTTCTTCTATGGTGTTTTTGGATTACAAGTTTTTAGTATAGCTGATTATTTATTAAGGGTTGTGTTGCTTTCTGAAAAAGTAAAAAAATTAATGTTAAAATCAAATTTAATGATTTTTCCGGCAACTAAATAGTTTCATGTAAGAATCTTTTGTTGAATTAATAAGCATGTATATAGTTGTTAATGTTCAGATCAGATATATGAAAAGTTTGTACTTTTAAAATTGTTAACGTTCACTCCAACACATCACACAAGACTTTAAGCTTTTGGTATCGTACAATTGTTTGTTGTATTTTTTAGAGTATATTATTTATTGCATTTTTATTCGTGTGAAACACACACATACATGACTACTAAATCACATGGTCTACATTACAAAATGTTACATTCTTGATGATATAATATGTGCTTATTCTTAACATTTCCATTATACTGTGCAATGAGGACCGTAGATAAGGGAAACGAAAACTGTAATGATTCCCAAAACGCGATAGATAAGAAAAAGGTATGTCGTTTATATGAATATATATATTTGCATTTATAATATATGACTATCTATCAAAATAACATATTTGTAGAAAATCGAAAAGGATACAATAGAAACTATTATGCACGAAAAAAGGAGAAAAACAAAATGAGAAGGATAGCTAACGATGAAGGATGTAGTCAACCTACAACACTCACAAGTTGCACTACAATGGAGACAAACGAAACAAATATCAACGAAGATTCCTCTGTGAGTGTTATAAGTGCAGCTCAGTGGACCAGTACTATATAATAAAGAATATTATCAACGAAGAAATGAATGAACTATGATGACAAAAAGAAGAGTATACGCCTTTCAGGAGGATCCATATGATTTTGTTTACGAAAACATCCGTATGGAACATCGTATATTAAAGGCTCAAAACCCTTGTGTTTATTGTGGAGCAAAGCGACTACAATATGAATTCCCTACCTTTTGTTGCACCAACTCTTCACAAGGCAAGAGCAGCTAGAAGAAATCTTCAGGTACAATATAAGGGCGTGTAACTCAAACTTTTCTTTCACATCAATAGGTGTAAAGGTGGATAAAGAATTGGCCAATATGACTTCTAGAGTTTACACTTTTTGTGCGCACGGAACACTCTATCATAATATCGATCAGTTAATTTCAAGGGATGGAAAATCGAGGTATTTACAGTTGTACTTTTATGATGGTGAAGCTGAAATATCACAGAGATCCCCTTGGAAGAATGTTGATAAAAGAATCATTCAAAAACTAACACGTATTCTTGCTTCGAATCCGTACGTTAGAACATTTAAACATCTTTCTGATTTAGGACCGCTTGATAAATATAGAGTGAATTTGAATGGATTGGTGGAACTTGACCAAAGGGTGTACAATAAGCCGACCACATCTGAGGTGTGAATATTAACATTTATCTTTATTATTTTTAAATTAAAATGTGTCATATTTATTATTATACATATCATATTAATCACCCTATTGAACTACACCTTTGCATAGGTTGCTGGTATTTGGGTTGAAGGAAATGAAAACATCACTGCATATAAAAGAAGTATTATTGTCTATGGGATGTCTGACTATATTACTTAAATTCAACCTCACTTTGGTTGTTATGATCCTTTTGTCGTATCCTTTATTCTTTCCCAATGGTGAGTCTGGATGGCATCCTAAAATACCAAGATATGGGGTCGCCATGGATGAAATTCATAGTGACAATGAAGACAATGATGAAGGTTCACAAGGTACGCCTTTAACATTCTTTTCCATATTTAAAACATGTAACAGCTATTGCCTTAAATATATGGATATTAAATTTATATTTCTCACATAAATTATGATATCACAGAATCTACTTCAAAAAAAGGCAGAAATATTGTAAGTATGCGGGAGTACTATTGTTACAAGTTCCAAATACAGTCGAATGATAATGTGATTTTGATGGGAGGGAGATTGTTCTAGCAGTTTGCAGTAGATACCTATATAAAGATTGAGACTACACGTTTGGTTTTTGTTGAAAAGAACCAAAACAAATTTAGAGCCGATTTATACCAGGGTGTTGTTGATTGCTTCAATGCCGGTGAGGCTTAACCAAGTAGGGTTGGACAAAGAGTTGTGTTACCTGCAAGTTTCATTGGAGGTCCACGTGACATGCGACGAAGATTTCTGGATGCCATGGCTTTAGTTCAAGATGATGGGAGGCATGATATATTCCTTACAATGACGTGCAACCCAAAATGGAAAGAAATCGATGATGAGTTATTGCCTGGACAGTCAGCTCAAGATCGACCGGACCTTGTTGCAAGAGTTTTTCATGCTAAGTTAGAGGATCTCAAGGTACAGTTATTCCAGAGACATATAATCGGTGTGGTGGGGTCATATGTGTATGTGATAGAGTTTCAAAAGCGTGGATTGCCACATGCACATTTCCTCTTAATAATGACACCTGGATATAAGATGAATAATCCAGACGATTATGACAAACTGGTGTGTTCGGAAATTCCCGACCCAATAAGGTTTCCTGAAATGCATGATCTTGTCAAAAGTCACATGATGCACGGTCCTTGTGGTAGCTTACGAGAAAAAAGTCCATGTATGCAGGGTGTGCCAAAATATATGTTGTTTCAGATATCCTAGGCAATTCAATGAAAGACATCACAAGGAAAGGAGTCATATCCATTATATAGAATGAGAAATAATGGAATTGAGGTGACTGTAAGAAATACAACATTGGATAACAGATGGGTGGCTCCATACAATCCAAAGTTGTTAATGATGTTTAATTGTCATATCAACGTTGAGGTTTGTTCGAGTATAAATTCTGTGAAGTACCTCTTCAAATATGTTTATAAGGGCCATGACAAACAAGTTATCCATATTGATAAAGACCAAGAAAATATTGTTATTAATGACATACAAAAGTTTCAAGACGCACATTATGTATCCCCTCCTGAGGCATTATGGAGAGTTTTTAGCTTTCCTCTTTCACAAATCCACCCTTGTGTGATGGCCTTGCAAATACATCTCCCGAATCAACAGTTGGCTAGGTTCAAAGACGGTGACAGAATGGAAGACATTGTTGATAGGGAGAAAGGAAAAAATTCAATGTTGACGACATTTTTCGAGAAAAATAAAGAAGATTCCAATGCGAGAAAATATTTGTATAAGGATTTTCCCAAACATTTTACATGGAATCGGAGCAAACATTGTTGGAGGACCAGGTTACATAAATCAATGATTGGTCGACTTGTTTATGCTAATCCAGCTGAAGGAGAGATACTACCTACGCCTGCTTTTATGTCATATTACTGGGCCTACCTGCTTTAAAGATTTATACACAGCCAATGGTGTATTACACCCTACATTTCGAAAAGCAGCTCTTGAAAGAGGTTTAATAGAGACCGATGATAATTTATCACAATGTCTTGTAGAGGCTTCCTTATTTCTATTTCCCAGCGCACTTAGAAGGTTATTTGCAACGATGCTGATTTTTTGTGAACCAGGAAATGTTTGCAAGTTATGGGACAACCACTATGATTCTCTTTCTGAAGATTATAGGAAACAATATGGATGTCCCAAACGAGTGCAAAATATGGTCCTCATTCATTAGAGTCTTCCTAGAATCTATGAGTAAAAAGCTTAGTGATTACGACCTTCCAAATTTCAGTGCACACATCGATTTAAAATCAAGAGGCTATCGTGAGGTGCAAGAAGAATACTCTATAAATGTGGAATATGAAGACTTACATGCGCGAGATTCTCTCAATCCAAACCAGAAGTTTGCATATGATGAGATAATGAGGCATGTGGATGAAAATATTCCAGGCGTGTTCTTCATAGATGGTCCCGGTGGAACTGGAAAGACATTTTTATACAAAGCTTTGTTGGCTAATATTCTTGCCCGTGGTCTAATTGCACTTGTAACTGCCATGTCAGGTGATGCGGCTAACAACATGCCAGGAGGGAGAACAGTTCATTCACGATTTGGAATTCCCCTAAATCTTGATAATAACTCGATGTGCAAGATCACTAAATAAAGCGGGAAGGCTTAGCTACTTCGCGAGGCAAAGGTAATCATATGAGATGAAGAAGCAATGGCTAAGAGGCAGGCGGTAGAAGCAGTTGATTGGACAATGCAAGACATCACAGATGAGAAGCTCCCTTTCGGTGGAAAGATAATGGTTATGGGAGGTGACTTTAGACAAGTGTTGCTGGTCGTGAGACATGGCACTTGTCACAACTAGCATTCTAGCTAGGAAATTCTGTGCTCTTGTAAACATTATCTACTGTAACTCGTAAAACCCTAATTCATGTTGTGCTTGAAATTCAACCCACTTTCATGAAACTTAATTTTTTGGGCCATGATGGGCCTAAAATGGATTGGTTTACCTTAATGGGCCTTATTGGGCCATAGCAAATCCAAATAACTTTAATAAGACTCAAATCCATTCTTTTATGCACATTGGGCCGTGAACCACCTCTAAAAGTCCAATGGGCCGAAAACCTACTTAATGGACTCATGGTTTCGAACAAAATCAAGCAATGGCCCAAGATAAACTACTTCCTTCCTCCTAAGCCCAAGAATTCGGCCCAACTACAAAAGAAAGGGGGGGGAGTTGACTTTAAGGTTGCCACCTCACTTTTACCCAACATGTACCCATGCATGGACCAACATGCATCTATAATGGTCACCTCACCCTCTCTCTCTTCTCCTTCTTCTACTCTCGGCCGAGGATCACCAAGACACATACACATCACAACAAATTCTCTCAAGGCTCATCCATATTCTTCATCCAAATTCTCGAAATTTTGCTTGTATATCAAGAGGCTTTCAAGAGAATATCATCACTTCTTGGTAAGTTGTACTTAGATCTATGGTTTAGTTTCTTGATTCCTTTATAAATCTCCTTCTAACTCATGAAAGTTCATGATCATGCTTCTTAGAACCCATCTAAGCCAAAGCCTTCTCAAGAAGCTTTCTAGGGCCAAAAATAACATCAAACTCTTCCATTCTCTCTTCAAATCGAAAAAATCAAAGCAAGGTGAGTTCATACCCCCTCTATTTTTGGTTTTCATATGTTTTATGGGGGAGAATGCAAGTAAAATGTGAAGATCTATGTGTATTTGTATGAGATGTGTGCTTTCTTGTGATTGTGTGATATATTTGTGCTAAAATGAAAGATATTTCGAGATCAATAGTTCAAGAAGGAAAAATATGTGATCTAGTTCATATTTCACTCAACATGTCAAGATAAACTAATATACAAGCTTTAAAATAACATACTACAACATCAAACTCATTTTTGGACTATCTTTGTCAAATAAGTAAAAGTTTGGGAAAAAGTTGTCATTTGCGGTTTTTACAAGGTTCAAAATGCCAAAACAGTTAAAATAGAAGTTTCTATGAACATTATGTTTTCAAAGGACTAAAAATGAAATTTGTGGCTTATTGGGCTAAATTTTGGGCTTTTCGGCCCATAAGCCCAAAGTTGCGAAAAAAATATGTTTCTTAAGGGGCTGAAATGGAAATTTCTCATAATAGTGGGTAGGAAGGTAAATAAATCTATTTCTGGGGGCTTAAAATGATCATATTTGTTAAAAAGGATTTAAAATGCAAAGATTTTGGACTTTGGGTAAAAAGTGTAAAAGTTACGAAAAAGGTGGGCTAAAATGCAAATCTTTTAACTAAATGGGTTGAACCTTTCAAAAAGTTATTTTTGGGCTTAAAACATTATTTAAATAAGTGTTTGGGTAAAAGATGTCAAGAAAAATGGTTCAAGGACCTAAAATGTCATTTTTTTATAAAAAGGGCAAAAATTGCCAACTTTACAAAATAAGGGGCTGAATAGGTCAAACTAATGTTTTTGGTCAAATATGTTAATAATAATAATAATTGGGTCAAAATATACAAAACTTTATAATTTATGGGTTTTAAATAGAAAAAAATAACTATTTTATAAATCTATAAATCGTTATAAAACAATTTCGTGATTTATAAGTCATATCGATTAAACAACTCGCAACATTAATACTATACAAAACAAGTAAACGTTCAAATGGTTGGGCTTGAGAGATTCTAATCATGCTTAATGGGCCTTCGTGACTCATTAACATGGCTTTTGGGCTCAACTTAAATAATATATGTTATTGGGCCTCCTGCGACCAAATTTCATGCTTAATGGACCCTCAATGGTTTTTACATGCTATTGGGCCTCAGTGGCCCATTAGCATTACTAGTAAGGTCCAAATAAAATTATATGCGAAATGGGCCAACGCGCTTTTCGTATACTCGACAACCTTAAATAATATACGAAATTAGTAGGGCCTCGTAGTCCTCTTCTTCTCGTCTGTTAGGCTTACCTTCTCTTCAAGTAAACTAAAATCGGATCATTAATCAAGGTTAAACGAATTCATGTGGATTGAGTGAGTAATAACGGGTGACACCAATAGGTGTCGGTCGTAGTCTGTAGTTGTAATCAAAGTCTCCTGAAGGGAGAACGAGAGTTTGTGTATAGATCTATATGGGGGTGACTCCCCCACACCTAAGCTGTTCGCTATAGTTAGACTCGGCCAGTCTAGGGTGACAAAGTCTTAGGATCAAATTTTGGTGTTCATTAGAATACCAAGACAGACGAACTAGTCATTATCATGCATGGTTATAACGACTCACGTAGAAATCTGACATCATTAATCAAGGGAAATCATTAATCAAAGGAAAAATCATTAATCAAGGGAAATTATATTCATTCGAGGTAACGATTCAATAAAGCAAAAACAATCATAACTTTTTATTCGTAAGACATCGGGTTTTCCGGGGAAATCAATCTTACTCACTTGTACTTTCAAACATTATAATGCAAAACTTCTCATTTATCCATGTTTTGAAATCATTCACGTATATACTTACAGGATCATCACAACATTTTCAAGAAAAGTTTTATTACAGAAAATATCGGATTTTCTGGGTTTTACCAATGACGTAAACTCCTTTTCATTAAACACACTTATGAACTCACCAACATTATATATGTTGACCATTTTCAAAATAACTTGTATTCTCAGGAAATCGTTAGTCAAGGAATCATCCGGTGTGTTGAAAGTTTCTTTTGTAGTTGCTAATCACCAAACACTTTGTATTTTGAAATCAGGTAATGTAAACCTTGTACTTGATGTAAACAATGCCAGTTGTACTATGTAATGGTTGGTGATGCATGTGTTGTTTTTTTTATATATTCATTGTGATGATATTTCAATTTAAGTCACGCGAGCCCCCGGATATTTCCGCCATCTGGTTCGGGGGTGTGACAGCACTCGAGCACAAATTGTGGACTCTAGCTTACAAATGTCACTTCTATGGGCTTCAGTTAAAAGGCTTCGATTAAATATCAACATGAGAGCGGTAAATGACCCATGGTTTTCTGATTTTTTATTACGAGTCAGTAATGGAAAGGAGGAAACATTGGACGATACCTTTATTCGTATACCTGATAACATGTTCATTCCATACACTGATAAAACTAATTCAGTGGACGCTCTGATTGATGCAATATTTCCTTCTTTGCAATCCAACGACGCCGATTCAAAGTTTATCATTTCGAGGGCGATATTGTCAACTAAAAATGAAAGTGTTGATGAGATTAATAATAAGTTGATCGAACGATTTTCTGGCGAGCAAAAAGTTTACTACAATTTTGATGAAGCGGAAGATGACAAAAATAACTTATATCTGATGGAATATTTGAACTCGATAAATGTTAGTGGTATACCCCCTCATTATCTTCGGTTAAAAACTGGGTGCCCAGTAATAATTTTGCGAAATATCGATCCCTGAAATGGGTTATGTAATGGCACCAGATTGATATGTCGAGCTTTCCAACAAAATTTCATTGATGTAGAGATAGCTGTTGGTCAACATGCTGGAAAAAGAGTGTTTTTACCAAGAATTCCTCTATGTCCGTCTGACGATGAGATGTTCCCATTCAAACTATAGAGAAAACAATTTCCAATTCAGCTTAGTTTCTCTATCACAATAAATAAAGCTCAAGGACAAACAATTCCAAATGTAGGTGTTTATCTACCAGAATCGGTATTCTCACATGGCCAACTTTATGTGGCGTTGTCCAGAGGAATATCACGTGTCAGTACCAAGGTATAGGAAACGTTTGATAATGATGGAATCTACACATCAAACGTTGTGTACAAAGAAGTTTTATGTGATTAACAAGGTACAATCAACAACTTATTATTTTACAATTTCTTCAAATATGTATCGTATATGCTCATTTGATGTTTAATGCAGGGCTAGCAGATGAAGAATCATGATTGCAGATTGATGTATTTTATATATTGGACATGTTATAAATGTACAAAACTACATCATTGCAGATTGTTGTTATTTATATATATTGTAAAATCAAGTATGAACGATTATATGAAATTCCAAATGTATTCTCAACTTCTGTCGTATTGTATGACTATGCACCTAGCAACAAACTATCCGTTGAAATGAACTATTCGACACAAAATAGTTTACCAAAAGGCCGCAATGAATAGCTTACGTCTAAAGGAAACTAATTATCACATTAAAACTATCTTCCGAAAGAAACTATTTGCCGTCCGGCGCTTAGCGCGGGTAAACGGCTAGTATATATATATATTAGTTAGGAAACTATAAAATTAATAAAACTATAATAATAAAATATCAAGACAAATCCTTCATTTTAAATATTTTCAAAAAATTAGACTATTGGTATTAGTCCAAATTTTTTTTTTTTACCAAAATGTTAATTTTTAAAATACAGTTTGTCTTTATTTAATTACTTCAAATATTAAAAAGCTTTTGGTCCTAATGGATTACGACTTTACTCTTTTATGATTTTAAAATTTAAACATTATTGACTTGGATTGCCCAAATTAGCGTATTGGGCTTATAAAAAATTTGGATCCAACTCAATATGGACCTATCGTAGTAACGTTTTACACTGTCTTATGAAGTTATTAACAAATTAACAATTTAGTATCTTAAGTCTTAATGTAATTTAAACCCAATTTATTTTCCAACCACTTTCGTATCTCTTAAAGTATAAATTGATATTAAATTTTATTAACATAATATTTATTAAAATATATTTTTAATAGACAAATTTTATATTATTTTTATTTTTACGGAAAAACAGAAAATAAAAGATACTTAAGAAAAGATGTTTAAAGATACATGTTCCATATAATTGTTTAGTAAGTTTTTTTTGAAAGAGGCTATAATTGTTTAGTAAGTTGAATAACTATTAGGTAGGACTTGAGAGTCGCTTAGCGTACACCGCCCCATCATAGCTGCATGCTAAGGAAAAATTATGTGGCATTAAAATGGATGAAAAAATATGAAGTGACAAACTCCCTTTAGTCTAATAAATAAACGTAACGACACAAGTCATATCTTTTTTTAGTTATACTAAAACTTCTTAATAATTTAAAATTCGTAAAAAAAAAAGAGAGCTTAATATCTAATATACATGGGTACTAATGTAAATTCGATAGGTGTGTCAACTGTGACCATTTTTTAAACATTTGTGTCGGAATATCTATGTTGATTTGGATCATGTTTTATCTTTAGCGGCTTAAATGAAATTAAAATTATTCAAATTGGTTAGAAAAATGCCAAAATATATTTCTTATGTGTATAACCTTCAATTTTTGTATTAAAATGGTAAATGTTTCTACAATAATATGTATATTTATAATCATTATCTATGAATGTCATTATAAACAAGCAAATATGACATAAAACACATAACCTTCAATTTTTGTATTAAAATATTAAGTGTTTCTACAATAATATATATAATTTTAATCATTATATATGAATATCATTATAAACAAGCAAATATGACATAACTGGTAATAAGATTTGCCAAAACTTTTAAACAAAAACATGTAAGATTTAATAATAATAATAATAATAATAATAATAACAACTTAAAAAGATAATATACTTTTCCATTTATACACATTTTGTCACTTTGTTTTTTTTTCTTCCATATTTACATCTTAAACTTGTTGTACACATTCGGTCATTATGATCGGCTACTGCAGATTAGACAGGAAAAATGACTTAATAAAATAATATATTTTTCATTTAGTACACATTTAGTCTTTATATTTTTTACTGCAAAATAAGTCATTATTGTTTTTCTATACATTCAATATTTATGACCGGTTTTTCAGGTTATGCTCACGACGTCCTACGGGGGACAATCATAAATAAGGCGTTCGTACGATCTCGAACTTCTTCATACGAATGTCGTAACTTTTTCATACGATCTCGAATTTTAACGATCTTTATATACACGTGTTCATATTTGGGTCAACTACAACTTTTGTTTAGATTGCTCTTGTTAAAAAGTAATATACTTTTACTTAAGATCTTTATATCAATGCGTTTTTCATGAATGTATGCATAAAGATCGTAAATAAAAATATATTTCTTTTAAACGGGATTAAGCTAAAAAAACGTTGTACTAGACTCAAATACGAACGCGTTGATATAAAGATCGTTAAAAGATGAGATCATATGAAGAAGTCACGACGTTTAGAACACAATACCTAAGCCAAATCACAAGACCTAAGCAACCAAACATTCAAGACCACGGTGGCCAATAGCATCAACAATCACAAACACTTCATTAGTGATTGTCTCACTTACGATGTCGTAGCAAAACCTTAAAAACCGATAATAAATACTGAACGTGTACAATAACGACAATGACTTATTTTGCAAAAAAATATATATAAAGACTAAATTTGTATAAAGTGAGAAAAAGATAACCTTATTAAGTCATTTTTCCCGGTTTATTTGGAGTAATCGATCATAAAGAGTCAATGTGTACAATTGAAACAAGTTTAAAAGGTAACGTGGACGGGAAAAATTCAACGACCATATACATAAAAATGAAAAAGTATACTTCTAAATTATTATCCTTAATATTAATAATAATAATAATAATAATAATAATATATTTTTTAGTTTTATATTGTATGCGCAAGCAAATGCACACAGGAAAGCCGGAAAACCTTTCCGCACCGTTTCAACTTTCAATCTTTCAATGCTTGCAAATCTCATCATTAACAAATATTTTATATGTCAAAATGGAGAAAAAACATGAACTTATTAGCTTTTTTATTCACGTGTTTTAACAATAATATTTATATATTTTGTATTCATATTATTAATTTATTATAATTATAGGAGCTATATTTTTTTTATCGAATTGCATACATGAATTTTACATAACAATTGCAATATTAACACTATCTCCCTCAAGTTTTTCCTTTTATCTTGTTTGAGATTAACCTACTTGGATTATATATATATATATATATATATATATATATATATATATATATATATATATATATATATATATATATATATATATATATATATATGAGTGTGTATAATCAATGGTGCTAAGGGTGGGTCGCCTTTGGAAAAGGGAACGGGCAAGGAGAAGATTCTCTGCATTGAAATTCAATCGGGTGACTTTGTTATTGATGCGAAAGACCATAATCTTGTGTGTTTTGCTCAGGCTAGCGACTATTTAACGCCCCCAAACCTTAGAATATTATGCTTGGATGAGGGATTTGAGAATTTTGAAATACGGTATTCCGCTACATTACAACGTATTATTCAAATTCAAAATGGAGATGGTATGTCATAACTTTTTATTAGGGAAACCAGACGATACTTGTCAAGAATTACAACAAATCTGATGCACTTGCCAAAATCTGATGACCCTAATTAATGATAATAACACACGAAACCAAAAACACACTAAGACACGGTATTTATGTGGTTCAGTCAAGGTGACCTACGTCCACGGGCAGAAGGGGAGTATTATTTATTCACTGATTTCTCAAGCAGAGGTTACAAATAAAATTCAACAGAGATTCACCCTACTCACTAAGGATACAAAAGACACTTTCAAATGACTAGCATGTATCCTCATTTATAGACTAAGGATCAAACTTAAAACCCCAATGGGCTAAGCCATTAATCCATAAGCCCATGAAAGGTGTCAACTAATCACAATCCGTCATGCATCCGCTTTCGGAACGTTCATCATTGAGATACATCGCAGTGGCATCAACAATCTGCCACTGACAAATCAGGTACTATTGCATGGAACACCTTGTCACTTAGTGGCACCTTTTATCACCGTATGGTACCTCTAGTGCATTTAAGTTGCAGTTCCATGACGACACATCAGTGTAACATTAAGTAACACTTAAACACTTGGTGGCACCTCCTGTGAATGGAACGTCTTCGAGGTGCCATTCTCTTGTCTAGGTGCCATTAAGTGGCACCTCCTATCACTTCGTGACACCTCTTGTACGTGGAACTTCTTTAAGTGTGCCATCATATGCAAGTGTGCCATTGCATCCAAGTATGCCATCGCATCCAAGTGTGCCATCGTATCTAAGTGTGCCATTGTATCCAAGTGTGTAATCGCATCCAAATGTGCCATTGTATCCAACCGTGCCACCGAATCCAACCGTATCACTGAATCCTACTATGCCACCATATCCAACTGTGCCACCGAATCCAAATATGTTTTTGTATCCAACTATGTCATCGAATCCAACTAGGCCACTATATCCAACTATGCCACCAAATCCAACCGTTTCACCATATCCAGCTGTGCCAAGAGAATGCTCTAGATGCTTAAGTCATATTTAACAATCTCAATCTTTACTTGAGTATCCTCTGAACTCCACCTAAAACAATAACTTCCTCTCCCTTCCTACCATCCATCCCCGAAGGGACTTAACTCATGCGAATATCAACCAAGTCCAAGCAAATCTTGAACTTCTCTCTGGGAACGACCCTGTCAACATGTCATCTGAATTCTCCTTGGTAGGGGAATTTGAAATACAAAACCTGTCATAGAACATGATAGGTTTCTCCACCTTCAAAACAAGACCCTGGACGAGACAAACTGCTAATAATATTTTTATTTCTAGATCACCTTTGTAGTCTGAGTCTATCGATCAAACCTAGTTCGTATGTCGTGCATTAGCACAATACACCATATAAACATCAAGTGTTCCCTTCAAGTGTCTCAAGATCCACTTTACTACTTCCTAATGAGCTTTTTCCTGATTGCCTCGAACCGCCAAAGAAGTACCAATAAGTTTGGACTGATCACAATAAAACAACCGCAAGACTTTCTCAATCTAGTGAGAAATATATAACCATCCAACTCTTCTATCCCTCCAAATCTCCATCCCTTCTATCTTTTTTCAACTCCTAAATCGTTCATCACAAAATCATTCTCTAAAAGCTTCATCAATTTATCTTTCCCTTCATCAACGTTACCATACACTTCTTCCCTAGGTTGAACAAGGGATTCCTCACGTGTATGATGATACATGGCACCCCGTTGTTCCTCATTTATCATAAAATTTTGTAGGGTTTGTGTTGCAAACTCCACCTTTTGGCTAGCTCTCTGATAGTTCCTCACAAAACTTGTTCCACATCCTCTCTGGTTACACATAGCAGATTTGAAGGTCACATTTTTGCTAGTAACGAATTTTGGAGTCGTTCGTTCTTTTGTACACCATAGACGATGACATTTCCATCCAAATGCATATCTTAGAAATATGCACTTCATTGCTCTCTGCTCCAGTTTACCATCATTCACATTAGCGTAAACAGTTCATCCATACATTCGTTAACCAGAATAATCAGAGAGTTTCCCATGCCACACCTCTTGAGGAGTCCTATAATAAATTGTAGGTGATGGAGATCTATTCACCAGATAGCAAGCAGCGTTGATTGCTTCTGCCTAGAATTAGCAGAACTAGTTGTACATATAGTCAAAAGTTCACCAACATCCCATGCATCATAACTTTCCTTTAAGCATAACAACATTTTTGTTGTTGCTTGATTCGACACCATTATTCCTTTTCTTCAGCAATGGACAATCTCTTTTGAATTGCCTCTTTTCCTTGCATTTATAACATTTAATGTTGGCTTTAGATTCAGAACTTGACTTCCCTTTGTTACCTCCACCTCTATCTAATGTTCTACCTCTGTCTACAAACAAACTGGAACTGGAAACTTCTTTTCCAACTGAAAGTTTTGTTTTCAATTTCTTGGACATCAAAGAACCCTTCAAATCATTCACAGTGATCATTGTCCTACCATACAACATGGTATCAACTAAATTCGACAATGAACATAAGAGGATAAGTGATTGATCTTCATGTTCAAACTTTACATCCACATATTGTAAATCCAAGATGATCCTATTGAATTTATCCAGATGATCGATCCTTCACTTAGGTGATTTCTAACATCCTAAGAGTATACAAACGTTGCTTATGATAGAACCTATTTGTCAGAGAATTGTTCTAATACTTTTCACACAATTTCTACCAAAGCGCACATGAAATCCTTTGATCCATGAGCTCTCTTAGTACTTCGTCTATCAGACTAAACAGAACAACGCTATGCACTCTTTCCAGAATATCCACCTTCTTGTCAGCAACGATATCTTTTGACAGTTTCGCTTATCCTTCCAATATCGTTGCACATCCTTGTTGAACCAGGAGATCCTTCATCTTCACCTTCCACAAAGAGAAATCATTCAAACCAATGAACTTCTCCAAATCGAATTTGTGAGATTCTATCTTTAATCAACATATTAGCAACAACAACTCTGATACCACTATTTGGGGAAACCAGACGATACTTGTCAAGATCAGAACAAATCTGATGTCACTTGCCAAAATCTGATGACCCTTGTTAGGAAGTAATGCGGATAACACATGAAACCAAAAGCACACAAAGAAACAATATTTACGTGGTTCAATCAAGGTGAACTACGTCCATGGGCAAGAGGAGAGTATTCTTTATTCTTAGATTTCTCAAACAGAGGTTACAAGTTCAATTCAACATAGAGTCGCCCTACTCACTAATGATACAAAAGATACTTTCAAATGAATATCATACATCCCTATAAATAGACTAGGGATCAGACCTAAAACCCAATGGGACGAATCCATTAATACATAAGCCCATTAAAGGTGTCAACCAATCATAATCCGCCATGCAGTCGCTTGTGGAACCTTCATCCTTGAGATACATCGTATTGGCATCAATACTCTACCATTGGCACATCAGGTGTTATAGCATGGCACCTTCTATCACCGTGTGGAACCTTCTATAACCCTGTGGCACCTCTAGTGCATGAAACATCGTCGAGGTGCCATGACTACACATAGTGTAACACTAAGTGGTGCCTTCACACTTGGGGGCACTCCATGTGCATGGAACATCTTCGAGGTGTCATTCTATTGTCGAGGTGCCATTGAGCGGCACCTCCTATTACTTTGTGGCACCTCCTGTTCATGACACTTCCTTGAGTGTTCCATCACATCCAAGTGTGCCATCGCATCCAAGTGTGCCATAGCATCCAGGCGTGCCACCGTATCCAACTGTACCACTAAATCCAACTTTGACACCGTATCCAACTGCGACACCAAATCCGACTGTGCCACCATATACAACTGTGATACCGAATTCAACTATGCCACCGTATCCATCTGTGCCACACGAATGCTCCAAATTCTCAAGTAACATTTAACACTTTCTTTTGAACGAATCTATGTATCATTGGTTAATGGAGAAATCTCCACGGAATAAAAAGTTTATGGTCTAAAAAACATTGGTGTGAGTTGACATACCATTATGTGCATAGAGTAAGAATACCTTTTGCAAGATTGTATTTAAATAATGAACCGTTATTCACATGGAAAATGAAGTAGGTGAGGATTTATATAAAAAAAATTGCTTTGCATTCTTACAATTCACAACTTGTATATGAAGGAATCATCTTTGGAAGAGGTAAATGTTTAGGTTAACAGTAAAGCATTACGGTTAAGGGTGAAAGAGGCTCCGGGTGGACTCCATCTTTTCCTCGGGTGATGATCACACTAAGGAAGAGTCGTTTGAGAACGTGATGAATGGGTTACTATATTTGGATGAGCGTAAAATTGTTTGTTCTTTAAAAGGTAATGAGTAAAAGTCATCAGATCCTTTTTTATTTATGAAAAAAATGGAAAAATGAAGAAATCCAAGAAAAAAGCTAGCATCAACAACAAAATTCAGGTGTTGGGGTGGATGAGCCGGTAGATAGAAGTTTGCCAGCTACTATTCCGGTGGCTTCTTTTGCACTGACAACTCACTGTACAGTTGGCCTTTGAGATTTTTGACAGAGGCACGACCGGCTGATTATTTTTTCCAATGGCAACATCCACGTAGATTGATGGAGATGCGACTGCAATTTTTCCCAACTACAATGTCCAGGTTGTTTCTAATGGATGTGATCCCTCTAGCTTGACATGATTCGGTGACTATTGATAATCAAAACGAGGGTGGTGGGTCTGAATCTTCATTGATTGGCCCACCTGTTGATACATGAAAAGTGACTCCTTAGCAATCCGAAGTGAAGTCCTAATTCTAAAATGAGTAATGTTCCGAGATGATGCTGATTCCGAAGTAAAATTTTTTCTGAGACACATCATTTTGTTATTTGATTTATGAGTCTGTAATGTGCATTAAATGTTCCTAGTACTAGTTTGTCTCTTAGTTCATGCTCTTTAGCAGATTTGTCTTATTTGTCATTCCTTGTCTATTTAAGGAATTGTAACTCTAGTGTTATACACACGAATGAGTGCAACATTCTCTTTCACATCAATATCAAGAATCATTCCGTTAAATCACTATATTTTTACATTCTTATTGTTCTTAATTTTCTTTACATTGTTTATACTTATTATTATTCATATCTTGAACACTTTGTTGGATATCATTATTCCGAGACAAATACTTATTATTATTCATATCCTGAACACTTTGTTGAATATCTTTATTCTGAGACAAAACTGGTTTACCGGACTTGACTGGATATCAATTAGTAGCATACATTGATCTTAAGTTAATTCAAGGTTTGAGTTTTCAAACCTTGTCCGCGCGTATCGTTTTTGCTTTTTCAATTGGTATCAGAGCCTAAGTGGTTTTCCTTTGAATCCATAAGAACAAATTATAGTTGATTGAAGATTACCTTGGTATATTTATCATTTCTGTGTTCAGGATAAAAGTTCTTCTATATACCACTTCAGCTCTAATATCTTAACTTCAATGGATGCTTTTAATCAAAATCAAAAAATGTATTCAATGCAAATATAAAATAACATGGGTTGGTTAACGCATGCCCCATTGCTAGTTGTTGAAGAGTATGATCACTGGAAAGTTAGAATTGAGAGATTTTTGCTTGGTAAGGAAAAAGGTGAAGAGATATGGAGATCAGTGAAAGAAGGTACTCATGTTCCTATAAGACAGAATGGTCAGAGAGGCTATTGCTACACTCATGGGTTAAGAAGAGCTCCGTACAGCACCACTAACTTCATCTTAAATTGAGAAGCTTCATGCAAACCAGATTGCTTTTTCACAAATGGTGTTTGGTGTTCTTCCTTCTCTCTTTGAGTGCATAAAATTCTGCAAATCTGCCAAAGAGATATAGGATACACTTCAAGACTTGTTTGAAAGGTCTGAGAACATGAAAGATAAGTGTTTGAAATCAGTTGTAATCGAATTTGACACATTCACTACAATTTTCGGTGAATCTGTAACCTCTGCATCAAATCGGTACAGGATCGTTGTGAACAACATGACAGCACATGGTGTAGTTTGAACTCCACTCGAGTACAATCTCAAGTTTATCAACAACCTTGGAAAAGGATGGGGAAATTTTAAGTCCTGTCTTCAGAGTAATGAATCTCTAAAGAAACTCAAGCTCTGATAATAATTTTGATTTGACTGTTTGTGAACCTTATCTAGCTCAATTCCATTAAATATGACAGTCACCCATAGAGCCTATGAGTCTGCCATAGAAGTTAATGAAAATCTGGATAGTGATTTGACTCGTCTTAGCACGTTTTGAAGACTGCAAGCCTAAGATTGAATCATTAGAGAGAGAAATTATAATGGCTAAGGATGAATGTATTATTTTGAAAGTCAAATGTGAAATTATTTTCAATGAAAGAAACATCTTAGTTACTGATAATCAATGTATTAATGCTAAAATTGATGCTTTGCATAACTCTATTGATGTTCTTGAAGCAAATGAAAGGATGACACATAATTTTCATCACCCCTGGTCCAAAGCACCTGGTCCCGGAAGCGAGTTTCTGAAACCCATTGGTCGCCCCTTGAAGGAACTTTAAAACCTAAAGTTTATGGGATACATTCCGAACCATACTTATTCGGATACCCCTGTCTCACCATTGTCGTCCCTTCATGAGACTTCATACAAATATCAATCTATGATTCCTGTGTTCAAACCTATCACTATTAAATTTCCTGATTCCACGCCTCTTCCGCCTCTGATATCCCTGGACCTGAATCAGTCTTTAGAATCCTTATCTAACACCGGCTATATTGGAGTTCATTTTCCGAACTCTGCTCCTCCAAACAATTGTGTTATTGCGGAAATCATTCCTGAGACAAATGGACATGAATCAGACCAATCCAATTCATTTTGGGTGTCTCTTGATAGTGTTGTAGAGCTTAAGAGTGATGATGACATCTCGTCTGAATCCTATGTCTCCAATTCCAAAGTGATCTGAAAATCGACTCTAGTGCCAATTAAGACTCGTTTCAACAATCTGATGAAGTGTGGAATCAAGTATGAATCAAATCAGAGTAATCAGAACGTAGATTGAACACACGATGTAAATATGATCTGGTTTCAGCTCTATTATGCTTTCAATGTTACAGAGAGAAAATAGACAAGGTCATACAAAGACTCTTATCTAACTCTAAGTAATGTCCCTATTTATAGGAAACATGAAAGCACACAAAAAACTACAAGGACTAAACAAGTACGCTTCGTTACATAAATGCCTTGTAAAATAAACTTATGACTTCGACATATTACAACAGGTCTTCGACCCTTACATTCTCCCCCTTTGTAATCATGTCGATGATCTTCAGTTCAAAATAATCTGTATAGCATACAACATCACTCTTCAAATTTCAGAATACCAAGAAATGATCTTCTTCAATTCCTTCTTGTCGCCTTCATTATTCATCTTGTAGCTATTCATACGAACAATGAAGTTCGTATACTGGGACGTTGTGTATCTCTCCACTTCACAAGCTTGGAAGAAGAATCTCTTGCCTTTTCCATTTTTGTCTTTCCCTGCGAAGACCATGCCAAAAGGCTTCAAACATATTTCCCCATCAGTATACTTCTTCAACTCAGGTTGAGTCTTCGTTGGTTCCATGGGTACTTTCACTTCCAACCCCTTCGCAGTAGCTAACTCCACATCCGTTAGGGCCAAACACTCATAGTAGTTATCTATGAATATTTTGATATGAGCTAGACCAAGATGAAATACTTCTGGATCAGTCTCTCGAAGATTCGAAGCATCTTTGTCTTTCAGAAGTAATGCAACTTGTATAAGATCATACAAGTTCATTAATGGAAAATCAGCAATCGAGAAGTTACATTCCTGACCATTCGCCCTTGCAACGTAAAATCGAAGGTTCTGCATCATGTCTTCGAAAAGAACATCCTTATGAATACTGATCACCTTCTTGATCTTCACGAGTGACCAAATCTCCTCTGGAAGTTTCCCTAACACAGCATGAAACCTGAGCTTCATGTATGTGTAATCATCATCATTGTCGAACTTCTCAGCAATTTTATACTGAGCCATGATGAACATCATTTCATTGATTGGGAAATCCAGTTGTCTCATATCCGTATTAACAACTGCATAGCTCTGCTTCGGCTTCTTCTCAAAAGCATACATATGGTTATATGCAACTTTTGCTTCGATTGTTTCATAGTTGTAATGCTTTGTAGGATCACCCTTGTTCATTCTAGGTGGGTCACTTGCACGAAGACTTAGAATGCTTTGTACAACCCTCAATTTATCAAGCTCAGCTTCAGTTTCAACTTTCTTCTCCTCTTTCGATTTTTCGACCACAATTGTTTTTCCTTTATCTTTGATCGAGGAATTATCCACAACTTCCTTGGGCTTAGAACTGCTGCCACCTTCCCCAATCAAAATTCCTTTAGAAATTGGTCTTGGAATTGGCTTCGTTGAAATAGGCATTGTTGTCACAACTGTCGAAGTAACAGGCCCAGCAGTTGAGATAATTGGCTTTGACACTAGAATTGTTGTTCGAAAAATCTTCCCAACAGTTTTCACAGTTTCATGCAAACCTTCACTAACCTTCGCATTACCAACCTTCTTCTCTCCCCCTTGCACCCCTGTGACCACAGGTGGGGCATCTGTTGGTAGTAAACTGGAAAACTTGGATAATGGAGCTAACTGTTTGTACAACACAACCTCGAACTGAGAAAACTTCTGAGACAAGAATTCGGGAGTTATTATCGAAGAGGCAACAAGTGTGGTAGACAAATCTTTTAACTCTTTCAACAAAGAAGTAAGCTCCACAAAACTTCGAATGTTATCTGTTGAAAGTTGAGTAACTTGAGGACTCAAGCCTTCATACAACTTGACATATTTTGTGACAGCCTCACAAATAATATCCACTTTTTGATTTAGAGATGCATAGTCTTTCTGAGCACTAGCAATCTCTTTGATCATGTCTTCACGAAGTTCTTGAAGCTTGAGATTGACATCTTCGCGAACTTGCTTCACATCTTTTATAAACAAGACATGTCTCTCTTTAGCCACCCTTCGTAAGTATTTAACTTCATTCACAAAGTTCTAAGACTGAGACTTCACCCGTAATTCGTTACACTTATCACTTTGATCCACCTTCTCTAAGATTTTATTCTCAGAATCTTGAAGCATGCCAGACACTTTGCTAAGCATCCTGGCTTCGAATGCTTTAAGCATTACATCCAATTCCAAACTTGAAAGAGATTGACTTCCCCCCATGTCAGCTTGAGATTGAATAATAGAATTCATCTTCTTATTCAAAATCTTGAATTGCTTCATTGTCATTAACATGTTGTCTGGGTAAGTTTCTTCTTCTTCATCAAATTCCATCTCTTCAAACGTTCCCCCAAAACCCCCTTCGTCAACATCAGTATCCTCAGTATTTTGAAGTGGATCAGTGGTTTGCGATGAGAACAAAGTTGTGATGGGTTGGGTGAGAATGGTTTCAAAGGTGGGTGAATTGGTAGTGTTCGTGATAGGGACAATGAATGGTGGTAAAGAAACAAAAGTAGCAGAGGATGCAGGAATACCTTGAGTCGAAACAACAAGTTCTTTATTCTTATTTCCTTCACCCATATTGACATTTACATCCGTATCAGATACGTGTGTATTGATTTCTAAAGTTCGAACCTCCTCAAGAATTGATTCAGTTAACGAAACTTCGGGTGGTATGACAGAAGTCTTCTCAGGAATAGATGTTGATTGGAGAATTGTAGCTTCAGGAGTTTCAGGTACCTTCTCCCCTTCGGATGAATCTACTTGAAGAACCATCTTCCTTTTCTTCAACTTCTTCTTCGAAATATGTGTAGCAACATCTTCAGCTCTTCCTTTCTTGGAAGAGGGAGAAACAGGAGCTGGAACCTCACGAATGAGAATTCCTTGATGAATCAAATATGGTTTACGAACCATCGAAGAAGACTTGAATGAACCATCAGAAAGCTTTCGTGATCGACGAGACTTTTTCTTTACCCTTTGAAAAATACCTGATTTTGAAGGCATCGTTTCTTTTTCTTGAGTATCAGCAACAGGCTCCACCGGGTCAACCACAACATTCGAAACTTGTGCATCTGGCTTCGTCTGTTTTGGTGATTTCTTTTTCTTTGGCTCTTGTACTAGTTGCTCATGAGTAATTGTTACATCCTTTTTTTGACTTGCGAGACTTCTTCGAAGGACCAACTGTTTCTTTTGGTAACAACTTCCCAGAGCCATCATCCGGATTGATTGTTTCTAAGTACTCCATTAGAACCAAATTCGTTGGATCAACCCGTTGTAACATTGCATCTGGAATTCTTGCAATGTGTGTAAATATTTCAGCATCATCCGAAACCTCCTTCGGAAATTGATACTTGATGAACTCAATAGTCTCCTCATCAGTAGGCACCTCAATCCCCTCTTTGGCATAAAAGTATCGAAGGATTAAACTCCAATACCTAGCACACGAAATTCCTTGAACGACATTCGTGTTTTCGACACTCTTTTGAAATTCCTTCCATAGTTGTGTAGAATAATCCATAGTAATGTTATAATACAACCCTGCCACCATTGCATACACCTCCATTCGACCTTTGTGCAACCCTACACTGCGACCAGTCAAGCAGCGTAGAAAGATTCTGAATAGAAAATTCCAAATAGTTGGAAGTCCTGATTTCTTGAAATCACTGATCTTGGTGAGTGGGGGTTGATAACCCATCTCATTGAACATGTGGATGATTTGTGCAGATGAAAGATCAATATAGATTGGAGAATTTGGGATATCAAGAATTTGACAGAAAATCTTCTTAGACAATCGAATCTTCTTGTCATTAACCAGTTGAAAGATGATGATATCCATTGCTTTGCTGTACGTAGCAGTGGATCCTGCTTGAGAAAGCCATGAAAGTGGAACTGCAAACGAATTGAACATGGCAGTGGAAAGAACAGAACTCTTCAAGGCGACTACCAGCATCTTCAATTCATCTGGGTAAAGAAAAACATCATCTTCAACTTGATAGTTTGTTCCTTGAATCTTCATGATTGGTTGGGAAGTAACGTCTTCTGTGTTTTGGGATTGAACAACAACTTCAGCAGAATTGGCCCTGATTAGGGTTTTTGAAAGCTTTGAAGAACAATCGAAAATTTTCAGAGAAAGTAGGAATTTTTCTTTTGGAAGCGTAAACTGAGAACACGCTTTGATTCCCCTTTTTATATGTAACCCTAGTGTTTGAATTTGAAGCGAGACTGGCATTTAATGAGATCCGACATGGCACCTTGAATCTCGCAACATACTGCGGATAAAGTAGCCATGCGTCAAAAAGTAGCTGTCACATCACCTAGAAACCCGGACTGAATACATAACGTCTTTTCAAACAGACTGATTGTATATCTCAGTTGAATTGTAACCGTCACTGATCTTCGGATGAAAGTAAGGCTCTTTCACTTTTGCGATAAAAAGCGAAGTCATATGCCAAATGTTTGAAATCATCAGCCTGAGTTGGTATTACTCAGAACCTCAAGGATTTTGTGAGTGCAGTGTTCCAAGGATAAGATAAGAAACAATTAAACAAAAATTTGGATATGTGATGTCAATTAAATTCGTCACAAAAGCAAATAAACCCCAGGCAAAGGTTACTTCGTTAATTATCAAGAGAGATAATCAACTGCTTGTGTATGTTCCCGTGAATTTCAATCGAATACTTATAGAGAAGTATCGAAGGGCTTCTTTTATAAGGCTTCATGGGTAGTTTACAATTTCGTTACATATCAACCTTAACATAAGGTGAGTAATTGTAACTGAAATTACTTGTTTGACCGGTGTAGTCAGTGACAAGTATGCTTTGAATTATTTTGAAAGTAACTTTGAAAGCAAATGAAACTCACACGGAAATCATATTCATGGAAAAATTAATACTGAATCCTGTTGGGTAACAAACATCGTGGGCTTCGATAGTTTGATCAAGATTACTCAAAAGAAATGAATATGATTTGGAGTTTCGAAAAGTGGTACTGAAACAAATGTTTCGTCAAAACTGGAACATAGTTCCCCGTCAATTCCTTACGAAGATAGAATGTTGGGTTTCACTTTCATCACGTCCTCATGATGTAAGATCATTAACACATAATTTTGATATGTCTAAATCTTGATTGGTTGAATCAAACATCTCTTGGACATATGTCTTCGTGTGTGCAAGTGTAAGAAATTTGGTGATGAAAACGATTGGTCAATTTTCAAAATTTTCAGATGTTGAATTCTCAGTCTTTTTCAAAATTTTGATTTGTTCTGATTTTGTCAAAGTGTCATTCACAATGTTAACTAATTCATCTGAATCAAGACATTCGTCAATTTTGACAATTCCATAAGTATATCTATCATCAGGAACTTTGTCAAACTCAGCAATATTTTTCTCACAATCATACGAAATATTATCAACCTTCGCTCTCTCATATGCTAGAAAAGGTAATAATTTCCTATGTTGTTCTTTGCTAATATCACACGAATGATGCAATGCAGTTAATTTTCCATATAGACATTTAGCAGAATTGCAGTAGATATTTCGTTGAGCTAACAAAAGTTTTACATCACTAGATAACGAATCTCGATCACACATTATGTTTGTTATTTGCAATTCTAAACATTCTATTTTGACAACTTTTGAATCTAACTTATTCTGTGTCTCTAACAACTGATTGCTTAATTTCTTAGCTTCATTGCTAGCAGAAACAACCAAATTATCGAAATAAGCAACAATATCATCAAAAGCAACAATTTCAGAATCATATGCACTTAAAGGAATATTGAAAGATTGAAGAATATTACGTACCTTCGTTGTCATTGGAGACTTATCAGCAGACTTTGACACAAAGCAACGACCCTTGACCTCTTCGTCTAAATCTTCCTCCAGCTTCGCATACATAGCCCCATGCGTAGGATTACGCATTTCCTCATCATCGGAGCCCGAAGACCAGATTTGATGTACGGATGAGAGTTTTTGAGAAATCAAAGAGAATTTGAAAGCAAATTGCTGAATTGATCAGAAAAATGAAGTAGAATACTCGATTCAACAAATCAGTTGCAGAATCAAATAACAACTGAAGATCTAGAAAGCTTTTTCACGTCAAAAGATGTGGAAATTTTTGAACCAGAAATTTGATTCAAAAACCTTTTGAAACAGATTGAAAATTAGATCTCAGATCATGATTCCTGCTCTGATACCAATTGATGAAGTGTGGAATCAAGTATGAATCAAATCAGAGTAATCAGAGCGTAGATTGAACACACGATGTAAATATGATCTAGTTTCAGCTCTATTATGCTTTCAATGTTACAGAGAGAAAATAGACAATTTCATACAAAGACTCTTATCTAACTCTAAGTAATGTCCCTATTTATAGGAAACATGAAAGCACACAAAAAATTACAAGGACTAAACAAGTACGCTTCGTTACATAAATGCCTTGTAAAATAAACTTATGACTTTGACATATTACAATAGGTCTTCGACCCTTACACAATCCATCGATTGGACAAACTTCCAAGTCATCTTCTGACTCTCAGAAGAAACCCTGGCTAAACAAGAATGGCATTGTTCATCCAAAGATCGAAGCTAGAAAAGCTCTTGAAAAAGAAACTAGGTATAGGCAACGTTCTAGGTTTCTTGAGAAATCCATAAAAAAAGTGTCTCAAACAGTTAGTCCAGCTACTAGGAATCACAATACTTTCATGCTTGTTAGGATCCTTAAGAGGCCATCTAGTCTTGTTAGCCCGGATGTTCGGAACACATCTATCCATTGTTATGTTAAAAATGTAACTGTTGTGTTTATTGCTACCTCGGATGGCACAATTTTAAAACCTAAACAACTTCCAAAACCAAATGTGCCTTCGAACGCAACAAACAAAGCAAATGATGCTAAGAACACTGTTGATCGGAAACTGTCTAAATGTTTGAAACAAAAGTTTGAATGGAAAGTGAAAACGTATGAAAACGCATATGAAACACCTGAGAAAACGGTTCCTCCAGCAACATCTCGGAAAACCGTCCGTCTGAGGAAAGAAGTGCCCAAACAACCAATGGTTGAATATGACTTTTGGATAAATGAAAAGACCTTGACATTTTGCATCTTTCCAAAAGATTCTAGGAAAAATCCTTTCGAGATACCATTTGCTCAGATATCACAAACCAAGTCCAAATCCCATGCTAAAGTCTCTAAATCTAACTCGGAGCCTAAAAACTACAAAACTAACTGATTTTGCAGGCATTCTGTGCTTTGGAACAAGATAAAACATGGTATATTGATAGTGCTTGTTCCATGCACATGACTGGGCAAAAAGATTTTCTGCATGATCTGAAGCTTGCTCCTAATGTTGGTTATGTTACTTATGGTAATAATTCGAATTCTCAAATTCGAGGTTATGGCGTCTTGACCAATGGAAATTTCTATGTCTCTAATGTGGCATATTTTGCTGATTTAAAGCACAATCTGATAAGTGTGGCTCAACTCACTGATGTAAACCGGAGAGTTTAGTTCTGCAAGAAGCATAGGCATGTTATTACAGAAGACAGGAAAGAATTTCTTATCAAATCATATCGTATCAAAAATATATAGCCTTTAGACATCCACATGATCATCGAAAAGCCTCAACTTTGTCTTCTTATAAAGGTTGTTCCTGAAGTAAGTTGGCTATGGCATCGGAGGCTCGCTCATCTCTATTTCCGATACATGAATGATCTGGTTTTAGTGAGATGGTTCGAGGTCTGCCACTCCTCAAATTTGATAACGATCATCTTTGCGTTGCATGTGAGTGTGGGAAGCAATCAAAGAAAGGTCATCATGTGATCATTGAAAAGTCCATTTCGGAACCACTGGAACTTCTTCATATCGAGATCTGTGGACCATCTACAGTAGAAAGTCTACATCACAAAAAGTATATTATTTTGATTATTGATGACTAAACAAGGTTAACTTGGGTTTTCTTCCTTTAGCTGAAGTCTGAAACGGCCTCTGAACTCATAAAGTTCATCATAGAAATTGAAGTGCTTGTCAAACTTCATGTTCGAACAATCCGAAGTGACAATGGATCCAATTTTACAAATGCCACCACTGAGAAGTTGCTCATCGACAAAGGCATCGATCATAATTTCTCTACTCCCTACACTCCTTAGAAAAACGGTGTGGTTGAAAGAAGAAATCGAACTATTGTTGAAGTCGCTTGATCGATGTTGAACTTTGCAAACCTTCCTCTCTATCTTTGGGTCGAATTTGTCTCCACTGCATGATTCACTCAAAATCGAAGCATCATCAATCATCGTCTCAATATGACACCGTATGAAGCAATGAATGGTTGAAAGCTGAGTATCACTTTCTTACATGTTTTTCGATGTAGATGCTTTATCAAAAACAACCGCGATCAACTCACCAAGTTTCAACCAAAATCCGTTGAAGCCATTTTTCTCGGATACTCAGCCAAGTCTAAAGCTTAAAGAGTTCTGAATCGTAGAACTCGAGTAATTGAAGAAAGTTTTGGATATCACTTTTGATGATAATTTTGTTTGGAACTCAGATCCTACTCATGTTACAACACACATCATGGAGTCCGATGCTCCACCTCCTGGGTCTCCGAATCCTCAAATTATATATGAAGTTTATTTTGAAAGTCTGTTCGGACCAATAAAGATTACTCTTAATTCAGAATCTCGAGCAAGACCTTCCTCAACCGTCGCTCCAGTTTCTCAAAATGTCTCTAGTCCGACCCCCACCTTTCAACCATTTGATTCTGATCCATTTCAACCTTCTCAGGTTGAGGGGGAGAATAGTCATCCAACCCTCGAATCAAATGTTAATGGATTACAAGACGCAACAGATCAATTTGCTGAATTTGATTCCATTCCGAACAGCAATGATGATGATGCCAACTTCTTTCACTTTCAGAACGATGACGACGTTGACATATCCAGTTCTGAAGTTTAGAGGGAGCATCATCTTCAAATTTTAACTGTTTAGGGGAACAAAAATAACCCCATTGTTGATATCGGATCATCCGCTGCACAAGAACCTCCAAAATTGCATATCTGGACAAAGGATCATCCTTCGAATCATTTTATTAGAAATCTTAACACTGGAGTTCAAACTCGCTCTGCTGCCAACATTCAAAATGAGTGTCACTTCTCAGCATTCATATCAATGGTTGAACCCAAATCCATCAAAGAAGCCTCAGAGCATTCTGATTGGATTACAACCATGCAAGAAGAGCTAGCAAAATTTTACAGAAATCAAGTGTGGACTATTGTCCCTCCTCCTCAGGATCACCCTATTGTTGGTACAAGATGGGTCTTCCGAAACAAATTCGACGACGCTGGAATCATAATTAGAAATAAAGGGAGATTGGTAGCCAAAGGATTTCCTCATATCGAAGGACTTGACTATAACGAGTCCTTTAACCTTGTAGCTCGTCTTGAAGCTATCTGAATGTTTCTCACTTATGCTGCTCACAAAGGCTTCAAAGTTTACCAAATGGACGTCAAAAGTGCCTTTCTTAAAGGTGAACTTGACACTGAAGTGTATCTTCAACAACCTCCTGGGTTTGTAAATCTTTCGTATCCAAACTACTGATACAAACTTCAAAAAGTTGTTTATGGCCTTAAGGAAGTTCCACGCGCCTGGTACGAGACTCTCACTTATTTTCTGAAGCATTGCAGTTTTCAAAGAGGCATTCTTGATCCTACTTTATTCTGAATATCGAATGGAAACCATCTCATGTTAGTTCAAATATATGTCGATGATATCATTTTTTGATCAACTGATCCAACAATGGTTGTTGAACTTGCAAAGCTAATGGTTAGTCGATTCCAGATGAGTATGAATCGTGAATTAAACTTCTTACTCGGAATTCAAGTTAAACGTACCAACATAGGAATCTTCTTTCATCAAGAGAAATATATTTCCGAACTTCTTAAGAAATATTCTATGGACACCTGTGCCTCTACAATGGTTCCAATGGGTTTCAGACACAAGATCTTCCCGAACTCATCAAGTGTTGTTGTTGATCAGAAGAAGTATAGAGGAAGGATTGGATCGCTACTCTACCTTACTGCAAGTCGTGCATATATCATCTTCTCTACATGTCTGTGTGCTAGATTCCAGGTTAATCTGAAGATGTCTCATCTTCTGGCCGTCAAGAAAATCTTTCGATATCTCCAAGTAACTAAGCACCTCGGAATTTGGTACCCTGCAAAATAAAAGTTTCCTTCTTCAAGCCTACTATGACACAAACTATGGAGGACTTCACTTTACAGAAAAAGCACTTCTGGTAGTTGTCAACTTTTTGGTGGAAGATTTGTTAGTTGGTCATCCAAGAAACAGAACTGTATCGCTCTTTCAACAGCTGAAGCGGAATAAATTGCTGCTGCAAGCTGTACCTCGCAAGTTCTATGGATGAAATCTTAACTTTTGGACTATGGTCATCAATTTCAAAAGATTCCTATCTATTGTGACTCTCAAAGTGCAATTACGATCTATCACAATCTACTTCAGCACTCCATGACCAAGCACATTGATATTCAGTTAGATTTTATTAAAGATAATGTTCTAAAAGGTAACATTGAGCTCATTTTGTTCCTTCTGATGATGAAATTACTGATGTATTTACTAAGGCATTAGACAAAACCAAATTTAATGGGTTTCTGAACAAAATAGGAATGATGATGCCTGATCCTCAGTTCTTCTAAGAAGTTTGCACTCTCTAATGGAAAGATTAGAAAGTTCAATAATTGTGAACTAAAACTTTTTCTCCTTAGAATTGTTTCTTCTCAGAAAATAAATGATCACTATATGTCTTTTATTCTAAACTTCTGTCACACCCCGCTAAAGCGGAAACGCAAGATATGACAACGATAAAGGTTTCATTGCAAAAGATAAAGATACATCACCATAGTAATAATTTAAAGTTAACAACCCATAATTTAAACAAAACAAAATACATGTTTCCCAAAATAACATTTTTCAAAAGTTAATTTCATAAAATAACTTCCACACGATGCGTCATGCTCTATGATGATGAATCTTTATATCCACTTGCTAATTATTTCCTGAAAAATCATGTAAAATGAGGGTCAACTATGAAAATAGTTGGTGAGTTCACAGGGTTACTAAATCAAGGTGTTGTATAAAAGTTTCCAAAAATTAAATGTCATTGCTAAAACGTGTAAATAAGTTTTCATGTATGTAATAATCTTTGTATGCGCATAACAATCAACAATGAGTTCACAACCAAACCTATGATAGATGCCCTATCAAGATCTTTGTTTATCGTTCCATAGATGAACATGGTAAAATGCACTCAAGCAATCGGGTGAGTAAGGAGTTGTCAATTCCTAATAACGCTATTCAAAATGACCATTGGCTCAAAGAGTTAATGGTTGGAGTAAAGTGTAAGTGACTTAAGATGATATGACCTCATGTTTCAAGTTTCATACAAATAGATAGAAAAATATCGCAAAATATAGCAATCAAGTTTGATACAATTTCAATATAGATACATCAAACATAAATAGCTAGGAAATGCTTTTCCACCCCAAAACATTTGAAAATGGAAAATTGGGGGAGGCGTGAATACTCACAATGTTTCAAGTTGGTACAAGTGGTGCCTTGGAATACACCAACACCTTACTACCGGGATCCTATGACATCAAATATGCGCTTGTGAGTTTCTATGTCGAAATCTAGCGCTAATATACTAAATTCTACATATAGAGAAATGCCAAATTTTGTTCTAAGTATTGGTTTTTAATTATTTCGTAACAAGTTTTCTGAGATGGTGAAATTCATAACTAATGTGGTTAAGACAATTTTGGGTGTTGTTTTACAGATTTTATAATATTAATTGAGGGTATTTCAACACATTTAAAGGTGTTTTAAACTCATAAACTCCAAACATATTATCAAACAGTTTCCGAAAATTTTCAAACTTTATAATTTCATTACAATTGCAGTCAAGGGCTTCCGGAAAATTTTCCTTGAATTTTTGATACATTTAGCTATTTTTCCTATATTTAATTTTCTAAATCGATACAAATTCATGAAAAATCGAAATTTATTAAGAAAATTCCCCAAACTTTTTGCACTACTGTTATGCAACTTATATAAGTTGGGCCAAATATAAAAACTGATTTTCAAATAGTTTAACCCGATTTGTCTGATTTTTTTCTATTTATTCTAACAAAATAGATATAAATAGAAACAAGTTTCAAAAATTTTCCCAAACTTTTTGAACTAGTGTTATTAAATAAATAAAAGATGGGAAAAAAATAAAAGTTGGTTTCCAAACAGTTTAGATATTTTTCTTTGTTTTATTCAATTAAATAAGTATTATTTCATGAATAATTATTAAGCACTTAAGGAAAATTACCAAAATTTTTGAAAAATTCATATACAGTGTACATAAGTTGGGAAAAATACCAAATGTGATTTTCATATATTGGAGTCTGAGTTTTGGATTTATGTGTATTTAATCTTAGGAAAATAGAAAAAAGATAACATATAGAAGAGAAAAATCACCACACTTTTTATGTGGCATCCTAATGTAATATTAGATGTCCTGGCATTTGTTCATGAGTTTTGGGTAAGTAAAACTATTTTTCCTGATTTTAGTCCATTATATATTTAAAAATCGTGGAAAAATAGATATACATTATGCAAAATTTCTAAAATCTTTTTCTATGTATTCCACATGGTGTAGAAGTTGTGAAAAATCATAGATGATCATGTCACACTCCCTAACTACGTTTTATGTTTTATTGGAACTAAACAAAAAGAAAATTAAAAATCATACCAAACGGTAACAAAAATTGAAAAAACTGAATGAGAGGCATTAATTTACTTTAAGGGCCATCCACGAATTTATCTAGGATTTATGGACCTCAGAACGTATTTTGTATGATTTATGACCTTGTTTCGTTGTAACAATTACAATAAATCAAGGAAATGTCCAGATCATCTTATTTTCTTACTAGGATTCTAAGAAAATATTGTTTTTAATAGAAAAGGAGATTTAGATTTTTTTATGAATAAAATCCTTTACATGCACTATTAACAATGTACTTTGATCATCAAGCCTTTAAGCTTGATGTTCATCACATGCATCATGGTTTGAAGACCATGCATGGACATATTTTGTTCATAGAGATTTGTTCAAAGGAAATCTTGGATACATGTGGTGGATGAACATTTAAAACTAGTAAAAATCCATATTTTAGGGTTTGACATAGGTTTTGGTCCTTGGATTTCACCATCAAACAACATGCATGTTGTTCTTGGGTGAAATCCTACCACCATCATCATCAAACTCGACATTCATGTTTATGCACATGAGTTTTCAATAAGAATAGTGTGGGAGAAGAAGAAAGTGCAAGAAAACTTGGGAAACTTGAAAGAAAAGTGAAGGAGAATGAAGAATTTTTGTGATTACCTCTAAGAACAACACTTGAGGATGAACATTTTGTGCTTGAGAAGTGTTCTTGGCTGAAGAATTTCGTGAGTTTAGAGAGAGATTCGAGAGAAAAGGTGTGGTGGAAGTGTTGGAGTGTCAGATAGAGTGAAATAGGAAGATAGAGTGTAGGAGAAGAGTGAATGATTGAGATTTTTGGGGAAGAGACTTTCTTAGGAGGTGGTAGCCGAAATTATTAGGGTGGAGAGAGGGTTTCCCTCTCTTCCATTTTTATAAAATTCAAAGAATTTATAAAAATATCAATTTTTTAACAAATGTGAACTTTAATCTAGTTTTTATTCATAAAAACTTGATTTTTGGCTTATAAATTAAGGGTAATTGGTAATGACCTAAATGTTATTTCATTGGTTTTATTTTCCTAATTTTAATTGTTTTAAATTGATATTGTAACGTTCATTATTATTTTTATAGAATTTTTGAGGTGAAATTTTAGAACTTTAGGTTTTTAGGTTTTTTTAGGGTTTTGTGATTTTGGTAGATATTTAACAACATATAGGAGTGAAATTAGAAGATTTGAATTTATTTTTACGGTTTTATAGCCTTTTACAATTGTAACAAATGTTTGGAGTTTGTTGTAATTCGGGTATTGGCATTTCCTACTGTAGCTAGACACTTTACTAGAATCGTAAGAGTCAAGTATATTAGTCCTAGATTTTGGTTAGATCCAAGTTTCTATAAGATTGTGACCTTATTTCTACTACTAGGCCATGTCATGATGTGCATATATGGTTTATGAAAATATGCATGAGGAATTCTTGATCCTACTTTATTCCGAATATCGAATGGAAACCATCTCATGTTAGTTCAAATATATGTCGACGATATCATTTTTTGATCAACTGATCCAACAATGGTTGTTGAATTTGCAAAGCTAATGGATAGTCGATTCCAGATGAGTATGAATCGTGAATTAAACTTCTTACTCGGACTGCAAGTTAAACGTACCAACAGAGGAATCTTCTTTCATCAAGAGAAATATATTTCCGAACTTCTGAAGAAATATTCTATTGTCACCTGTGCCTCTACAATGGTTCCAATGGGTTTCAGACACAAGATCTTCCCGAACTCATCAAGTGTTGTTGTTGATCAGAAGAAGTATAGAGGAAGGATTGGATCGCTACTCTACCTTACTGCAATTCGTCCAGATATCATGTTCTCTACATGTCTGTGTGCTAGATTCCAGGTTAATCTGAAGATATCTCATCTTCTGGCCGTCAAGAAAATCTTCCGATATCTCCAAGTAACTAAGCACCTCGGAATTTGGTACCCTGTAAAATAAAAGTTTCCTTCTTCAAGCCTACTCTGACACAAACTATGGAGGACTTCACTTTACAGAAAACACACTTCTGGTGGTTGTCAACTTTTCGGTGGAAGATTGGTTAGTTGGTCATCGAAGAAACAGAACTGTATCGCTCTTTCAACAGATGAAGCGGAATACATTGCTGCTGCAAGCTATACCTCGCAAGTTCTATGGATGCAATCTCAACTTTTGAACTATGATCATCGATTTCAAAAGATTCCTATCGATTGTGACTCTCAAACTGCAATTACGATCTATCACAATCTACTTCAGCACTCCATGACCAAGCACATTGATATTCAGTTAGATTTTATTAAAGATCATGTTCTAAAAGGTAACATTGAGCTCATGTTGTTCCATCTGATGATGAAATTACTGATGTATTTACTAAGGCATTAGACAAAACCAAATTTAATAGGTTTCTGAACAAAATGGGAATGATGATGCCTGATCCTCAGTTCTTCTAAGAAGTTTGCACTCTCTAATGGAAAGATTAGAAAGTTCAATAATTGTGAACTAAAACTTTTTCTCCTTAGAATTGTTTCTTCTCAGAAAATAAATGATCACTATATGTCTTTTATTCTAAACTTCTGTCACACCCCGCTAAAGCGGAAACGCAAGATATGACAGCGATAAAGGTTTCATTGCAAAAGATAAAGATACATCACCATAGTAATAATTTAAAGTTTACAACCCATAATTTAAACAAAACAAAATACATGTTTTCCAAAATAACATTGTTCAAAAGTTAATTTCATAAAATAACTTCCACACGATGCAACATGCTCTATGATGATGAATCTTTATATCAACTTGCTAATTATTTCCTGAAAAATCATGTAAAATGAGGGTCAACTATGAAAATAGTTGGTGAGTTCACAGGGTTACTAAATCAAGGTGTTGTATAAAAGTTTCCAAAAATTAAATTTCATTTCTAAAACGTGTAAATAAGTTTTCATGTATGTAATAATGTTTGTATGCGCATAACAATCAACAATGAGTTCACAACCAAACCAATGATAGATGCCCTATCAAGATCTATGTTTATCGTTCCATAGATGAACATGGTAAAATGCACTCAAGCAATCGGGTGAGTAAGGAGTTGTCAATTCCTAATAACGCTATTCATAATGACCATTAGCTCAAAGAGTTAATGGTTGGAGTAAAGTGTAAGGGACTTAAGACGATATGACCTCATGTTTCAAGTTTCATACAAATACATAGAAAAATATCACAAAATATAGCAATCAAGTTTGATACAATTCAATATAGATACATCAAACATAAATAGCTAGGAAATGCTTTTCCACCCCAAAACATTTGAAAATGGAAAATTGGGGGAGGCGTGAATACTCACAATGTTTCAAGTTGGTACAAGTGGTGCCTTAGAATACACCAACACCTTACTACCGGGATCCTATGACATCACATATATACGCTTGTGAGTTTCTATGTCGAAATCTAACGCTAATATACTAAATTATACATATAGAGAAATGCCAAATTTTGTTCTAAGTATTGGTTTTTAATTATTTCGTAACAAGTTTTCTGAGATGGTGAAATTCATAACTCATGTGGTTAAGACAATTTTGGGTGTTGTTTTCCAGATTTTATAATATTAATTGAGGGTATTTCAACACATTTAAAGGTGTTTTAAACTCATAAACTCCAACCATATTATCAAACAGTTTCCAAAAATTTTCAAACTTTATAATTTCATTACAATTGCAGTCAAGGGCTTCCGGAAAATTTTCCTTGAATTTTTGATACATTTAGCTATTTTTCCTATATACAATGTACATAGGTTGGGAAAAATACCAAAGGTGATTTTCATATATTGGAGTCTGAGTTTTGGATTTATGTGTATTTAATCTTAGGAAAATAGAAAAAAGATAACATACAGAAGAGAAAAATCACCACACTTTTTATGTGGCATCCTAATGTAATATAAGAGGTCCTGGCATTTGTTCATGAGTTTTGGGTAAGTAAAACTATTTTTCCTGATTTTAGTCCATTATATATTTAAAAATCGTGGAAAAATAGATATACATTATGCAAAATTTCTAAAATCTTTTTCTATGTATTCCACATGGTGTAGAAGTTGTGAAAAATCATAGATGATCATGTCACACTCCCTAACTACGTTTTATGTTTTATTGGAACTAAACAAAAAGAAAATTAAAAATCATACCAAACGGCAACAAAAATTGAAAAAACTGAATGAGAGGCATTAATTTACTTTAAGGGTCATCCACGAATTTATCTAGGATTTATGGACCTCAGAACGTATTTTGTATGATTTATGACCTTGTTTCGTTGTAACAATTACAATAAATCAAGGAAATGTCCAGATCATCTTATTTTCTTACTAGGATTCTAAGAAAATATTGTTTTTAATAGAAAAGGAGATTTAGATTTTTTTATGAATAAAATCCTTTACATGCACTATTAACAATGTACTTTGATCATCAAGCCTTTAAGCTTGATGTTCATCACATGCATCATGGTTTGAAGACCATGCATGGACATATTTTGTTCATAGAGATTTGTTCAAAGGAAAACTTGGATACATGTGGTGGATGAACATTTAAAACGAGTAAAAATCCATATTTTAGGGTTTGACATAGGTTTTGGTCCTTGGATTTCACCATCAAACAACATGCATGTTGTTCTTGGGTGAAATCCTACCACCATCATCATCAAACTTGACTTTCATGTTTATGCACATGAAATTTCAATAAGAATGGTGTAGGAGAAGAAGAAAGTGCAAGAAAACTTTTGAAGCTTGAAAGAAAAGTGAAGGAGAATGAAGGATTTTTGTGATTACCTCTAAGAACAACACTTGAGGATGAACATTTTGTGCTTGAGAAGTGTTCTTGGCTGAAGAATTTCGTGAGTTTAGAGAGAGATTCGAGAGAAAAGGTGTGGTGGAAGTGTTGGAGTGTGAGAGAGAGTGAAATAGGAAGATGGAGTGTAGGAGAAGAGAGAATGATTGAGATTTTTGGGAAAGAGACTTTCTTGGGAGGTGTAGGCCGAAATTATTAGGGTGGAGAGAGGGTTTCCCTCTCTTCCATTTTTATAAAATTCAAATAATTTATAAAAATATCAAAGTTTTAAAAAATGTGAACTTTAATCTAGTTTTTATTCATAAAACCTTGATTTTTGGCTTATAAATTAAGGGTAATTGGTAACGACATAAAATTTATTTCATTGGTTTTAGTTTCCTAATTTTAATTGTTTTAAATTGATATTGTAAGGTTCATTATTATTTTTATAGAATTTTTGAGGTGAAAGTTTATAACTTTAGGTTTTTAGGTTTTTTAGGGTTTTGTGATTTTGGTAGATATTTAACAACACGTGGGAGTGAAATTAGAAGATTTTAATTTATTTTTACGATTTTATACCCTTTTTCAATTGTAACAAATGTTTGGAGTTTGTTGTAATTCGGGTATTGGCATTTCCTACAGTAGCTAGACAGTTTACTAGAACCGTAAGAGTCAAGTATATTAGTCCTAGATTTTGGTTAGATCCAAGTTTATATAATATTGTGACCTAATTTTTACTACTAGGCCATGTCATGATGTGCATATATGGTTTATGAAAAGATGCATGAGTCCGAGAATGACCTGAATTTCACAACAGTATCCCCCACTCAAAAAGAATTTCGTCCCAAAATTCAATTAATGTCGTCAATTGTCATCGCATGGAAAATTTGTGGATGTTTTTCCTTCATGAAGTCCTGACACTCCCACGTGTACTCCATCCTGCGTTTTGAGTTCCATCGAACTTTTACAATCGGAATCTTACTCCGCTTAAGTTGTTTGACCCCTCTGTCAAGGATGTCTATCGGTTACTCGATGAAATTCAGCATATCGTTGATCTTGATTTCCTCCAAAGGTACTATCAATGATTCATCGGCTAAGCATGTCTTGAGATTTGAGACGTGGAATGTGTCGGGAATAGCTCTTAACTCATGGGGTAATTTGAGTTTATATGCTACCGGATCGATTCTTTCAATGATCTCAAAGGGTCCAACATATCTTCGGCTTAGTCTTCCTTTCTTACCAAAGCGTACAAGCCCTTTCCAAGGCGACACCTTGTCTCCGACTTGGAATTCTAAAGGTTTCTGACGATTATCCGCATAACTTTTTTGACGATCTGTGGCGACTTTAAGCCTATCACTGATGAGCAATCTTGTCAGTTGTTTCCAGGATAAGGTCGAGTCTAGTCAATTGTCGCTCTCCTATCTCAATCCAACACAATGGAGAATGACACTTACGTCCATATAATGCTTCACAAGGGGCACACTGGATACCCGTGTGGTAACTGTTATTGTAGGAAAACTTGATTAGAGTGTAGGGTTCATATTGTGAGATGTCCAAGTGTCGTAGGTCATGTGTTGTGTCGAAGTCTGTATTGATATTTTTGTAATATGTATTTCATATTGTGAGATGTAACATACACGTTTTGAAATCGTGTTATGTAATTCGAAAAGTTAATAATATTATGTGAAATTGAGTGTTGAGTTCTAACAGATAGTTTTTACTAGAAATGAAGTAAAACTATGTTTAGAATCACTCATAAAATGTTTGAAATAAGTAAAGTTTTATTATTGAAAGTTGTAGATAATCTCGTTAGAAAGACGTAGGCGAAAACCTTGTCGAAATCCGAGTTATAACGAAGAAGTTATGACAAATCGAAGATCCGTGATAAAACCGACACGGTGCCGAATGACGTAAAAAGTAAGTTTTTGATAAACTACTTTTTAGCCTTAGTGATCTAAATGAAAGTTGTAGTATTCGTTAAACCGAGAAGTTCGATAAAAAGAACGCCAAAATCTGACTTCGTATGAGGAAGTTATGATTTTTACAAGTTTTAGCTTAGCAGTAGACAGCTAAAAACTCGAATTTTAGATCAAGTGATTTTTAGCCGACACAACCTAAACGAGAATCGAAGGTCTCGTCATTAGTAGAACAACGGTAAAAAGTCTGACGAAAACGGACGTCGGATGAAGAAGTTATGAATTTTTAACGGATTTACCAGTCCGAGTCTGTTAAAAATAATATATAAGTTGATAGTCGAATATACTCAAAAATATTAGGTGTTAACAAGATTATCGTGTTTGGATATTGGCTATTAACGGCGGTTGAGGATGTATTTTCCAGGTTGTCACATCCTCCCCCTGTTGAAGAAAATTTCGTCCCCGAAATTCAACTTGTAGTGCGTGGCATGGAGGCACCTTGGTGAGAAGATCTTAATGGATCTAAAACTTTTTGAATTATTCGTATGGCATAGTTTTATAGAAGTACTCTCTCTTCTTATGGTTTGTTATTGCAATGAGATTTGGAACTGTTTTGAGTTATGTTGTGAGGCTGATGGTAATGTCCATAAGTGTTTCATTTTTAAGGCTTTTAAGTTTTAATTATGTTGGGTATTTGCTGTCTAATGAAGGGTTGTGAGGCAATTGGATGTATATTCATGCTCCTAAGTTTTAAATTTATTGTCATTCTCTTAGTGCTTATATCCTTAGAGTCTTATTTCTGTTTTGTTTTACACTAAGAGGAAACCTAAAGTTCTTATCGACCAACTGTGCTAAGGTTCCACTGAACCTTTACTTTTTTGTTCCACGATCTTGTCATTTCTATTTCAGGAGTGCTTATGAGTTTACTTCGAGTTGCGGTTTCCTATCTCTAAATCATTTCGTGCTAGATGTAGTGGTCCTTCTAATTAGGTTATCTTATGTTTATGTTACTTTCGGACTTGGCCTATTTTAGTTATTCTTGACTTTTGTAGAGTTTTCTTGGAGTTCTACTTCTAACCAAACGGTGGAATTTTTTTCTAAAGTAATGGAAATGTTGTGGATCTACTTAACCTAGTTGTAACACCCTGACTCTCAGGTATAAAATTTTCACCTTTATATTCATTTTGAAAGGTCTACTCGACGAGTTGGATGCCCTGACTCGCCGAGTAGGAAAGATTTTGGCCGAGCGTCTTAAGTGGCCAACTCGACGAGTTGGAGGATATAACTCGACGAGTTGGAGCTGGAGGATGAAACCCTAATTTCCAGGGTTTTGTGTCATGCCCCCGAACTAGACGGCGGAAACGTCCGGGGGCTTGGTGTGACTTCATCCTTGTAGTATCATCACATAGTATATAATCGAAACATAACATCACCATCATCACACAAGTAATATAACAACATACATTGTTTACATCGAGTATTGTGCTTGAATATTACATGCCAACATAGTTAAAGTTTGACGAAACAAAATATAACAAAATATCCATTAGTTTGTTCTGCCCAACCTGCTTCAACGGTTTCCTGAGAATACAAGTTAATTTAAAAAGGTCAACATAAAAATGTTGGTGAGTTCATAAGCATGTTTGAGAAAATGATTTGTATAACTTTGTAGTCACAATAAAATCCTATATTTTCTTAAAACAGTTTAGTATGTTTGTGTCCGATCTTGTATTAATGCATGTGTGTTATTGTTTACTAGAATGCCAAAGAGAATGAAGAGAATGTAAAGAGAATGTAAAGAGAAGGTAAAGAGAATGCCCCCAGACAACCCGATGTTGTCTGTAAAAGAGAATGCTGGTAAAACAACCACCGAGGTTGCGTACCGACGCGAGTAAGTTACCGAGTAATCCAAAGAGAAATGAGAATGGTTTTCCCGTAAATTTATAATGTTAATTCCTCTAAGTGAGTCGTTATAACCATACTAGATAATGATAATTTCGCCTGTTTTAGCGTTTATGGACGCAGACGGAAATAGAATAAGGTTTTCTTCACCCTAGAGTGATTTAGTCTAACTATAGCGAACAACTAAGGTGTGGGGTGTCATCCCCATATAGATCTATACACAAATCCCCGCTCTCCCTCCAAGAGACTCTGGTTATAAGTACATTCTACGATCGTACACCCAATAGGTGTCAACCGACACGTCTCACTAGATCCTTAATCGAAATTTACGCGAAGAGAAACATATAAAGCACACTCCAGGCCCAATGAATCATGTAAGTAAACAACTAAGGCTCACTAAACATGTAAGTCATTTAAAGGCTCGAAAGGAATGAGATTATATAACATGGGCCCAAAATATATGTAAAAGGACAACTAAGGCCCATTTCACATGTGTGTTATTTACAGGCCCAAATAGCACGCAAGGAGTATCCAAGGTCTGTCGAGCATGTTAGTGGGTCAATAAGGCCCAATAAACATATAAAGAGTATTCAGGACCTATCAAGCATATAAATGGGTCACTAAGGCCCAATAACACGAGACTTGCAAAATTAACCCGTTTGTTAGTTTATTGTTTGTTTTGCTTCAATTATTTACCAAAATGACATAAAAGGCCCACCTTTTTGTAAAAATGACATTCTTGGCCCATTAAGCCAAAATTTTTAAATTAAGGCCCATTTATGAAAATGTTTACATTTGTAGTCCTTGTAGATTCTCAAATGTCCAAATTAACCATGTTTAGCAAAAAAATCCTTTTTGAACACCTACTAACCGTGAGTTACATAAAGTATACCCATATTTGGTCATTTTGTCACTTTTGGCCCTCTTATGCGATTTTGCTTAGTTTCAAGTAACTTGTATGTATTTTAAAACCACTTCTTTGTAAGATAAGTTGTAATGAGTGTTATGTTTCAACTAATAGCATCATATTTTAGTAGATATCTTAAGTTCATGGAGTTTAAACACATAATCACATATATAACATGAAAAACACACAAAATCATGCATACACACATAGATCTACACAAAACAATTTGTATTCTCCCCCAAAACAAAGTAAAAATCAAAAATAGCGGGTATGAACTCGCTTTGGCTTATTGTTCTCGGTTTGATGAAGAGTTTGAAGAAGATTTCGGCCCTAGATGTTTCCTTGAGGAGATTTTCGAGATCTGTGAAGTTCTAAGAGCATGGATCAAGAAAACATGTGCTTATGAGGATTGATCTATCATAAAATGAAATAAACCACTTTGAGTTTACATGATCTTACCTAGTATGAAGTTTGAAGAGATTTTCCTTGAGACACACACAAGTATAGACGAATATTAGGAAGGATAGAAGAGGTTTCGTTGAGTGTTCTTAGAGAGGAATGCTTAAGTGAGTTTGAGAGTAAAATAAAGGTGGTGGTGGTTTTTGGCTCTATGGTCGTGAATAAGAAGAGAGAAAGAGAGGAGAGAGGTTGAGATGTGATGGTTGCATTGAGACATGAGATTAGTATGGAAGTTTGTTGGATAATGGCTTGGAAATCCATCTTGTAAACATGAGGTGGCACTCTTAATATCCATTGCTAATTTGTTTTTTTAAAGTGGGCCGTGAATGGGAAAGGATGGGTTCACGGCCCAAATGAGTTCACAGCCCAATTAAGATGAGGAGATGGGTTCTCGGCCCATCAAGGTTAAATAGAATGGTTCACGGTCCATTATGGCCCATGACAAATAAGTGAGTGATTTTAGGCCCAAATTGGCCCAATTGCTATGGTTTGACAAATGTGGGCCCAACTAGAGCCCAAATGGGTTTCATAGGTCCAAAATCATCAAATAAAAGGTTTACTGGTCCATTAGGCCCAATAAGAGGATCCTAGTCCATATTAAATATGAACCGTAATATTTAGGGTTTTCAACCCATTGTAAAGTATGCATTGTATTAGATTCTTGAACTTCACTCAGGAGTTTTGATTCAAAATGGATGATTTTGATTGAGCATAGCGTATGATATCCACTTCAATTACAAGTTATACGATAATTGATGTTTACATGAGGACAAAATTTCCTAGCTAAGAAAAATGCTAGTTGTGAAATTTTGCGCCCTATTTAAAGGGTCATTAGCCTACCTTAGCCTCCCTTACAGCCCCCCCCCCCTTCAGCTCAGAAACCCTAAGTCATGTTTACTCTCCATATTTGTATGTTTTAAGCTTGAAAGGTGGATCTTGGTGAGAAGAGCTTGAAGTTCAAGAAGCTTGGATCAAGGATAAGTTGTAGATCCGAATCCTACTCCATCTTAGCATCACATTGAAGGTAACAAGTCGTTACCTTGGCTCTCCATTAGGTAGATCTCTTCATTCATGGGTTTAGAGCCCTTTTTAGTGTATTTTTGGGGTATTTCCGGATTTGGGGAATGATCTGAGGTTGCAACTTCAGATCTGGACTCCTTTAGCCCCTTATTGTCATAAAGTTTCAGTCTTTGTCAAGCTATGACCTTCTCTTTTCCTTAATCTTATTCTTTAGCTTAGTTTTGGCTCTTATGAACTTGTATGCACGTAAAGTTTGCAACTTTACGTGATAACTAGGCCCTAGGAGGCTAGATCTACCAATTGGAGCTTTGGAGTGGCTCAAAATCATCTGGACAAGAAATGGACTGTATGAAATCGATGAGTCAGATAAGCCGACTCGACGAGTTGGGAAGGGTTTTCCCGTTGTTTGGTTTTTGCATGGACTCGGCGAGTCAGTAAGAGGACTCGACGAGTCAGTAGGGGTTTTCCCCGACTTCTGGACATGCATGGACTCGACGAGTTGCTAGCTGCACTCGACGAGTCGGGTCAATATGGGCCGTTGACTTTGACCAAGGGTTGACCAGTTGGACTTTGAGAGTATTTGGTAATTGGGATTCTAATGGACTTGGTCCTATGGTGTTGATAGGTGGTTGAGTCCGTGGCTGCGATTCGAGAGTCTTGCATTATCATTAAAGTTCGACATCTGTGAGGTGAGTTTTCTCACTATGCTCAAGTGTCTAAGGCACCAAGGCCTACCCTTTTGGATTGTTATCCTGATATGTTATGCTAGTACGAGCTGTTAGATTAGTGTCCTAGTAGATAGGATGGTATCATGTTGCTATGATCTGTTAGATCAGTATCCTGATAAATAGGATGATGTTATGCTAGTATGATCGGTTAGATCTGTTTTGTTTGTCTATGGATGTTGTGTGATTATCTGATATATGTGCACATGTTTGATTGGTGGTTGAGGCTCATCTGCTTTGTGCGAGACCCAACAGACCTGGGAATTCCAACCCGATGGTTGTGGGCCGTGAGTATTCCATCCCGAGGATGATTGGACTCGTAGTATGAGGGCATTCCAACCCGATGGTTGTGGGCCTGGGGTATTCCATCCCGAGGATGACTGGACCTATAGTATGTTGGCATTCTAACCCGATGGTTGAGGGCCTGGGGTATTCCAACCCGATGGTAGATTGGACCCATAGTATATTGTTTGTGTTTATGTATATGTTGATGTGTATATGGGTATTTTTGGGGGAACTTGTTGGGTTTTGGTATAATACAACATCCTATGGTGCACATACAACCCTAAATACCTTGGACCTATGTTTTCACTAATTATACATGCAAATGGTTTCCAAGGTATTGAACCTATAGCTAGCATGCAATTTTCATACAAACTACATAAAATACTAGATAGAGTAACATACCTTTTGTGTGGCTGGAAGTCTTGATGTATTTGGCCTTAAGAACTTAGCCCCAATAGTGTGGAAGCCTCAAGTGGAATCACAACACATCATGGACAAAGGATGAACTTGAGAGAGAATTCCATGCACTCTAAAACCTTCATGAACTCCAAGAAGATGCACACACACTCTAGGGTGTGACTAGGGGTGGCCGTTTTAGGTCATAACATATGTATTTATATGTGTTGAATTCTAAGAGTCATGGGTATAACCCAAACCCATATCCATGGATTTTATGATCCATGGTTCATGTGGCCCAACTCTTTATGTATCCATACATAAACTTGGTCTAACATGGATCATAAGCCCAACACATATAAATATAACTAATTACCATAATTAGTCCCCATAGTTTTAATTAGTCTCTTTTGATCACTAAATTAATTCCAAATTAATTCTTGATCAATACTAATTAAAACATATGACTTCATATTAATACATTAGAACTTATAATATATTAATAAATCATATATAACCTCTTCTCTCAAAAGTCCATCCTAACAAATTGTCCTGATGATATGCAACCCAAATGGACCATGATACTCTCGGGTCGAATACATACCAATAATAGTTATGGGCTTAGACACCTAATCCAACAGTCTCCCACTTGGATAAGTCTAAAACTATTATTGCGTATGACTCCAAAACCCGACCAACAATCGTAGCTCTTAAAGCCGCTGTCGAACTCTGAACAAATCAATGACGCGTCCATTAGATAAGGGATCATATTTTCCTCCATTCTAGATATCATATGGACTGAGACATGGATTATAATCATTCTCTCTGTGCATTTGTTATTTCCCGATTTCCGATTTATGACGACTGACTAATTGAACAAATCAAATTCGTCCAGGCCCGGCCGAGCACTTACGTTTGACATCACCAAATCATCGAGGGGCCCACAGATATCGCTTTTATCCCTTTAAGGGTAAAAGGAATGAATAAACTTCGACTTATATGCTTGTTCTACTACTTGTTGAATCATACACAAAGGCACGTTTTATAACATCGAGTTACCAAATGCGTTTACGTGCAATCAATGTATAACCAACTCATAGGCAACAAGTCATATCTCTAGGTTTGAAGAATATAAGATATTATCGTCTCATGATCACTCGTGATAAAATCCATGAAGTGAGTCAAATGAGCGTGGGTTTAATCCAATACTCGAATCTCATTCCAGGAGCACTCATGAATGTTGCAGCAACTTTTGCTATGTCCACTACCTTGGACATCTACAAACCCGATTCATGACAGTCTTGCCTTAATACCTACTTCCAACGTATTATCGACTGTGGATGGTTTGAATAACTTAGTCATTCGGGAAGAATAACCTAGCTATTCTGGAAGTCAAAACATGCAAAGTGAAACACAAGAATAATACTAATCACTCTATGGTCCCAAGCACCTTTGAGAGTAAATAAAACACCTTTTATTTAAACACCATATTGATTAATCATTATTCATTGTATAATGTTTCAAATAATCAACTTTATACTTGAATTAAAACAATAGTTGTCCCATGCTCCAAGCATGTAAACTATGTTTTCTAAACACTAGTCATGCCATACACCAAGTATGCACACTATGTTTATCTATGATCTTTACTTTGTGAAATAGATCAATTGAACATGATTCCAATGATGCTCATTTCACAATCCCAAATCTTTATCGCAAATGTAAGAATTCCAAATTCCTACCATTTAACGAAATCTGTTAGATTCTAAACTTATATGCATTGATCCTCTCGTAATGACTATGCACAAAGTCACAAAGACTTGTCAACAGACATTACAGAGTATTCCAATGGAGATCAATTCCATGGAAATGAAGTCTCACATTCAAAGTACATTCCTTTGAACATCCTTCTTGCATTAAGTTTTCTAATCTTACATAGATTTGAAGAACAACTTCCACCTATGGAAACCTTTCCAGATTCCCATTTTGACTATCACTTCTGAACAAGAGTTACCTCTTTTCAGAATATGTTAATATGGTTCTACCAGAATTAACAATATACTTCCAATTGTCCGTGAGCAACCAATCTTTGGTAAACCTTAGATTGTCCTCGACAATTGCTTAATCATTTTAGTCATATCCAATTCTAGACTTTTCCCTTCTTAATGCCTTAGGCATTCGGAAAATTTAGAAAGGATAAATATTACAGCATATACAATCGATCCTATATCCGAAGCATATGGGACACGATTCATGATATCTCACATAAAGACGTGGTCATAGACCAGTCTTTTGCTACAATATATATATTTTTTTTATTTGCCATGTTCTCAAAATTTGACTATGAAGAGGAATGCCGTAATCATAATCGAATTTTGAGAACGCAATATATATAGAGTTTCCTTATGTTTGGCCATTCCAACATAAAATTCATATATATATATCCTTGACTAAAGATGATCAAAATATCAATCTAAGATTTTAGAATTGAAATGAAGTATAATTTCCTCTCCCTTAATTATAGCAAAACAACTTTTCCCAATTGAAACCTTTTGTTTTCTACAATTAACACTTAACATAATGATCACGCTCCCACTTACATGATATTATTAGCATATCACTTATGCTCCCACTAGCTTTGACATGTATCTAGAAGTCAGTTGGACTTCTAGAAATCAATACTTTATTGACTTTCTTACCAAAGTTCAGACTTCTGATACAAGATGCTTTGATAAAACTTTATCAAAATCATACACCTTTCCTTAGATAGCTCATATGTGTGTCTAAACAATTTTAGAACTATGAAAAGGGATGCCATAATCATAGTCTCAATTGTTTAGACCTTTGCCACTTCTCACAAGTCCATGTTAGTGTGCCGGTTAACCACACACGCTCCACTAACGACTTTGAAAATGCAAATAACACACTTGCTATCTACTTAAAGTCTACTTAGTGAAAGCGTTTCCTCACCATCATTTTCATGAATCGGAGAGAAACCTTATGACACTTAGATTTTATGGTGAATGAGTTCCTATCCATGTGAATTTGTCAAAACCATAATCACAAGACAAGGTTAGTGACAAATCCAAACTCATATGGGTCGAACTTCTGCAATCTTAATTTCTTGCCACTTGGCAGCACAAGGGCCTGCCATTGCTTCCAAGTTGTTATGCACCCAATGCAAAACCAACTTTAACTGGAATGGGCACAAAAATGTCAACACGATAGGTTATAAACCTCAAGTCGTGTGCTAATGAAGAACTTCAGGTTTTTATTCTTGATTAGTTCTTGGAACTTTCAAGAGCTTTAAGACTCCCACTGTCCTCTTGACATATAAGACTCTCTTGTCAAGAACCATTTCTTATCAAGGGTCAGTGCAGATTCTTATCAAGACTAACACTTCACATAATTGGCCTTAGTTGGTCTGTGTTTAACACAAAACATCACAACTTACCAATTTCAAATGTACAAGAGTAGAGACACATTTTACTCTTACACTTGACAAGTGTTACAAACCTTCCTGAAGATATGTCACTCGAGTTACAATCTTGGAGTATGACTCTAAGACTTGTTATGGAACGAAGTATGATTCATCTTTTTGATCTAACCATTCCTACAATTCAAGATTCCTCTTGTTAGTCATAAGAATGCACTAAGATGTCCTTAGATGACTAATTGTGATATGGTTTCTTAATCATTAAGATGATCACAAACATGATACTAAAGTACTCTCCCATCTTTTCAGATTTGAGAAACTTTTATCTTTCTGCCTAATTTGATTCTTCTCATTCGTTCTGCCATACATTGAAACTTTTGCAATGTTTCAGAATTATACTTAAACTTGTAAGTATAACCATATTTACTAAACCTTAGTAAATCATGACGAATAGGCTTATCGATCTTTGTGGTGGACTTGACCAGTGCACAAGAATGTGTACTCGATCCCTTAGTCCTTCACTTGACTCACATATACATGTAAACAAGGAATTAATCTTAATTTTCCAAAGTTAAAAATTCTCATTCTTCATACAACTTGCATGATTCCAAGTTTCTACCCTACTGAAACGTGGGTGATGAGAATCTTTCCTTATTTGGTAAATTATGACACTACCACAGTCGAAAGAATCAAATCCATTTTCCAATATTGCTATCAATGGAAACATATAAACAAAAATTTCTCACAAATTCCACTGTAAGGATATTTTAAAATAAAAAACTTTTCTTTTATTTTAGAACTTTGCGGAAAAACTTATCCTTACAATGCAAATGCATGTGAAAAACTATGTTGTTATGTATTCCTAAGCAATCTATCACAACTCTTTAAGTAACAACTCAAAATTCTTCCTTTAAGCTTCCTCTTCACTTTGATTCTTAAAACATCAAAATGTGATCTAGTCACATCATGTAATAAGAATCTCCAAATAGGAACTTAATAGAGTTAGATAATGGACTTTACCTGAATTAGAGTCAAAACTTTTGACTTTACCGTCCTTACAGACTATCAGGTAAATTTGGCCAGCTTCGCAACCAATGCCCCTTCCTTTGGCATTAGAAGGTTTGGGAAGTCGATCTTCTAATCAAGTTTGCTTTTACCAGTGCTCAAAATCATTGCTGACTCAGCAGCACCAAGCAAATAGGTAAGATCATTAAGGGTCAAGTCATGGTCTGTCACATAGTAGTCCCAAAGGAACTCACTATGTGACTTAGAAAGTGAATGAAGAAACAAGTTAACAATCAACTTCCTCAAGACCTTGACACCCAACTCTCCCGGGTTGTAAATATGTGACTTCATCTCCAAGATGTGAGCACACATAGACTTTGCTTGCCAATAGGGCCTGAGTGACCTTGAACTTGTGAGTTAGGGAGAATAATTGGAGGGGGTGGAGGAAGTGAAATTCCAAGAGATTTGGGAAGATCATAGATGTATAAACTAGACATCTACAATGGGAGATCTTCAAGTTAGTTGATTTTTAAGTCCTTAATATAACACCCAATATGAAATATTAAGGCTAGGACCCAACACAATATTTTACAACTTGGAAGAGGGATGCCGTAATCCAAGCTATAAAATATTTGAAGGTAGGCGAATGACGATTCACCAATTTCCACCATGTAAAACGAAATAATTTATTAGGTTTTAATTGGTTTTGAAACTCCTAGATCTTTTGAGATTCATTGAACTTTTCAATGGCATGTTTCAATCTCGATTGTGCCCTCTCAGATTTTGTGACCGGGATGCCGAGGATCACAAAACAAGGTGTGAATAACCATGAAAATTCACTTGGTACCCTTAATATTATCACCTAATCGATGTGCCGGTTAACCACACACGCTCCACCGATCTATGATAAACATTAAGTTACCCTTCGCCACTCTTAATATTATCACCTAATCGACTTGGTAAGGTACAAAGTGTAAATTTGATGGGTTAGCACCAAATTCACATTTTCCTAAGTAACTAAGATTGGGAATTTATAAGTGTTTAATTACTTAGTATTTATCATTAATACTTTTAATGAAGGGAGAATTATAGTCTTGTCAAACCTGTTCGGCTAACGACCCTCCACCAGTCAAGGAAGCGGTGGGTGAGAGTGGACACCCATTAAACTGCCATTTTATAGGCAGTAACCTTATACCCCCTTATAGACCGGCTTCGTGAATGAGGCCTACTAACGGTAAGACTGACTTTTACTCTTATACATATATATAAATATTAAATCTATAATATTATAATAGTATAAGGGTTGAATTTTAAACTATTAAAATTCTAAGGGTTTAACTTGGAACTAAAGTATTCATGGGGGGAAACTTTACAAATTCCAAAACTTGAAGGCAAGTTTTGAACAATTCAAACACCTTTTTCAATTCCATAACTTAAAGTAGTTTTAATAAAAACTGTTCAAGTTCCATAACTTGAGGACAAGTTGTGGAAGACTTTAAAAAACATTTAAGGAAAAAAAAACTCTTCATTTTCATAACCTATGAGTTTAAAGTAGTTTAATGGATAAACTCTTCAAGTTCCATAACTTGAGGACAAGTTATGGAAGACTTTAAAATCATTCAAGAAAATAAGACTCTTCATTTTTCCTAACTTATGGAAATCTTATGAGTTTAAAAGAATCATAAATGTGACTTTTCATATAACTTGAGGAGAAGTTACAAAAACACATTTTATGAGCAACTTTAAGATTAATATGGATTGAAAACAAATTATCACATAACTTTTCTATTAATCTAGACTAACTCATAAGAACAAGACAATTCAAATCAAACTTTTTCATGAAATTAGCCTAACCATTAAACTAATACAAAACATGAATCTATTGACAATTATCTTTGAAATTGGTTTAGCATGAACATTACCACATCAAAAACAGGTTTACAAGACAAAAAACAGCTTAGGGTAATGTTTCTAGTCCAATTCCAGCCTTAAAAGTCGAAAATATGCTGTCAGGGGGTCCTACTCGTCGAGTGCATGAACCAACTCGACGAGTTGGATGAATTTCTTCATGGACTCGGCGAGTTCATCAGTGGACTCGGCGAGTCCAGTGCCCTGACAGCCAAAATTTTCGATTTTTCAGCCATTTCAGCAAGTATAACATGAAAACAAGCCTTGTCTCTGATACCACTGTTGGGTTTTGGTATAATACAACATCCTATGGTGCACATACAACCCTAAATACCTTGGACCTATGTTTTCACTAATTATACATGCAAATGGTTTCCAAGGTATTGAACCTATATCTAGCATGCAATTGTCATACAAACTACATAAAATACTAGATAGAGTAACATACCTTTTGTGTGGCTGGAAGTCTTGATGTATTTGGCCTTAAGAACTTAGCCCCAATAGTGTGGAAGCCTCAAGTGGAATCACAACACATCATGGACAAAGGATGAACTTGAGAGAGAATTCCATGCACTCTAAAACCTTCATGAACTCCAAGAAGATGCACACACACTCTAGGGTGTGACTAGGGGTGGCGGTTTTAGGTCATAACATATGTATTTATATGTGTTGAATTCTAAGAGTCATGTGTATAACCCAAACCCATATCCATGGATTTTATGATCCATGGTTCATGTGGCCCAACTGTTTATGTATCCATACATAAACTTGGTCCAACATGGATCATAAGCCCAACACATATAAATATAACTAATTACCATAATTAGTCCCCATAGTTTTAATTAGTCTCTTTTGATCACTAAATTAATTCCAAATTAATTCTTGATCAATACTAATTAAAACATATGACTTCATATTAATACATTAGAACTTATAATATATTAATAAATCATATATAACCTCTTCTCTCAAAAGTCCATCCTAACAAATTATCCTGATGATATGCAACCCAAATGGACCATGCTACTCTCGGGTCGAATACATACCAATAATAGTTATGAGCTTAGACACCTAATCCAATAGAACTCACTAAGCTTCGAGCTTACAGTTGTTGATTTTGTTTCAGGTACTTCTGATGATTGCGGGAAGGCGAAGGCGTGATCGTACACCTCCTATTATTTATGATTTGATTCTGGGATATTTTGACACTGAACTATTTTGGAAACAAGTTTTGTAATAATCAATGGTTTTGGAATGTTTTAAAAAAGTTTAAATTTGGTATGATTTTTATGGATGTTACAAGTTGGTATCAGAGCCTTGGTTTGGGTGAATTGGAGGAAACACTCACGTGTCTCCAGTCTCAAACTGGGGACAAAGTTTTAAAATGATTTTCTTAAAATGCTTTCAAAATAATAAAGGAGGATGCAAGTGTACGATCAGCCGGAGCTCGCGGATAGACCCCAAAATACCTTACGGATTATTTGATTTATGTGATATATTAGAACAACATGCTAGTACTAGGCTAGGGATCTTCAGGAATTGCATGATAAAGTTGCCTAATTATATGATGCCTGATAGACTAGGGTTTTCCTTATATGAAATTAACATCATTACTGTAGTTGCTTAGTGTATGCATTACGACCGTACATAATTAAGATCTTATAGCCTGAGAATGTTTGGTTTGGCCTTATTTCCTGTTCTTGTTTGATGAAGGGCTTAGGGTAGGATCAGGTATTCGAAAGTCTATAGGGTCCATCGTTATGTATGGCTAGCATACACGAGTGCTGCAGGGTTGGTGGAAGTTTCATGGATGGGTTGTTTTGGAAGAGTTCGCCAGTCATGAGATAGTTAGCCTTCCTCTAAAAGTGAGGGTTGAGCGATCACCATGCATATGTATGTTGTTAGGGCGTTGTGTTGATACTTGAGACAAATATGGGTAGGTGTGGAAGGTAGTATGGGCCCGTACTACTGAAAGCACAGGACCCATACGCATAGCAAGGAAGTCACAATCCCTAGGGCTTAGTTGGGAGTTGGTTCCCTGTTATTTATGTGGATTATCTGATATCTTCCTGGTATATTTTCAGTATGGTGGTTACGAGGCGTTTTGTGACTGGATCCGGATCGGGATCAGGGCAGGATGATCAGGATGCCCCGACAGCGCCCGAGATTATTGGCCAGGGTGGGCCAGCGTTGACAGAGGATCGTGTCAGGGAGATCATCCGCGAGGAGGTGGTCGAGATTGTCCGGGGTCAGATTCAGGAGATGTTTGGGTCTATTAAGACCGCTATGATAGAGTATTTTGATGACATATATGCAGCCCTTACTGAGACGGCTGTCGCGGTAGCTACATGGGCTGTAACAACGGCAGGGGAATGAGCCAGTCGGGCTTTTTAGTATCGGGACTTCGACAATACAAATCCCCCTTCTTTTGATGGGACTCAGGACCTCATCAAAGCCATGAGGTGGCTATCTGACGTGGAGGGGTATTTATTCACGTGCTCGTGTCCTACTGACTAGAAGGTCAGATGTGCCCTGAACCTGCTGAGGTCTGGGGCAAAGGACTGGTGGAGATTGATGATTGGATCGTATTCTGATGACCAGAGGGCTGTGGTTACTTGGGAGAAGTTCAGGGATATGTTCCGCTCTCGCTACATCACACGGGTTGAGCGGGAGCGGCTAGCTTAGGAGTTTCTGGATTTGAAACAGGATGGTGAGACAGTGGTGGAGATCACCCGCATGTTTACTGAGAGGGCGATGTTCTGCCCGGAGTTTGGTTCTGAGCAGGCTCAGATGACACGTTATCTGAGCATGCTCAAGACTAATATTCGACAGTTTGTGGCGACCCAACATTGTGATACGCTTCTGGATTTACAGAAGGCTGCTAGGCAGCGTGAGTTGGAGATTGAGCTACAGTTGAGGGAGCAGCGGAAGGCCCCGACACAGTCACAGCCGGCGCCAAAGCGGTCCAAGACCACTGATACTAGGACTAGAGGAGAGTCAGGTCAGACTTGTTTGAAGTGCGGGAAGGCTCATTCGGGGGTTTGCCGATCGGGGAGCGGGTGCTACAAATGTAGCAAGCAGGGCCATATTGCTAGGGATTATAGGCAGCAGACTCCAGCTCCTGGGGTCAGATTATGTTATCATTGTGAGAAGATGGGCTATATGAAGGTCCAGTGTCCCCTACTAGCCGCCAAGCCGGCGCAGGCTCCTGTGCCGGCTACACTGAGGATCAGTGACGGGAGTCAGGGTCGAGCAGCGCCCCCGAGGGCTCAGGGACGCGCCTTCCAGCTTACAACAGAGGAGGCAAGGGCAGAACCAGACGTCGTTACTGGTATGTTTTTATCCCTTATCTTACTGATTATATATCTATTTTGTGCTTATATGTTTGTACCTGCGATTAGGTACGTTTTTAGTGAACTCCTTACCTGATTTGGTATTATTTGACTCGGGGGCGAGTCGTCATTTGTTTCTTAGTCTTTCAGTAGGGAGTTCGGGTTGCTAGTGGGAGAGTTAGAGTGTCTGTTGCGAGTCTCCATCGCCAACGAACACGGGGTTTCTGCTTCTTCGGTCTATCGGGGTTACGTATTGGAGATTTTCGGAGTATCTTTCCCGATAGACCTGATTCCGATTTCCATGGGGGATGTATGTGTGATTGTGGGTATGGACTGGTTTAGTCGTTTCGGTGCCATGATTGACTGTGAGGGTCAGCGGGTAGTAGTTCGAACCCCAAGTGGGGGAGAACTGATTGTTTACGGCGAGGGCACCAGACTGGGATCAGGGTTTTGCTCGGCTGCCAGGGCTCGACAGTACATTCAGCACGGATGTGCGGGTTATATAGCGTATGTGGTGGATATGCGGGTCAGGGATCAGGTTTCAGTATCAGAGGTTCTAGTAGTCAGAGAGTTTGCCGACGTGTTTCTCGAGGAGTTACCAGGAGTGCCTCCTGAGAGACAGGTCGAGTTCAGGATCGACCTTGTGCCACGTGCGGCCCCTATCGCCAAGGCGCCGTACCGGTTGGCACCAACGGAAATTCAGGAGCTGTCATCACAGCTTCAGGAACTGCTGGGCAAATAGTTCATTCGTCCGAGCAGTTCTCCATGGGGAGCGCCGATCCTCTTTGTCAGGAAGAATGATGGTTCACACCGGATGTGCATTGACTACCGGGAGTTGAACAAGTTGACGATGAAGAACCGTTATCCACTCCCGAGGATTATGGATCTTTTCGATCAGTTGCAGGGAGCATCTTGGTTCTCCAAGATAGACTTGCGGTCTGGGTACCATCAGGTCAGAGTTAGGGAGGAGGACGTGGAGAAGACCGCGTTTCGAACTCGTTATGGACATTACGAGTTCGTGGTGATGCCGTTTGTGACATCCCCTAATTTCTCGGCCAGAAAAGACCGATTTAATTTATGCTTTTTAAAATAAAATCAGAGAAATCTTTTTAAAAGATGTTGCGGAATTGGTCCCCAAAACAAAACATGATAAAAGTTTTTCAAAACCTTTCTTTAAGAAATATATAATTTCCTTTTATATCAAAACCTCGGGATGTCATGTTCCGATACAGATCAAAAGCATAAACAAGACATTATAAGCCTTACAACAGTTATTTATAACTACTGGCCTATATTCCAAAAATCAGTCATCATCATCATCCGACTATGCTCGGGGTCCACTCCCTATAATCATAAAAAGCTGAGAGGGTCAGGCTTGGAAGCCTGGTGAGCATATAGGGTTTTCAACCCAAATAAATTTAATGTACTTAAACATCAATCAATCAACGAAATTACCCCAACCCCATTATCTTATTAATTTCTTAAGGGTTTACCCTAAGATTCAACTATCACTCCTTCCTAAGGATTCATCCTAAGGAATAGGCACAAGGTCACACCATCGCCAGGGTTTATAAAACAGGTGCTAAGTCCATAGCTCTCATTTATCGACAGTATTATTGACAGTATTCGCCCCTGTCATACATGTCAATGGGTTTTTAGAGTACGCCTGATGAACGTATAGTTCACACACCTACAGGTTGCAAGCCTGCTAGTGTTCCACAGACCGTCTAGAATAGTCCATGGTTGTCATCCATACTCTGTTGAATGACGGGGGCCAACGTTTGGGTAAGGGCTTTTCTCATATTTCACCACTCACCCTTAACTTATGATCTCCTTTCACCACTCACCCTCAACTTATGATCTCCTTTCACCACTCACCCTCAACTTATGATCTATATCACTGATCATCTCATTTATCCAACTCACCTTTCATCACACACCCACTATTTCATCTACCCATGTTTTACCCAACATTTTTGTAGATAAAAATACATATACAGTTTAAATCATTTAAAAACATGTATAAATCACTCCTTCAACATCCAACTCAAATAAACAAACAATAAATATTCACACAACACTTATTTTATATAAAAATACTTCATATCTATGTGTAAGGTGAAAGTAAGTACACACTCACCTGATTTAATGAAAATCGGGCAGCAATTCGTTTCCTAAAACGATCGTTTCTAATAAAACCGGGAGTTTTATTCAGAAACCGGGCTCTGCGAGGGTCGGGCTTCGAAACCGAAAAGATAAATTTTCCGGGCTTCTCGGGCACTTCGTGGCTTATTCTGGGGGTTATAATTGATACCGGGGCTTTGAAGGAAGTTAGAATGAAAGAAATATGAGTTTAGGGGCTAAAAGTGACACTTTTCCAAAATATACCCGGGAGGTCTCACACCCTCCTATATATAGGCTGCGAGCCTCCTGATCCAACGACTGAGAAGCCTCCAGGCGGCGCAGATCCGGAGTGAGGAGCACGTGGGTTGCGCATGCGAAGGGGCTGCTGGCAGCTCCTGATTGGACCGAGGTCTAGTGGTCCGAGGTAGAGGGTTCGTGGCATCATGCGAGGGTTTGGACACGAGGAAAGGGGCACGCGTCGCCTTCTCACTGGACCGCTTCGGATCAGCTCAGCAGCTCGGATGACTCAGCACAATTTCGGACACGTGGCATGTTCTAAGCGAGGACACGTGGCCGAAGTCCACCTATGCGAAATTCCTCGGTTTTGGGGATTTTTCTCGTTTTTCGCGCCAAAACTTCTAAAATCCATAACTTTCGCATAGGAGCTCCGTTTTTGACGTTCTTTATATGCACGCGTAGGTAAAATTACGCTCTACAACTTTCGTTTAGACTTTGTCGGCTAATTTTGACTTTATATTTTATATTATTATTTTTAACAGACTGGGACAGGAAATCCGTTAACAATTCATAACTTCTTCATCCGACGTCCGTTTTCGTCCGACTTTTTACCGTTGTGCTACTATTTACGAGACCTTCGATTCTTCTTTAGGTCGTGTCGGCTAAAAATCACTTGATCTAAAATTCGAGTTTTTAGCTGTCTACTGCTAAGCTGAAACTTCGAAAAATCATAACTTCCTCATACGAAGTCAGATTTGGGCGTTCTTTTTATACCTACTCTCGGTTTAACGAACACTACAAGTTTCATTTAGATCACTAAGGCTAAAAAGTAGTTTATCAAAAACTCACTTTTTACGACATTCGGTACCGTGCTGGTTTGTCGTGAAACTTCGACAGGTCATAACTTCTTCGTTATAACTCGGATTTTGGCATTCTTTATATATCCGTAATCCTTGTCACCAACACTAAAACTTTCTTAATAAATATTGGCTTTATCTAATATTTATTTTCGACGCTGATTTTTATTTTTAATTAATTAACTCCTAGTAATTAAGCATAAAACACATAAAACAAATAATATTCACATAATTCCTTTTCATTTCTTCAAAATGAGTCAGAAAGGTTAACCTAGACTATCACGTCAATATTAATGCCTAGCCTAGAAACACGGGCATTACAATTCTCTCCCCCTTAGGATGATTCCGTCCCCGGAATCACACATCGACAAACAACTACGGGTAGCGACTCACCATGTCACTCTCCGTTTCCCAGGTGGGATTTGGCCCATTTATATGTTTCCAACGCACAAGCACTAAATCGACCATCTTGTGTTACATCTTCTTAGTCTTACGGTCAACGATTGCCTCAGGTTCTTCAATTAACCTTCTTGTTTTCATCCAACCTTAATTTAGAAATGGGAATTATGTCAGGCACACCTCCCGTGAACTTCCTCAAATAACACATAAAAAGTATTATGAATACACCCTCTAGTTCTTCCGGTAATTCTAGCTTGTAAGCTTGATTCCCGATCCTCTGAAGAACTTTTAAATGGTCCAATAAACCTTGGACTCAACTTTCCCCTTCTACCAAACCTTATAAGTCCCTTCCACGATGAGACTTTAGGTAAAACCGAATCTCCAACTTTGAATGATATCGGTTGTCTTTTCTTGTCAGCATAGCACTTTTGAGCAGCTAACATCCTTTCTCTAATCACTTTCAACTTTTCAGCTGTCTGATGGACTATTTCAAGTCCCATAAAGTGCTTTTCCTCAGCTTCCAGCCAACATGACGACGCTCGACACTTTTCTCCGTACAAAGCGTGATAAGGTGCCATCTAGATGTTCGAGTGGAAACTATTATTATAGGAAAATTCTACTAAAGGTAAATGTTCATCCCAGTTACCTTGTAATTCCAGGGTACATGCTCTCAGCATATCCTCCAATGTTTGAATTGTTTGTTTGCTCTAACCATCGGTTTGCGGATGGTAAGTTGTATTCAAACACAACTTGGTAACCAATTCCTCTTATAAACTCCTCCAAAACCTTGAGGTAAAACGGCTATCACAATCAGTTACAATCGTTAACGGAACACTGTGAAGCCTCACAATTTTCTTCACGTAAGAATTCACAAGTTTATCCATAGACCATTTCCCGTTGGCTGCTATGAAATGCGCACTCTTAGTGAAGCGATCAACGACCACCCAAATCATGTCGTGACCGTTCCTTGTTCTGGGTAGTTTAGTCACAAAATCCATGGTAATGTCCTCCCATTTACCCATGGGTATAAGTAAAGGTTCTAAACTCCCATACGGTTTCTGATGTTGTGCCTTAACCCTAGCACAAGTTACACACTCGGCCACATACTTAATAACATCGAGCTTCATTGTCGGCCACCAGTAATAGGGTTTTAGATCCCTATACTTTATTATACTGCCGGGATGAATCAAGTACACGGTTTTATGAGCTTCTTCCATCAAAAGACCTCTCACTCCTCCCGTCTTAGATACCCAAATCCTATCTTTGAATACCTTCACTCCTTGACCGTTTGTATCAAACTCCAACGTTTTTCCCAAACGTTCCTCCTTTCGGTCATTTTTCTCTAAAGCTTCCTTCTGAGCTTTCTTTATACTTTCCACAACTGTCGAGACAACTTCAATTCTCAACGCTCTTGGCCTTTTCTTTTCAAGATTTACCTTCTGACTGAGAGCATCAGCAACAACATTTGCTTTACCAGGGTGGTAAAGTATCTCACAGTCGTAGTTCTTGAGTAACTCTAGCCAGCGCCGTTGCCTCATGTTCAATTTCTTCTCCATATCTTTAAGGCGAATACTACCGCTGCCAACTCCAGATCATGAGTGGGGTAGTTCTTTTCATGCTCTTTCAATTTCCTCGATGCATACACTATCACTTTATCCCTTTGGGTAAGAACACAACCTAACCCAACTCCAGAGGCATCACTATAAACTGTGAAGTCATCAACTCCTTCAGGTAACGAAAGAATCGATGCTTCACGCAACTTCTTCTTTAACTTCTCAAAGCTTCCTATGCTTCTCATTCCAAGTATAGACAGCTCCTTTGTGGGTCAATGCTGTCAATGGAGTCGCGATCAAAGAAAAGCCTTGGATAAATCAGCGATAATATCCAGCTAATCCTAAAAAGCTTCAGATCTCCATAGGACTTTCAATCGTAACCTTCGAGTTACAAAATAAATCCTTATTGAGGACTCCTTCTTCTTCTTGGAATAAGTACTTTCCTTCATTTATTGTAACAGACCGATGGGTCATGTTCTAATGATCTCTCATTGTATACTGCACTACTTAGACTCAGATCTCCTAGGAACAAATTTCGGAACAAACTATACCTTCCTTCATGTTCTAATGTGATACAATCACAGTTCAACATGTATCATTTCTAACAACCAACTTCTTTAACAATGAGTGCGATACTTCTATTGATCGCTTTGATCATCTTTCACTTCAATCTTCTTGCTTAAGTCAAATGCTACATCGAACTTGGTTCTCTGAACCACATAATAAACTCATCTTAGTCGGACTCGATTCGATATGACCTCTAAGGTCGGAATAACAATTATCTTCTTAGTCATTACCGAAACGATGGTAACGACAGTCTAGAATAAGACGGAATCAATTACTAGTTCCTTGGTAACCTTGTGACTTTCCCTGATCCAAGTGTGAGTCCTGTGCTTCCAGTAGTATAGATCTCTACTACTATTCACACCTACTCATACTCGTCCCAAGTACTGTCTCGCAGTCCCCAAGTCCTAAAATCACAAAACAATTTAACACATACGAATGTGTCCAATTAATCATAAAATTTTCCTAGACTCTACTAGGACTTCTTCCATGTGTATCTTCAATCATCAACTCTACTTCAACTTGGTTGGTGATGGAAATTCCAGACGATGGGACAACTTCAAGAATTAACCATTCATCATCCTGCCAATCGGAGGTGTACTTCAGACGTATCGTACCCCTCTAAACGTTCCATTATTTTATTAGACAAGATACCACTCTTACGATATCTTCTGATAGGTATCATTCACTATCATAAGCTTTTCATTTCCTCCATCTACTCAATTCTCTACGAGTCTTCACCATAATATTTTGTACACCCAAACAAACGTTCGGTATACCGGGAGAGAATTTAAGATAGGAAAGCTTTATTTACGATAGACGTATAAATCTCCTTATCACTTCGAAACGTTTACATGTTAGTTCTAATCTCGTAATCATACGCTTAGAATCGTACACACATAAGGTTTCCAGATCCGGTCGGCAACAAACCATATATCCGAACAAATAATAGCATCATTCTAGCTATAACACAAAACATTTAGCACATAAAAGCATTTTAGGCATCCTTCCTAAAATAAACTAGTGCTCGTGTCTAAAATATGGTAGACACTCATCTCACAATCATCACTTAGCATTCTAAGTTTAAGTCTAGAAATCCTACAATTTCTTAGTTCGCTTAAACTAATGCTCTGATACCAACTGTGACATCCCCTAATTTCTCGGCCAGAAAAAACTTTATCAAAATCATACACCTTTCCTTAGATAGCTCATATGTGTGTCTAAACAATTTTAGAACTATGAAAAGGGATGCCATAATCATAGTCTCAATTGTTTAGACCTTTGCCACTTCTCACAAGTCCATGTTAGTGTGCCGGTTAACCACACACGCTCCACTAACGACTTTGAGAATGCAAATAACACACTTGCTATCTACTTAAAGTCTACTTAGTGAAAGCGTTTCCTCACCATCATTTTCATGAATCGGAGAGAAACCTTATGACACTTAGATTTTATGGTGAATGAGTTCCTATCCATGTGAATTTGTCAAAACCATAATCACAAGACAAGGTTAGTGACAAATCCAAACTCATATGGGTCGAACTTCTGCAATCTTAATTTCTTGCCACTTGGCAGCACAAGGGCCTGCCATTGCTTCCAAGTTGTTATGCACCCAATGCAAAACCAACTTTAACTGGAATGGGCACAAAAATGTCAACACGATAGGTTATAAACCTCAAGTCGTGTGCTAATGAAGAACTTCAGGTTTTTATTCTTGATTAGTTCTTGGAACTTTCAAGAGCTTTAAGACTCCCACTGTCCTCTTGACATATAAGACTCTCTTGTCAAGAACCATTTCTTATCAAGGGTCAGTGCAGATTCTTATCAAGACTAACACTTCACATAATTGGCCTTAGTTGGTCTGTGTTTAACACAAAACATCACAACTTACCAATTTCAAATGTACAAGAGTAGAGACACATTTTACTCTTACACTTGACAAGTGTTACAAACCTTCCTGAAGATATGTCACTCGAGTTACAATCTTGGAGTATGACTCTAAGACTTGTTATGGAACGAAGTATGATTCATCTTTTTGATCTAACCATTCCTACAATTCAAGATTCCTCTTGTTAGTCATAAGAATGCACTAAGATGTCCTTAGAGGACTAATTGTGATATGGTTTCTTAATCATTAAGATGATCACAAACATGATACTAAAGTACTCTCCCATCTTATTCAGATTTGAGAAACTTTTATCTTTCTGCCTAATTTGATTCTTCTCATTCGTTCTGCCATACATTGAAACTTTTGCAATGTTTCAGAATTATACTTAAACTTGTAAGTATAACCATATTTACTAAACCTTAGTAAATCATGACGAATAGGCTTATCGATCTTTGTGGTGGACTTGACCAGTGCACAAGAATGTGTACTCGATCCCTTAGTCCTTCACTTGACTCACATATACATGTAAATAAGGAATTAATCTTATTTTCCAAAGTTAAAAATTCTCATTCTTCATACAACTTGCATGATTCCAAGTTTCTACCCTACTGAAACGTGGGTGATGAGAATCTTTCCTTATTTGGTAAATTATGACACTACCACAGTCGAAAGAATCAAATCCATTTTCCAATATTGCTATCAATGGAAACATATAAACAAAAATTTCTCACAAATTCCACTGTAAGGATATTTTAAAATAAAAAACTTTTCTTTTATTTTAGAACTTTGCGGAAAAACTTATGCTTACAATGCAAATGCATGTGAAAAACTATGTTGTTATGTATTCCTAAGCAATCTATCACAACTCTTTAAGTAACAACTCAAAATTCTTCCTTTAAGCTTCCTCTTCACTTTGATTCTTAAAACATCAAAATGTGATCTAGTCACATCATGTAATAAGAATCTCCAAATAGGAACTTAATAGAGTTAGATAATGGACTTTACCTGAATTAGAGTCAAAACTTTTGACTTTACCGTCCTTACAGACTATCAGGTAAATTTGGCCAGCTTCGCAACCAATTCCCCTTCCTTTGGCATTAGAAGGTTTGGGAAGTCGATCTTCTAATCAAGTTTGCTTTTACCAGTGCTCAAAATCATTGCTGACTCAGCAACACCAAGCAAATAGGTAAGATCATTAAGGGTCAAGTCATGGTCTGTCACATAGTAGTCCCAAAGGAACTCACTATGTGACTTAGAAAGTGAATGAAGAAACAAGTTAACAATCAACTTCCTCAAGACCTTGACACCCAACTCTCCCGGGTTGTAAATATGTGACTTCATCTCCAAGATGTGAGCACACATAGACTTTGCTTGCCAATAGGGCCTGAGTGACCTTGAACTTGTGAGTTAGGGAGAATAATTGGAGGGGGTGGAGGAAGTGAAATTCCAAGAGATTTGGGAAGATCATAGATGTATAAACTAGACATCTACAATGGGAGATCTTCAAGTTAGTTGATTTTTAAGTCCTTAATATAACACCCAATATGAAATATTAAGGCTAGGACCCAACACAATATTTTACAACTTGGAAGAGGGATGCCGTAATCCAAGCTATAAAATATTTGAAGGTAGGCGAATGACGATTCACCAATTTCCACCATGTAAAACGAAATAATTTATTAGGTTTTAATTGGTTTTGAAACTCCTAGATCTTTTGAGATTCATTGAACTTTTCAATGGCATGTTTCAATCTCGATTGTGCCCTCTCAGATTTTGTGACCGGGATGCCGAGGATCACAAAACAAGGTGTGAATAACCATGAAAATTCACTTGGTACCCTTAATATTATCACCTAATCGATGTGCCGGTTAACCACACACGCTCCACCGATCTATGATAAACATTAAGTTACCCTTCGCCACTCTTAATATTATCACCTAATCGACTTGGTAAGGTACAAAGTGTAAATTTGATGGGTTAGGACCAAATTCACATTTTCCTAAGTAACTAAGATTGGGAATTTATAAGTGTTTAGTTACTTAGTATTTATCATTAATACTTTTAATGAAGGGAGAATTATAGTCTTGTCAAACCCGTTCGGCTAACGACCCTCCACCAGTCAAGGAAGCGGTGGGTGAGAGTGGACACCCATTAAACTGCCATTTTATAGGCAGTAACCTTATACCCCCTTATAGACCGGCTTCGTGAATGAGGCCTACTAACGGTAAGACTGACTTTTACTCTTATACATATATATAAATATTAAATCTATAATATTATAATAGTATAAGGGTTGAATTTTAAACTATTAAAATTCTAAGGGTTTAACTTGGAACTAAAGTATTCATGGGGGGAAACTTTACAAATTCCAAAACTTGAAGGCAAGTTTTGAACAATTCAAACACCTTTTTCAATTCCATAACTTAAAGTAGTTTTAATAAAAACTGTTCAAGTTCCATAACTTGAGGACAAGTTGTGGAAGACTTTAAAAAACATTTAAGGAAAAAAAAACTCTTCATTTTCATAACCTATGAGTTTAAAGTAGTTTAATGGATAAACTCTTCAAGTTCCATAACTTGAGGACAAGTTATGGAAGACTTTAAAATCATTCAAGAAAATAAGACTCTTCATTTTTCCTAACTTATGGAAATCTTATGAGTTTAAAAGAATCATAAATGTGACTTTTCATATAACTTGAGGAGAAGTTACAAAAACACATTTTATGAGCAACTTTAAGATTAATATGGATTGAAAACAAATTATCACATAACTTTTCTATTAATCTAGACTAACTCATAAGAACAAGACAATTCAAATCAAACTTTTTCATGAAATTAGCCTAACCATTAAACTAATACAAAACATGAATCTATTGACAATTATCTTTGAAATTGGTTTAGCATGAACATTACCACATCAAAAACAGGTTTACAAGACAAAAAACAGCTTAGGGTAATGTTTCTAGTCCAATTCCAGCCTTAAAAGTCGAAAATATGCTGTCAGGGGGTCCTACTCGTCGAGTGCATGAACCAACTCGACGAGTTGGATGAATTTCTTCATGGACTCGGCGAGTTCATCAGTGGACTCGGCGAGTCCAGTGCCCTGACAGCCAAAATTTTCGATTTTTCAGCCATTTCAGCAAGTATAACATGAAAACAAGCCTTGTCTCTGATACCACTGTTGGGTTTTGGTATAATACAACATCCTATGGTGCACATACAACCCTAAATACCTTGGACCTATGTTTTCACTAATTATACATGCAAATGGTTTCCAAGGTATTGAACCTATATCTAGCATGCAATTGTCATACAAACTACATAAAATACTAGATAGAGTAACATACCTTTTGTGTGGCTGGAAGTCTTGATGTATTTGGCCTTAAGAACTTAGCCCCAATAGTGTGGAAGCCTCAAGTGGAATCACAACACATCATGGACAAAGGATGAACTTGAGAGAGAATTCCATGCACTCTAAAACCTTCATGAACTCCAAGAAGATGCACACACACTCTAGGGTGTGACTAGGGGTGGCGGTTTTAGGTCATAACATATGTATTTATATGTGTTGAATTCTAAGAGTCATGTGTATAACCCAAACCCATATCCATGGATTTTATGATCCATGGTTCATGTGGCCCAACTGTTTATGTATCCATACATAAACTTGGTCCAACATGGATCATAAGCCCAACACATATAAATATAACTAATTACCATAATTAGTCCCCATAGTTTTAATTAGTCTCTTTTGATCACTAAATTAATTCCAAATTAATTCTTGATCAATACTAATTAAAACATATGACTTCATATTAATACATTAGAACTTATAATATATTAATAAATCATATATAACCTCTTCTCTCAAAAGTCCATCCTAACAAATTATCCTGATGATATGCAACCCAAATGGACCATGCTACTCTCGGGTCGAATACATACCAATAATAGTTATGAGCTTAGACACCTAATCCAACAGAACTCACTAAGCTTCGAGCTTACAGTTGTTGATTTTGTTTCAGGTACTTCTGATGATTGCGGGAAGGCGAAGGCGTGATCGTACACCTCCTATTATTTATGATTTGATTCTGGGATATTTTGACACTGAACTATTTTGGAAACAAGTTTTGTAATAATCAATGGTTTTGGAATGTTTTAAAAAAGTTTAAATTTGGTATGATTTTTATGGATGTTACAAGTTGGTATCAGAGCCTTGGTTTGGGTGAATTGGAGGAAACACTCACGTGTCTCCAGTCTCAAACTGGGGACAAAGTTTTAAAATGATTTTCTTAAAATGCTTTCAAAATAATAAAGGAGGATGCAAGTGTACGATCAGCCGGAGCTCGCGGATAGACCCCAAAATACCTTACGGATTATTTGATTTATGTGATATATTAGAACAACATGCTAGTACTAGGCTAGGGATCTTCAGGAATTGCATGATAAAGTTGCCTAATTATATGATGCCTGATAGACTAGGGTTTTCCTTATATGAAATTAACATCATTACTGTAGTTGCTTAGTGTATGCATTACGACCGTACATAATTAAGATCTTATAGCCTGAGAATGTTTGGTTTGGCCTTATTTCCTGTTCTTGTTTGATGAAGGGCTTAGGGTAGGATCAGGTATTCGAAAGTCTATAGGGTCCATCGTTATGTATGGCTAGCATACACGAGTGCTGCAGGGTTGGTGGAAGTTTCATGGATGGGTTGTTTTGGAAGAGTTCGCCAGTCATGAGATAGTTAGCCTTCCTCTAAAAGTGAGGGTTGAGCGATCACCATGCATATGTATGTTGTTAGGGCGTTGTGTTGATACTTGAGACAAATATGGGTAGGTGTGGAAGGTAGTATGGGTCCGTACTACTGAAAGCACAGGACCCATACGCATAGCAAGGAAGTCACAATCCCTAGGGCTTAGTTGGGAGTTGGTTCCCTGTTATTTATGTGGATTATCTGATATCTTCCTGGTATATTTTCAGTATGGTGGTTACGAGGCGTTTTGTGACTGGATCCGGATCGGGATCAGGGCAGGATGATCAGGATGCCCCGACAGCGCCCGAGATTATTGGCCAGGGTGGGCCAGCGTTGACAGAGGATCATGTCAGGGAGATCATCCGCGAGGAGGTGGTCGAGATTGTCCGGGGTCAGATTCAGGAGATGTTTGGGTCTATTAAGACCGCTATGATAGAGTATTTTGATGACATATATGCAGCCCTTACTGAGACGGCTGTCGCGGTAGCTACATGGGCTGTAACAACGGCAGGGGAATGAGCCAGTCGGGCTTTTTAGTATCGGGACTTCGACAATACAAATCCCCCTTCTTTTGATGGGACTCAGGACCTCATCAAAGCCATGAGGTGGCTATCTGATGTGGAGGGGTATTTATTCACGTGCTCGTGTCCTACTGACTAGAAGGTCAGATGTGCCCTGAACCTGCTGAGGTCTGGGGCAAAGGACTGGTGGAGATTGATGATTGGATCGTATTCTGATGACCAGAGGGCTGTGGTTACTTGGGAGCAGTTCAGGGATATGTTCCGCTCTCGCTACATCACACGGGTTGAGCGAGAGCGGCTAGCTTAGGAGTTTCTGGATTTGAAACAGGATGGTGAGACAGTGGTGGAGATCACCCGCATGAAACAGGATGGTGAGACAGTGGTGGAGACTTTTTACCGTTGTGCTACTATTTACGAGACCTTCGATTCTTCTTTAGGTCGTGTCGGCTAAAAATCACTTGATCTAAAATTCGAGTTTTATTCAGAAACCGGGCTCTGCGAGGGTCGGGCTTCGAAACCGAAAAGATAAAATTTCCGGGCTTCTCGGGCACTTCGTGGCGTATTCTGGGGGTTATAATTGATACCGGGGCTTTGGGGGAAGTTAGAATGAAAGAAATATGAGTTTAGGGGCTAAAAGTGACACTTTTCCAAAATATACCCGGGAGGTCTCGCACCCTCCTATTTATAGGCTGCGAGCCTCCTGATCCAACGGATGAGAAGTCTCCAGGGGGCGCAGATCCGGAGCGAGGAGCACGTGGGTTGCGCATGCGAAGGGGCTGCTGGCAGCTCCTGATTAGACCGAGGTCTAGTGGTCCGAGGTAGAGGGTTCGTGGCATCCTGCGAGGGTTCCGACACGAGGAAAGGGGCACGCGTCGCCTTCTCACTGGACCGCTTCAGATTATCTCAGCAGCTCGGATGACTCAGCACAATTTCGGACACGTGGCATGTTCTAAGCGAGGACACGTGGCCGAAGTCCACCTATGTGAAATTCCTCGGTTTTGGGGATTTTTCTCGTTTTTCGCGCCAAAACTTCTAAAATCCATAACTTTCGCATACGAGCTCCGTTTTTGATGTTCTTTATATGCACGCGTAGGTAAAATTACGCTCTACAACTTTTGTATAGACTTTGTCGGCTAATTTTGACTTTATATTTTATATTATTATTTTTAACAGACTGGGACAGGAAATCCGTTAAAAATTCATAACTTCTTCATCCGACGTCCGTTTTCGTCCGACTTTTTACCGTTGTGCTACTATTTACGAGACCTTCGATTCTCATTTAGGTCGTGTCGGCTAAAAATCACTCGATCTAAAATTCGAGTTTTTAGTTGTCTACTGCTAAGCTGAAACTTCGAAAAATCATAACTTCCTCATACGAAGTCAGATTTGTGCCTTCTTTTTTTACCTACTCTCAGTTTAACGAACACTACAAGTTTCGTTTAGATCACTAAGGCTAAAAAGTAGTTTATCAAAAACTCACGTTTTACGATATTTGGCACCGTGCCGGTTTGTCGCGAAACTTCGACAAGTCATAATTTCTTCGTTATAACTCGGATTTCAGCATTCTTTATATATCCGTAATCCTTGTCACGACCACTACAACTTTCTTAATAAATATCGGCTTTATCTAATATTTATTTTTGACGCTCATTTTTATTCTTAATTAATTAACTCCTAGTAATTAAGCATAAAACACATAAAACACATAATATTCACATAATTCCTTTTCATTTCTTCAAAATGAGTCACAAAGGTTAATCTAGACTATCACGTCAATATTAATGCCTAACCTAGAAACACGGGCATTACACCGTTTGGGCTCACCAAAGCGCCAACAGTGTTTATGGACCTGATGAATCGGGTCTGCAGGCCGATTCTCGATCGCTCGGTCATAGTGTTCATAGACGATATATTGGTGTACTACAAGACCCGAGTGCAACATGAGGAGCATCTACGAGAGTTATTGGGAGTCCTGAGGCGAGAACGGATTTATGCCAAGTTCTCGAAGTGCGAGTTTTGGTTACGAGAGGTTCAGTTCCTTGGACATCTCATTAATCAGGAGAGGATTTTGGTCGATCCGGCCAAAATCAACGCGGTTATGTAGTGGGAAGTTCTGAAATCTCCCTCAGACATCAGGAGCTTCTTGGGATTGGCAGGGTACTACCGGAGATTCGTACATGATTTCTCCAAGATTGCAGTACCCCTCACTCGTCCGACGAGGAAGGGGGAGGATTTCTGGTGGGGCCTCTAGCAGTAGAGGGCATTTGCGACCCTCCGACAGCGACTGTGCGAGGCTCCAGTCTTGACCCTTCCGGAGGGAGTGGAGGACTTTGTAGTCTTTTGTGATGCATCCATCACAAGACTGGGAGCGTTTCTCATGTAGAGAGGACGAGTGATAGCCTATGCGTCGCAGTAGTTGAAGCCGCATGAGACGAGATACCCTACTCGTGATATGGAGTTGGGAGCGGTGGTATTCGCTCTCAAGATTTGGAGACATTACCTCTATGGGGTCCGTTGTACCATATACACGGACCACAAGAGCCTGATACACATCATGGATTAGCCGAACATGAACATGAGACAGCGCAGATGGCTGGATGTAGTCAAGGGCTACGAATGTGAGATCCTTTACCACCGAGGTAGAGCGAACGTGGTTGCGGACGCTATGAGCCGCAAGTCAGTTGGGTCATCTACTCCAGTGACGTGCATGAGGATTTAAGTAGATTCTCCACTTGTGGGCTTGATCAGGGAAGTCCAGACAGAGGGTATGCATCAGGAGAACTGGAAGCTTGAGAGGATTAGGGGTGAGAACACCCAGTTTGTGCATGATAGTCGGGGATTATTGACCCGTTGCGGTCGGGTCTGGGTTCCGATGTTTGGTGGGGTCAGACAGACTATATTAGAGGAGGCTCATAAGTCTCTCTTCACTTTTCACCCGGGGGCCACCAAGATGTACCCGGACTTGCGATTGAGTTACTGGTGGCCGTGCATGAAGCGAGAGATCGCTTGGTATGTTGAGAGGTGCTTGACCTACAGGATGGTCCAGGTCGAGCAACAGAGGCCGCATGGGAAACTGCAACCTCTATATATTCCCATGTGGAAATGGGAGTAGATCACGATGGACTTCATCACCAAGCTGCCGAGAACGGCGAAGGGGTTCGACGCTATTTGGGTAATCGTGGATCGATTGACCAATAGTGCTCATTTTCTGCCCATTCGGGAGAGCTCATCAGCCGAGAAGCTGGCCGATGTGTATATACACGACATTTTCGCTCGTCATGGGGTTCCGGTCTCTATTGTCTCAGACCGTGATGTTCGGTTTACCTCCCGATTTTGGCAGAAGTTCCACGAGGAACTGGGCACACGACTGCACTTTAGTACAACCTATCATCCGCAGACGGATGACCAAAGTGAGGGGACTGTACAGACTCTTGAGGATATGTTGAGAGCCTGTGTTATTGAATTCGGTGGGAGCTGGGACTCCTACCTACCCCTTCCAGAGTTCTCCTACAATAACAACTTTCACTCCAACAATGGTGCTCCACCATATGAGCTGTTGTATTGATGGAGATGCCGTACCCAGTCTATTGGGGCGAGGTGGGTCATAGGGTGATGGTTCGGACCAAGGCAGAAGAGCTACGACGACTGGCATCGATCTAAGTTGGAGTTTTAGGCCGGTGACATGGTACTTCTGAAGGTCTCACCCTGGAAGGGTGTGATCCGCTTCAGGAAAAGGGGGAAATTGGGTCCCTGATACATTGGACCATTCAGGATCATTGCTAGGGTTGGCAAGGTGACGTATAGACTAGAGCTACCAGAGGAGCTTAGTCAGATCCATAGTACTTTCCATGTTTCACAGATGCGGAAGTGCATTCTGGATGAGGAGGCAGTAGTGTCATTAGATGATATTTAGGTCGATGAGCGCCTGAATTACGTGGAGAGGCCGGTGGCCGTTTTAGAGAGGAAAGTGAAGGTTCTATGGAACATTGAAGTACCTTTGGTAACGGTACAATGGGAGCACTGAAGGGGATCCGAGTAGACTTGGGAGCCGGAGGCTTAGATGCGGGGGCATTACCTGGAGTTTTTTACCGCAGCAGATTTCGAGGACGAAGTGTAGTTCAACTGGTGGAGAATTGTAACACCCAGACTCTCAGGTATAAACTTTTCAGCTTTATATTCATTTTGAAAGGTCTACTCGACGAGTTGGATGGCCCGACTCATCGAGTAGGAACGATTTTGGCCGCCTGTCTTAAGTGGCCAACTCGACGAGTTGGAGGACACAACTCGACGAGTTGGAGCTGGAGGATGAAACCCTAATTTTCAGTGTTTTGCACCCTATTTAAAGGGTCATTAGCCTCCCTTAGCCTCCCTTACAGCCCCCCTTTAGCTCAGAAAGCCTAAGTCGTGTTTACTCTCCATATTTGTGTGTTTTAAGCTTGAAAGGTGGATCTTGGTGAAAAGAGCTTGAAGTTCAAGAAGATTGGATCAAGGAGAAGTTGTAGATCCGAATCCTACTCCATCTTAGCATCACATTGAAGGTAACACGTCGTTACCTTGGATATCCATTATCTAGATCTCTTCATTCATGGGTTTAGAGCCCTTTTTAGTGTATTGTTGGGGTATTTCCGAATTTGGGGCAAGATCTGAGGTTGCAACTTCAGATCTGGACTACTTTAGACCCTTATTGTCATAAAGTTTCAGTCTTTGTCAAGCTATGGCCTTCTCTTTGCCTTAAGCTTATTCTTTAGCTTAGTCTTGGCTCTTATGACCTTGCATGCACGTAAATTTTGCAACTTTACGTGATAAATAGGCCCTAGGAGGCTAGATCTACCAACTGGATGTGCATTGACTACCGGGAGTTGAACAAGTTGACGGTGAAGAACCGTTATCCACTCCCGAGGATTATGGATCTTTTCGATCAGTTGCAGGGAGAATCTTGGTTCTCCAAGATAGACTTGAGGTCTGGGTACCATCAGGTCAGAGTTAGGGAGGAGGATGTGGAGAAGACCGCGTTTCGAACTTGTTATGGACATTAAGAGTTCGTGGTGATGCCGTTAGGGCTCACCAATGCGCCAACAGTGTTTATGGACCTGATGAATCGGGTCTGCAGGCCGATGCTTGATTGCTCGGTCATAGTGTTCATAGACGATATATTGGTGTACTCCAAGACCCGAGTGCAGAATGAGGAGCATCTACGAGAGTTATTGGGAGTCCTGAGGCGAGAACGGATTTATGCCAAGTTCTCGAAGTACGAGTTTTGGTTACGAGAGGTTCAGTTCCTTGGACATCTCATTAATCAGGAGGGGATTTTGGTCGATCCGGCCAAAATCGAGGCGGTTATGGAGTGGGAAGTTCCGAAATCTCCCTCAGACATCAGGAGCTTCTTGGGATTGGCAGGGTACTACCGGAGATTCGTACTGGATTTCTCCAAGATTGCAGTACCCCTCACTCGTCCGACGAGGAAGGGGGAGGATTTCCGGTGGGGCCCCTAGCAGCAGAGGGCGTTTGCGACCCTCTGACAGCGACTGTGCGAGGCTCCAGTCTTGACCCTTCCAGAGGCTTAGATGCGGGGGCATTACCTGGAGTTTTTCATCGCAGCAGATTTCGAGGAAGAAGTCTAGTTCAAGTGGGGGAGAATTGTAACACCCCGATTCTCAGGTATAAACTTTTCAGCTTTATATTCATTTTGAAAGGTCTACTCGACGAGTTGGATGGCCTGACTCGTCGAGTAGGAACGATTTTGGCCGCGTGTCTTAAGTGGCCAACTCGACGAGTTGGAGGATACAACTCGACGAGTTGGAGCTGGAGGATGAAACCCTAATTTTCAGTGTTTTGCACCCTATTTAAAGGGTCATTAGCCTCCCTTAGCCTCCCTTACAGCCCCCCTTGAGCTCAAAAAGCCTAAGTCGTGTTTACTCTCCATATTTGTGTGTTTTAAGCTTGAAAGGAGGATCTTGGTGAGAAGAGCTTGAAGTTCAAGAAGATTGGATCAAGGAGAAGTTGTAGATCCGAATCCTACTCCATCTTAGCATCACATTGAAGGTAACAAGTCATTACCTTGGCTATCCATTAGCTAGATCTCTTCATTCATGGGTTTAGAGCCCTTTTTAGTGTATTGTTGGGGTATTTCCGAATTTGGGGCAAGATCTGAGGTTACAACTTCAGATCTGGACTCCTTTAGACCCTTATTGTCATAAAGTTTCAGTCTTTGTCAAGCTATGGCCTTCTCTTTGCCTTAAGCTTATTCTTTAGCTTAGTCTTGGCTCTTATGACCTTGCATGCACGTAAAGTTTGCAACTTTACATGATAAATAGGCCCTAGGAGGCTAGATCTACCAATTGGAGCTTTGGAGTGGCTCAAAATCATCTGGACAAGAAATGGACTGTATGAACTCGACGAGTCGGATAAGCCGAATCGACGAGTTGGGAAGGGTTTTCCCGTTGTTTGGTTTCTGCATGGACTCAACGAGTCAGTAGGGGTTTTCCCCGACTTCTGGACACACATGGACTCGACGAGTTGGATGGAAACTCGGCGAGTCAGTTAGGGTTTCATGACTTCCTGAGTTCTTAAGGAACTCTATGAGTTGCTAGCTGCACTCGACGAGTCGTGTCAACATGGGCTGTCGACTTTGACCAATGGTTGACCAGTTGGACTTTGAGGGTATTTGGTAATTGGGATTCTGATGGACTTGGTCCTATGGTGGTGATAGGTGGTTGAGTTCGTGGCTGCGATTCGAGAGTCTTGCATTATCACTATAGTTCGAAATTTGTGAGGTGAGTTTTCCTCACTATGCTCAAGGGTCTAAGGCATCAAGGCCGACCCTTTTGGTTTGTTATCCTGATTTGTTATGCTAGTACGATTTGTTAGATTAGTGTCCTGGTAGATAGATTGGTATCATGTTGCTATGATCTATTAGATCAGTCGCCTGATAGATAGGATGATGTTATGCTAGTATGATCGGTTAGATCAGTTTGTTTGTCTATAGACTGTTATGTGATTATCTGATATATGTGCACTTGTTTGATTGGTGGTTGAGGCTCATCTACTTTGTGTGAGAGCCAACAGACCTGGGCATTCCAACCCGATGGTTGTGGGTGGATGACTTCACGTAGTATCATAACAATTGAATATTTGTAAAGAAAGTAACCCAACCATCATAAATATAATAAAAGTTACATTGTTGCATGTAATACATGTTTCAAAAGAAGATTACAAATATGATGATTTAAAATATTTTGATAACAGACGCCTTAGCGTTCCTTCTCCAAAAGCTGATGGTTACCTGTATTACTGATTCCCTGAGAAATACAAGTAGTTTTGAAAAAGTGTCAACAATTAACTTGGTGAGTTCATAAGCGTTTTTGTACTAAAATTTGTATGTCTTTCGGTAAAAATAACTGAACGTGTTTTCCAGAAAATCCAATATTTTCTATGTATGTGTGATAGTTTGAAAAGGTTCAAAAGGCTGGAATGCAATAGTATCTTTCATGCTAAAATGGTGAAAGTGGATTTACACATATATAATGTAACACTGAATGCATTTAAGAGTCTCGTAAATCAAAATATTTCGATATTCCATGTGAGATTTATAACCATGCTATTGACCCAGACTGCCTGTAAAAACGTTCTTCAGGCGTTGCAGTGTTATGACGTTTGTCACCCCAGACCTGCCGGTCTAACTGTAGCTAACAGTTTAGGTGCGGGATTGTCAATCCCGTATAGATCTATACACAAGTATCATGCTCTCCCTACAAGAGATTATGGTTTATAATACATGACTTGAAATGCGTATTTGAGAGTACGGTGAAGCCGTATGTCTCACAAAACTTAATATCAATAGATTTACGGAATGAAAGGTCCACATTACTTGTAAATAAAAGTATTTCCTTTTTATCATTTTATGTAAAGTTGTCATGAATATTTCGTAAACTATACCTATTATGGTTTTTCAAAAGTGAGTTCCATTTGGTGATAAATACTTGACGTAATACCAACTTTGCATGTAAGGTGTAACTTGGGTATTAACGTTGTTTAACATTTATAATCAGGATGTAAGTAAAATATTCGAAACCATATATAACGGTGCGTATTTGAGCATAAGTTTTTCTCGTGTTTCACTTGTATTTCCCCCCTAAAACATGAAATAGACGTGAAAATTTAGGGGTATTAACTCACCTAGAAAGTGTGATGATTTGATGAAAATGTGACTTTACTCGGGTAGCGCTTCAACCGAGAAGTGGTAAGTTTCTTGGGATTCTCGGAGTTCGGACCTTCGTCGGAACTTGGATATGTAACCGGGGTTTCGAGGTCGTCTCGGTATGCTAAACGTAGAGTAGAAGTAAGAGAGAAGAGGGAAATGAGCAAGGGAAGTCGGAACCCTCGCATCTTATTTATAGGGGCTGGTCATGGCGCGAACGCGGGGCGTTCCTGCTGGGTACGCAGGGCGTTCCCCCTATGCAGGGCATTCCCCTGAACGCAGCGCGTTCCGAAGCTGAATTACGTCATCGCTTACGAATCTCGGATGGGACGGCGAAGAGTCAGGTCTGCGAGCACGAACGCGGCGCGCTCCCTCGGAACGCAGGGCGTTCCCTTCGGACCTGCCTCGAAGTGTGTGCCCAAAACTTGTAAAATCCGTAACTTTCGCGTACGAGCTCTGTTTTCGACGTTCTTTATATGAACGCGAAGGTGAGAATATACTCTACAACTCTCGTTTAGACTTCATCGGCTAATTTTGAATTTATATTTAATAATATATTTTTTTAACAGGCCGGGACTGGAAAAGTCCGTTAAAAATCCATAACTTCTTCATCTGACGTCCGTTTTCGTCTGTCTTTTTACCGCTGTATTACCATTGACGAGATCTTCAATTCTCGTTTAGGTCGTGTTGGCTAAAAGTCGCTCGATCTCTATTTCGAGTTTTTAGCTGTCTACTGCTGTTCCGAAACTTAGAAAAGTCATAACTTCCTCATACGAAGTCAGATTTGGGCGTTCTTTTTATGTATGCTCACGGTTTAGCATAATCTACGAGTTTCATTTAGATACCTAAGGCTAAAAAGTATTTTATTGAAATTTCACTTTTTACGCTTAATAGTGTTTTACCGGTTGTGTCGCGGATTTTCGATTGGTCATAACTTCTTCGTTATAACTCGGATTTGAGTATTCTTTATGTTTCTGAAAACCTTGACACAATATCTAACATTTTATGTATCCCAATTGAAACTTTAGAACACTTCATTTTCGACGCTATTTTATTATATCAAAAATAGCTTATAAAATTTGACTTTTTGAACATTACATTGACTCGAAATATCGGGTTGTCGCATTTATGATTTGATTGTGGGATATTTTGACACTGAACTAGTTTGGAAACAAGTTTTGTAATAATCAATGGTTTTTGAATGTTTTAAAAAAGTTTAAATTTGGCATGATTTTTATGGATGTTACACTAGCGGTTTGTCGTGAATTTCATTGTTTGCGTTCTTTTGAATGACTAATCTAATACACTTCCTGACTAAGTCTATGGGTAGTTTCTTGCATCCGTAGCAGTTATTATGAGGGTCCGACTTCTATGATTCCTAGCTGTATAGCCTTTCATGTCATAACCCTTCAATTTTATTATTCTACTCTGTTTGTATGGTGATATAGGTACGGACTTGTGGAGTGGGAGTTCCTCTTAAGGTTTACAATGTGTCTTGCCCTAAAATGGCGGGTCCTATTATAAGTGGATAGGGCCTTCAAATCCTAATAAGTGTTTAAGTCCTTGTGGTTCTATTGTTTTTCGTGTTTCTTCATTCTTCTAATTCCTTTCACTGTCGAGTAGGGGTGCTTATACTTACACTAGGTTTGACATGTATTAGAAAATTTGTCCTACTTTTGATGTTACTTGTTTGGGTAGAGTTCTACTCTCTTCAAGTTATTCATACTTTTCTAAAGAATGTAGGATGCAACATCTATTCCTAAGGTTTCGATCTTAGTATTCTATTAGTTGAGAGATATACTACAGGTGGTAATCTTAACGTAACTATTCTTAACACCGTTGTGGGTATGTAGGACTGTTTCTATTTCTTTTGCCTAATGGTATAAGCTAGCTGATTCTTTGTCTCCATGGAAGGATCCTGGCTTGCTGCTCATTAATTTCTGGTAGATGCTTCTTTGTTGGTTGCTACCATGTTTAGAGGTATCTTCCTATTCTATTGAATTCAAAATTTCTTTTCTTCTTGTTTTTGCTTCATGATTTGTGGTTTAACTTCTAGGTTGTATTTGCATTAATCTAATTTCTTAGCAATCTGTCTGCTTATCGCTTTCCAGGTAGGTTTGTTATTCTTTTGATGTTTATTTGTTCTACTTGTATTCAAGTTTATGGTTTTTGGTGCATTTAGAGCTCATTTGAATGAAATAATAACTATTTTAGGTAAAATTTATAGGGTCCTTGGGGTAAAAAGGGTTGTGTAAAATTATTTAGGAACAAAAAATGAAACTTTTGAATTTTTAGGGATGCTTGCCGCGCATGCGAGTTTGCCGCGCGCACTGGGGCCATGCATATAAATTTTGTGTTGGTCCCCCTTGTCGACGTTCACCACCGAATTTCTTCCACTTTTCGTCATTTTCGGGCCCCACACAAGATTTACATGACATGCTTTCAGATTTTGTCGTTTTATTCCCTTTGATTCCTCTCGTACTCAGGTACACATGTCCTAATTCCTAGAAATATTTCCATTGATAATGGGTCTTGAATCCCCGTTTTAGGTTTTGAGGGTTTTTCCGATTTTTGTTGTGTAATACGAATTGATGGGTTAATTAGTTATTATTCAGACCGATTATCACTGACCTATAGTCGATTGCTGTTAAATTTCGTGAATTTGTCTTTAATTTGATATATTTTGAATTTTTGGGAAAAATCTACGGTTTGGTTTGAATCCGGATTTCCATTATGTTTTAAACCAAATTGATGTTGTAATAAGCCTATAGAAGTACTGAATATCAAACCCTAATGCTTCCTAGGTTGATTTTTGGATGCAATCGGGCCCAAACAACGATCGTTCGCCAATGTTTTATTGGCGCACGCGATCGATCTTCAAATGCATGTCGGGTGTCTTAAAATGCGTGCGATGGGCAGAAATTCCATCATTTTCCATTTTTAAGTTTTATTCTAGTTAAACTAATGTTTTTGGTTAATATTTCTCAGGTTCCATGATGAAAAGAGATATGGGGCTGGTACGTTCTCCCGTGACTGGCCAACACATTTGTTTCTATCGTTCCCGGCCACTCTTCCCGACCGATAGTCTTATATTACAAATGGTTCAGAGTTGCTGACCAAAGAGATCAACATTATGCAATCTCTGGATTGGCTCTTTGTAGGTGACTTGGGTTTGGCGGCACTATTGGAGCTGTTTCTCACACGATCATTTCACAATGGGGCGGGTCGCATAACTTTCGTCAGTAACGAATAGCCCCACGTTTTGGGGTTCTGGGAGATCATTTTCAGGGAGATCTTTCTAGAATTTCTTCTACTATTCGGTTCAACCGGTAGGCCCAGATTTGGTCACATGGCTCAACCTTGTCTTTCAGGCTGGGTGGAGTTCTCCGTTCTTGCAGTTTTATAGATGTTGGGCAACTATTAGGAATATATCCTGTCGAGGATGCTGATCATCCTTTTTTGGAGTCCTATTTGGACGATTTTGTTCTCTCGAAGCCAGTGGAATAAAACAATTTCAATGTTTGGGCTCTAGCTAGCGGGGAGTATGGATCGAGGTAGGCGAAGGGCAGTAGTTTTAGATCTCATTTGGATGTTGATCATCCTTTTCTGGAGTCCTATTTGGATGTCTGGGCTCTAGGTATCTAGCTAGCAGCTATATTGTATGGGCGTAGATGCCTACTTTTTGGAGACTACTTTACGATGTATTTATGTGGATTTCTCTTGGTATTATACATATATTTATATCTTGGTTGGTTTATCATTGTATTTGTTTTATGCCTTCTGAAGTGCTCAAGCTTTTAATCTATTACTTACCATAATTAGGTTTAGTAGTGCATTAGACCCATCCAAAAGAAAACATAGCTGATCAGTTCTATGTCTAGTCTTGGCTTGACCAATGTACTATTAAACCTCTTTAGGGTACTTAATAAAAAATCTTGATTCCATGGAAACTATAATGTGTATTTTATTAATTTTCGGTTTTGTACTTCAAGACTATCAAGTAAGGATCATCCAGGCGAGAAGTACCAGATCGCAGGACCATTTTAACATATAGTCGTTCTAAAAAATCCAACAACCCAACCGATACTTCACACTGGTCACCTCTTCTGTAAGTAATCTATAATAATACTTTTAGTTATAGATCTGAGGACAGATCTTTATAGAGTATATGTCCATAGGTTATTGTCGTATTTCCTAAAGAATTACTAATTTGTTGTATCCCTTAAGCTCTGGTACCAAACTATCACACCCTCGCCCTGGTGGTGGAAACACCAAGAGGTGCGACATTTAGGGATGTTGACTCATGGATGAGGCTTTCATATTGAGTTTTATCTTAACCACCATCTTCTTTGGTAGTTTGTGAGTCGTCCATACTCTTTGGCTGAAAGGTCTTTTGCCTCTATTAATGACCTAGGAATACATGTGGGATTTTGAAAGGTCAACATAATGTTGGTGACTTCACAAGTTTGATATGCTTCAAAATACTTTGTCGAATCTTGTTAAGTCATCTCTCGTGGTTTTAACCTATGTCAGCATATTAACGTATTTATTAGTATTTTGGTAATGGGATTAAAATAGTTTAGTGACTAGATCTGATCCTGATTTTCTGGATAAAAGATGCATTGTATCTATAATCCATTATTGGTATTATGGTAATATTCGCCTAATATTTCTTTTATCGTATTGTAAGTACTACTTCTCAAGGCATTCCTCAAGAATAATAGATGTTATTTTAATAAGTGTAATCTGAACTCGTTTCCTCGAGTTTACTTATAATATCACTACATGATTTATTAATAGTATATGATAGCTAGGTTGTGTTTGGCGCGCCACAACTAGCTGATAAGCTAGCTTATTTTCCGAGCTTTTTTAAATTGTCATGTTTGGCAAGCCAAAAAGTAGCTGATAAGCTAGCTTTTTAAAAAGCTACTTTGAGTAGCTTTTTAGGTGCTTTTTAAAAAATTCCCTAATATACCCATATTTAATTACAAAAAACGTATTCTTCTAAATGTCCTTTTATATCTTTCAGCTAGCTTATCAGCTAGTTTTTACCAGACGTTATTTTTTTCAGGTAGCTTATAAGTTAGCAGCTAGCTTTTCAGTTATCAGCTAGCTTTTCAGCTAACAACTAGCTTTTCAGCTAGTCTGCCAAACATAGCCTTAGTTTTAGTTTAAAATTGTTATGATGAGTTCCTATAATCGAGCTATGACTGTTGATCCTGAAAACCACGACACTTTATTGGACTTCGCAAATGTGTTTAGAAAGTTAGGCCTGTTTTGACTTCTTGTTACTTTGTAGCTAGCAACCACATGTGGGAGTTTCAATCCCGTATAGGTCTATACATATCTCTCCCGCTCACTTAAGATTTAATTATTATAGGCCAGGAGTTAGCTGAAAGTCTATCAGCATGTTGATGAATCGTGTCTCATCTAACTCTTGTTATGGGGGCCTCCCCTGTCCGGTCGTGTTGTTATTCGTATTGTATTTATACGGGTTAACTTATTATATATATATATATATATATATATATATATATATATATATTATTTATCTGATATCTATATAGATTTAGTGTGTTTTGCATAGCCGGGTATTTGGGTAAAGTAACACTAGGTACTAAACTTATCCAAAGGGTGACTATAATAGTGAGTTTCAACGTTTCCTGGCAACTGGCCAACGTGACGACTAAGAATGATCTTATATATCATGGTGATTCAGTATAACAACTAGGCATAATGTTAGCTAAAGATTTTGTGCAGAGTATCTATCGGGCATAATATCATCCTAATGTTATGAGCACAATTACTTAACCACAAATAGTAATAACTATGAAAAGTTACATTTTAAACATGTATTTCCCCTGAAAAGGTTTCGAAAAATAGAGCCGTGAAGTCACCTGTATTTTATGAGATCATTGATGTAGGGTAGAAAAACCACAAGTATAGCACTAGAGAGGCGTTGGGTAGTCATTGGAACAAATTTTAAGAGAGAGAGAGAGATGTGTGTGTGTTGAGGTGTGAGAAAGGATCAGCTGAAACTTGCTATTTGTAGAGGGTTTTGGGCTGCACACCACACAATATGCACGCAAACCATCATGATGCTGACACGTGTCCTCTACCCATGGTGCCACGTCATCCGTATTCTTGAGGATCGGGGTGTCAGAATGCACGACGCGCGTTGCACGCGAGTGCACACAAGGATGTTTTTAAATCTTTGAAAAATCGTAACTCTCACATACGAACTCCATTTTCTACAACTCTTATATATATATATATATATATATATATATATATATATATATATATATATATATATATCCTTCTAGGTCTCGTCGTTCTCTACAACTTTCCTTTTGGCCGTTTTTGCTAGTTTTGACTTTCATTTTTCGACTAGTTATTATTACCATTATGATTTCATAAAAATTATAGGTTTCTTATACGATTTCCGTTTTATGCATTCTTTGTTCCATAATTCCTACTTTAAGTAGTACTATGATTGCCTAGTTGGCGACTTTTCCCAAAAGTCAACCATTCTCCTTGTAGTTTTCATCGTTGTAAACTTTTAAGTACGAAATATTTTTATTTATTACAATAGTGATATCTCATCCATACTGAATCGGTTGTTTACGAAGTCTATATCCTTGAAATCGTGATAATGACAATATCCTAAAAATGTAAACCAACTCTGAAGTTTACACAATTTTTTCGTGCATATATTCTTGACCCCAAGTGTGGCAACCTGGAATTTCTATCTTGTACAGTCATTCAATTAAATCATAGTGAGACTCGTTTCTTCTATCTTTTAGCATTGTTTAGGGTCTGTTAGAGTGTTCTAAGCCTAGTACATTCAAGGTTTGGGTTTAGGGATGAGTTAACTTAAGTTCTTCGTATTGTATTCGAGCCAAACACTCCTTCAAGAGGAGTGTACGGCCGCACTGTCACACCCCAAAACCAGAACGGCGGAAACGTTCGGGGGTGGAGGACGTCATGTTTAGTATCACAAGACATGTATCATAGTAAGCAAGTAATGAACAACCATTTCATTAGAAAGAAAGTGTTTACAATGTGTGTGTTCATAAAACATAGAATACTTAAGCAAATCGATTGTGCGCATCTGCCCTAAGCCCACAACCAAAGAAGGAATAGGAAGTAAGGCAGATAGTACACATCCCATTGTTTGTTAGATCATTGTTGTATATAACCCTGGCGTATTCACTTGTTACTCATGGAGTTAATTGTAATGGTTCCTTTATATTAAATGAAAAGATTCTTTTAAGAAAACCCTTATTTCTTATAATAAAATGGTGACCACAGTGATTACTTCTATAATCGCTTAGTTTATACTGGCTATATATGATCTAATATCGAATAGATAGTTAATTGGGTGAATCTGCCCTAAGCCCACAACCAAACAAGGAACAGGAAGTAAGGCGGAAAGCACACATCCAACTACCTATTGGGTATTAATGATATATAACCATGATGTATAAACTCAGGTATTATAGAGTTAATCACCTAAGGTCCTTTAAGTTTATACTGGTTTAATAAAATAGATTAAACCCTTAACTGGTAAGTTTCTAGTTTTTCATACCAAAAGTTCTGATTTGGAAAGTATGTTTTGTACTAGAAAACTGTGCATTGACTTTGTGTCCTATGACTTGACCCATACCTGGTACCCTTATGATGACTTAATGTATACTGCATACACACACACACACACACACACATATATATATATATATATATATATATATATATATATAAAATCGAATAGATAATAGACTGGGTGAATCCGTTCCAAGCCCACAACCAAACAAGGAACAGGAAGTGAAGCGGAGAGCACACATCCTATTATCTGTCGGATCCTATTATATATATATATATATATATATATATATATATATATATATATCCTTTGATGTATACATTAAGGAATCATAAGGTTAGCATTATGGTCCCTTTCTACTGAATGTACTAGACTCGACTGTTCTGTTTGTGGTTTGTAAAATGTAAGTTTTCCCTAGTTTATGACTATCTTAACTTGAAAATAGTTTGCATTTGACTTTCAAGTGGTACTGTCACTTTATGAAAGTAATGGGAAATGTAAGTACACAGTTGTCGTTTAAAATGACATACAGATGTACTGATGACCTTAAAACATGCTTGTTTTATACTGGTCATAATGTGAAGGATAGTATCCCTACTATACGCTCTCCCTGTCTGGAGATTAAGGGAACTAAACGCGACTTTTTTGCAAACCAGTTGCTACGTCGTGTAATTCACATTAAAGTTTTATAATCATTTATACCCAATATAACTATCACCTTTTGTTTAGAACAATGAGTTAGTGATTCATTGGTATAATTAGATCTTGTAGTAGTTCCATGCTATAGCAACTTAATATGTTCGTTCTGTTATCGTGTAATGTATCTATTATGAACTGAATCTCTAAACTATATCTATTATAGTTTACTAATGTTTTACTTGAACTGATATTGAAAAGACTCATTTGTCTTGTAACATCCGGGAATTTGGATATATCTATTTAACCCTTCTTCTTCTTCAAGTTGTCAAGATTAGCCCTTAAAAGAAAGTTATGGGAAATGAGTACGCTAGGCGTACTAAAGAGTACGCTGCGCGTACTCATGCGCTTAAGTTGGACGCGGAATACTCACGGTACGCTGGGCGTACCTTGAACTACGCTGGGCGTAGTGGGCCCAGACTCAAACCCTAAATGAGACTTGTACACTATATAAGGAATGCTATGGCCTTATCCTTAGCCACCATTTCACAGAGAGAAACCCTAAGAGAGCATTATCTTCGTTCTAAAGCTTGTGTGTGAGTGTTAGTGAAGAAGAAGGGGATGTGCTTGTGGAGGCTAGGGTTTGGAGTTCAAGCTTGGATCTGAGTTCTTCAGAGGGAGGAGCTTCACTTGGAGGTAAAAAGCTCAGAACTTTCCTCTTTATTTTGGTTTTGTGTTTCATGGTCCATTTTCTAGGGTTTTGTCCCAAGATGGAGACTTTTTGGTGTAAATGGTCTCCCTAAGCCTTGATCTGACCCATTTCAGTTTAGGATGTGTTGTGGATCTATAAAAATCCAAACTTGGTCGTGGTTATGGGGTCATGCTTGAGTTTTGGTCTTAATGAGAAAATGGGATAAAAGGTTGGAGTGAGTTATAACCTTTTCAGCCATGCAAAGGCCTAAAGGTCTCGACTTTATGGTTTAGGAGACTGAGGAATGTCGAGATCTGAGATATGAACGGTTGTCTTAATCTATTTAGACCAAAAATATAGAAAGGATGAGTCTGGGATTTACACTGGGCGTAAGTCTCAAAACGCGCCGCGTAGGGGGTCGAGTCCCCGATTCTGGTTAGTCGGTGTACGCCCCACATACACGAGTTGGTACGCCCCGCGTACTGCTTGCTGTTGACTTTCGTTGACTTTTAGGGTTTTGGTCAACATGTGGACTTTTGAGTCAGGGAGGGGTAAAATGGTCTTTTACCCTTCTGTGGGTTAATAGGAAGGGTTTAATCTAGCCTTTGAGAGCCATTATTTATTTGAGGATATTGTTTATGTAATTAGGCGGGGGCTAGATCAGTATATTCGTGAGCGAGATTATCCGAGTTACCCGAGGTGAGTCTTCTCACTATACATTACCTAGAGTGGTATCTATGTGTAGACCGGAGGGTCTTGTATGCTATGTATATATGAGATTATGTGCATTGTGTTATATGTATGCTATGTGTTGAACAGACCGGGCCGGAGGGCCCAACGATATAGACCGGACCGAAGGGTCCAACGACACAGACCGGACCGAAGGGTCCGACGAGCTATGACGGGACCAGAGGGTCCAACGAGCTACGGGACTGGAGGGTCCCACTGAGACACATCGACTGGAGGGTCGTACTGTAGCCTCGAGTGGCGTATGTGTTGTATGTGGTATTTTGGGGAACTTACTAAGCATTTATGCTTACCATGTTATGTGATATGTGTTTCAGGTACTAGCAAGGATCGCGGGAAGGCGCCGACATGATCTGTACACACTGATGAAGATTTATGTACTTGAGATTCTGGGGTTGTTTATGAGATAATATGTGATACAATGGATTTTGTTAAGAATGAAATTATGTTTTAAAAATGAAAATAAATTGTTTGAAAATTTACGTTTTTACAAGTTGGTATCAGAGCCTTGGTTTGAAGGATTCGGATGCACCTTCGGGCGTATCTGAACTCAAACTGAGGGTTTGAGGAAGTTTTGCACAAAATAAACAATTTTTCTAAAGGAGTAAAAGAATTTGAGAAAAGCAGAAGGAAGCAGTGTGTACGATCAGCCAGCGCCCGAACGGTGATTTCCTAAAATACCCTTACATTACGTGTTATGAGATATGTTATGATATGTTATGCATGCTAGAGTAGGCTACGTATTCATATTAGGACCTGAGTGGCCTGATTTGTGATGCCTTAGCCTAGGAAGATTTCTGCCGCTATGAGATGCTTGAGAGTGAGTAGGTAGCAGTGAGGAGCTGATGAGAGGTCTACCGAAGGGTAGCCTATGCTAGCGAGATGTAGAGTACTTGTGATCTGGGATCCAAGGAGGAGGACTTGGGGTGAATACTGATGGGGTGTGGACGGTAGTATAGGGCCCGTACTACTGAAGACACCGGATCAGTGCGCAGTCCAAGTAAGAATCCTTAGGGTACTAAGGAACAAGTAGGGTTGGGTGATCAAGTGCGGGTATACTCGATCGAGTCTCTGGTATCCTTGTGTTGTGTTTCAGAGACATCATGGTGGGTACACGTCACACCAGAGAGCAGCGGAGTTAGCGATGACGAGATTCGCATGATGATTCATGATGAGGTGGCTGCGACCGTACGTGAGGTCATACACGAGATGCTTGAGTCCATCGAGACCACGTTGATTGAGACATTCGATGAGCGATACGGTGCTGTTTCGGAAGCTGCTACTGCTGCAGCCACCGAAGCTGTCGCAACTGCTAGGCCACGAGGGGGTGACTCGTTGCTGTACTGGGAGCTCAGCAACACGAAGTGACCAGGGTTTGATGGGACAGGATCCGATAACCGCAAGAGGCGATATCATGGTACGAGTACCATGATAAGTAGCAGATTGAGAAGTGATGTCATGGTTCGAGTACCATGATAAGTAGCGGATTGAGAAGCGACGTCATGGTTCGAGTACCATGAGTTGCAGCAGGTCGAGAGGTGATGTCATGGTTCGAGTGCCATGATGTGAGGTGGATTGGGAGGAGGGAACATGGTTCGAGTACCATGATTCGTAGAAGATTAAGAGGAGATAACATGGTTCAGGTACCATGATCCATAGCAGATCGAGAGGTGGCCACACGGTTTGAGTATCCTGACATGTGGCGGTTAGTGTTTCTGGTTATTCCGTGGGGATTGTCTAGACTGAGATCAGAGGTGAATGAGTATGGGGCCAGAAGGCCATGATGAACAATTTTAGTGGAGCATCCCTTGAAAAGGGAAATCGAGTGAGCTCCGAGGGATTTTGGGTGATATGCCAGTTGGAGTCGCAATACTCAGGGATAAGTAGGGATGGTGCGTTATGGGAGAATACTGTCACACCCCATAACCGGAACGGCGGAAACGTTCGGGGGTGGAGGACGTCATGTTCAGTATCACAACAATGCAAAGTAGTAAACAAGCAACAACATTATCCATTGCATTAATAATATAATTTAATACAAGTGTGTTCTGTCAAGTTATATAGACACCAAAAATATGAATCAAAATAAAAGATGAGTCTTGAATGAGCTCCCTCTTCGCTAACTACGTGCCCTAAGAATTCGACTCGTCGTATCCAAAATTCGCATTTCGAGAACTTCGCATAGAGCTTCTCCGAACGAAGTGTTTCTAAGATCTGTCGAAGATGTTGACTATGTTCCTCCTTACTTCGAGAGTAGATAAGTATGTCATCAATGAAGACGATGACGAACTGATCCAAGTAAGGACGGCACACCCTATTCATTAAATCCATGAACACTGCGGGTGCGTTTGTTAATCCGAACGGCATCACTACAAATTCGTAGTGCCCATAACGAGTTCAGAAGGTTGTCTTCGGAACATCCTCCCCTAGCACTCGCAGTTGGTGATATCCAGATTTTAAGTCGATTTTGGAAAAGAAATTCGCCCCTTGAAGTTGGTCAAATAAATCGTTCAATACGAGGCAAAGGATAACGATTCTTGACGGTCAGTTTGTTGAGCTCCCTGTAGTCGATGCACATACGAAACGATCTGTCTTTCTTCTTGACGAACAAGACTGGAGCTCCCCAGGGTGAGAAACTTGGTCTTATAAAGCCCTTGCTGAGCAGTTCGTTAAGTTGACAGGACAGTTCTTGCATCTCTGCAGGTGCTAGACGATAGGGCGATTTGGCTACGGGGGTAGCCCCTGGAACTAAGTCGATTCGGAACTCGACTTGACGTTGCGGAGGTAATATTGGGAGTTCTTCTGGAAAGATGTCGGGAAAGTCGTGTACTACTGGAATGTTCTGAATGTCTTTCGTTTCTTGGCTCACATCGACCACATGAGCAAGGAATGCATGACATTCCTTTCGCAAGAATTTCTGAGCTTGAATGCTCGAGACGATACGAAAGTTCATGTCGGGTTTGTTGCCATAAACTTCTAGGGTTTCGCCAGATGGCAGATTAAGGCGTACAGCCTTTTCGTAACACATGATGTCGGCCCGATGAAGACTCAACCAATCCATGCCGAAAATGACGTCGAAACTTTTAATTGAGACCGGTATGAGATCGATCGAAAATGAATGGCTATCTAAAGTTAGGGTACACCCTATGTATATACTGCTAGTGCTCTTTGTCTTTCCATTAGCCATTTCTACAGTGAACGGTTCTTTAAGTGCTCGTGATTTTTGCTTAAGTAAATGAGCAAATTTTTGGTTCACGAAACTCCTCTCCGCTCCACTATCAAACAGAATGCATGCATAAGATTTATCGAGGAGAAACGTACCAGTGACCACTGTGGGGTCGGCAACCACTTCCTCATGGCCTATGGCCAGAACTCTTGCCACTCCACCGGCATTCCCTGCCTTCGGACAGTTTCTATTGTAGTGGCCTACCTCGCCACAACCGTAGCAAGCTTGGCCCACTCCTGTGCCGGGGACTTGGTTGATTGGCCTCGCCTGAGCTTTACAGAAACGGGCTGTGTGCCCCTTCTTGTTGCAGTTCATACACATCATTTCCTGGCAGGCACCGACGTGGTGGAAGATGCATTTGTCGCACTTAGGCAAACTTCCAGCGTAGTGCTTTACCGGAGCAGCAGCAGCAGGTGCTATCGCAGCATGAACTGCCACGACCTGCTGCTTTTTGGCAGCCTTCTTCTTCTTTTTGTCATCCCAGAACTTCCGCTTGGAATCAGAGGTTTTGGCGGGTTCTGAGATGGCCAAGGTCGTTGTTGCGGCCGGGGTACGAACCCCATGGTCTATGAGCCGCTGTGCCAATCGCTTGGCACTATCAAATGTAGTGGGGTTTGAAGCCAAAACATTGCCCTGGAATGGAGGCACCAGCCCCCATATGTACCTTTCGATCTTCTCTCCCTCTGTGTGAACCATGTTGGGACAGAGGGCCACCAGTTCGCAGAACCTGGCGGTGTAGGAGACTATGTCAGAGCCCTTCATGGTTAGGCTCCACAGTTCCTCCTCTAGCTTTTGGATTTTGCCCCTCGGACAGTATTCCTCAATCATGAGGTCTTTCAAAGTTTCCCAGCCCATGTCGTTTGCCACTACAAGAGTTAGTGACTTGACATGGCTATTCCACCATGTCAGGGCTTTTCCTTCGAAAGTGCAAGCGGCAAACTTGACTTTACTCGCTGCAGAGTAGGAGCAAATCTCGAAGATCGACTCCGTCTTTTCGAACCATTGCGAGAGGGCAATGACTCCGCCAGTCCCTTTAAAGGACATTGGCTTGCAGTTGGAGAAGTCCTTGTAGGAGCACTCTCTCAAGCGCATAGGGATTTCACCATGATTAGATTGAACGGGGGTTCCTCCTCCAGTGGAACCAGAAGAATGATATTGTGCCATGGCTGTAGCCACAGCCGCAGCTACAACAACATTTAGATCTGCCGTATCGAATTGAGGAGCAGGTGGTTTTGGTGCGGGAGGATCGCGTCTTGCCGATCTACGTGGAGGCATCTTTCAACTATAAGTTTACAAAGACGAAGATATTGATAAGAATTTAATAGGACAATTGATGAAAATGACTCATGGACTAACTCTCCATAGCCCAACGGCACAATTGAGTAGCACGATTAAATGTAGGTCTAGAACTAACAGATGATAGCGTTTGGATAATAATTTCCGTGAGATTAGATATCTGTCAACAATACTGGAATTACAGATGTAATGAGTTCAAGAAAAATGACCTAGAAGTAGGCCTTACATCAACCAAGATGGGAAAATTTTGACAGACAACTACCTAATCAAGACCTAACGGGTCTAAGATTTACAAAGATAGGAAATTAGACTAGAGTTTTTACGCTAACTAGGTTATATCCAAAAGAGAAGTCGATGAGACTCTAACGGCGACGAGAACTACTAGGGTGAGTTCTTGACTCCGACAGAACACGTTCTATGTCCCTCACGCGCCTGTCAGATCTTGCTTGCTGAGCTCGAAGTTCCCTGACTTCAGCTTGGGTTTCAGTAAGTTCCCTCTGCAGAACTGCATTGCGGACCTGAGTCCTTTCATGAACAGACTCTAGTTGGCGAATGCGAACTGTGTTAACGCCAGAGTTGGCGTCAATCTCCACGACTCGGTCGATAGTCGCTCGACCTTGCTCGGTGTTCCGAGCAATCCTACGAACCATGATGGGTAGGACCCTGTTAGCTGAACCTCCCTCAGTGAGGTTGTAGAAGCTTCTGTCTCCATTGTAGGGAATGGGTTGACCCTGTTCCTGACTCCATCTATTCAAGTTTGTGGCCCACATGGGTGTCGGTCTTTGAAATGCTGGACGAGGATTCAGGTTTGGGTTCTGAGCAGCTGGCGGTAGGTTGTTGACTTCTGGCTCTGAGTCAGAATCCTCAGAAAAGCCTTCAGCTTCGTGATCATCCAATGGGATTGGGTGATCATCTTCTGGCTCCTCTCCCAGCCATCCTGCATTGTCGTTGTTGGGGTAGTACGGGTCTCCGGGGATATGGAATCCGACCATGATATCTACGCGAGAAAAAGGATAAAGAAATAACTAAATAGACGCACTAATTAGATAATTATAAGATGATCTTTATCAGTTACTTCAACATTTGCGTAGTGCATACAAGTCATATGTAACCAAGACAGATAGACCTTCGAATAAGTGATCCTAACACTAAGCCCACAACCAAACACGGAACAGGAAGTAAAGCAAAGATCACATATTCTAAGTCTATGATATCCTAGATAAATATAACCTTAGCGTATCCACTCAACAAGTATTGACATACTAATAAAGACCTTTAATTCTCAGATAAGTAATTAATAGTAACACAAAATACTCCTATAGTATTTTAAGTTTATGTTCTGTTCTACTGTTCTCATTGTAGTAGTGTTGGTAAGTTTTTAGACTTGTTGCAACCTCACAACCACACTTAGGCACATGCTAGTCAACCCTCGGATAATATAGTTGATCAGGCTATATCTTCCCAGTTTTGACTATATGTCTCTAAGTCTACTTGTGCTGTCCAACAATCGTAATACTTTTGTTCTGTCCTAGTGACATTGATTTTAGTACAAATAAAGGTATATATACTTGGTTAAATATTTTATTATTTAAAAGTATAAACTCTTTATCAGAGTATTTTAATCCCGCTGTGTTTATAGTTCGTATATCTTTTATGGGTTGATACACTCGATTCACTATAAACAATGCTCTGATACCAATCTGTCACACCCCAAAATCGGAACGGCGGAAACGTTCGGGGGTGGAGGACGTCATCTTCAGTATCACAACAATGCAAAGTAGTAAACAAGCAACAACATCATCCATTGCATTAATAATATAATTTAATAAAAGTGTGTTCTGTCAAGTTATATAGACACCAAAAATATGAATCAAAATAAAAGATGAGTTTTGAACGAGCTCCATCTTCTCAAAACCTGGCACCGGTACCTGTCTACTGGTGACCTGTGAATACAAGTTATTTTGAAAGAGTTTATCAGCTTTAAAGCTGGTGAGATCATGAGTATATTAGTGTCTGTATTTGTATGAAAGCATTTGTAAGATGTTTGTAAGATGTTTGTATAAGTTTGTAAAAGTTTGAATTCTCCTAGAAAACCCTATGTTTCCTACTAAAAGTAGCCTTCTACCAAGGCATCTAGTGTCTGTGTGTGTGTCTCTTGTAAGAGTATGTATTTTCCCAAATCTGACTATCATTAACCAAAAATATAGTTTTTACATTACTGTTCATTGTGTGAATGTTCACAAAGTGAATGTAATGGTAAAATGAAATAGTACTGTAGTGTTGTATTAAGTAACTACTGCTGTACTAACTACCTTAAACCAATTTTTATTTAAAATACCATGTGATCGGCCTGTACCCTGCTACCGACTCATAGAAAAATAACGATGTAAGACGTCGTAAGAAATGACGTTTGGCACCCATAGACTTGCAAGTCCTACTGTAGCGAGCAGCAAGGTGTAGGATAGTCAATCCAGTATAGATCTATACACAAACACATACGCTCCCCAATTAAGGAGATTCTAGATACAAAACGGTCATGGCAGGTGGTGCCATGCCCCGTTACGTGGCTCACATAACTGTAATAATGTATATGTAATGTATGTGCTAGCTGTATTGTGTATTCTTCCTCTGTCTAGCCTGTATGTATGTTCTCTCTGTATGGTATTGTTTGTTTCTCTTCACTATAAGTTATGTTTGTTTCTCATCACTATAAGTTATGACACATGTATGAACTGACTCATTGTATGTTTCATTGGTCTAGTAATAGATTTGTAACTTCCTAGACTATACCTATTATAGTTTACTAGTAATGTTGTTTGTATGTATGAACATGTTTGTATACCCTTGCTACCCAAAGGTATTGAACTGGAAAGAAATAACCTTTTATATCCATATACATATACATAATATATAACTAGGATTCAAACGACCTTCGGACAAATAACCCTGATACCCTAAGTCCACATCCAAACAAGGAACAGGAAGTAAGGTGAGCTATCTGTCCTAAGTCCTTTCAATCCTACTTATATAACTATATCTATATAGATACACTTTTAACAAAATATAAGTTTAAAAGAGTTTAAGTAACAATATTTGACATGTAAAAGGGTTTGACAAAAGCATTTGGTATGAAAAACAGTTTGTAAAACAGTTTGAAGTAAAACAGTTTGGTAACACAGTTTGAAAAGTAAGAAGTCCACTTGTTTGGTAGTTATTAATCACATGTGATTGATATAATAACTATAATTTTTCAACTTGTATTCCCCCCCATAAAACCATTTAAAACATTTAAAAGGTTAACTAAGGGGTATGAACTCACCTGTAGTGAGTGGTTTGGATGAACGTAATGTATAGGATGCTAAGTGTCAAGTGAAGAGTTGTACACATATAATGATCCTATTTAACATATAATAACACATATATGTATCCAATTAGTCATTAAACAACTAATTAACCAAGTTAAGACCTCCTAAAACATGTAAAACACTTGATTTAAGTGCTATAAGTCCTAAGGATTGCATCTAAGGGTGGTTGGACCTTGCATTTGAGTTTAGGGTTCAAGGGTAAACTCCCTTGGAGTTTACGGTTTTGTGACCATAACTCATTGAGTTTATGGTCGTGAACCCATGAGTTTACAGCCGTAAACTCATGGTACTTTGACCATTTTGTGTTTTGAAGCCTTAAAGGTCATAAGAAGCATTCCTACTTCATGTTTAAGCCTTAGGAAGTGATTAGGGCACCATTTCACTCCTTTATGGAGTTTACGGTCCTTGGACCACTTCTCTTTGGGTTTACGGCCGTAAACCCAAATGATTTATGGTCTGTTTGTTGTTTTGAGTTCCTAGCACATCAAGGAAGGGGTGTGGACTAGTTTCCAAGGCTTGGTAAGGGACTAGGGCCACTTTGGCCCCTTTGTTAGGGTTTATGGTCCAAGGTGTTCTTGGACCGTAAACACCTTTGATCCTTTGATTCTTGGGTGTTTTCTTGATGATTAGAAGTGTAACAAGTCTTATAATACACTAGGATAGAATTACTTACTAGGTAGAAGCTTGAAAAGGTGCTAAAAGTCTAAGAACACTAGTGTGTGTTTTTGGTGTTCTTGGTGAAACTTGAAGATCTATAGTTTTGGAATGATTTCACGGATGAAATCATGTAAGATCACTAGATTAAGTAAGATATCAACTTTTTAGGGATATAAACACTTACAAAGTTGAAGATCTTGAAGAAAATTCGGATGATACTTGAGAGAGAAATGGGTTTTGGATCTTGAAAATGTGAAAAGTGGTAGATAATGACTAAGTGTCATATTTATACCCCTTTTAGGGTTTACGGTCGTAAACACCTTTGTTTAGGCCGTAAACTCCAAACTCTTGGAGTTTTGGGATATTATTGTTGCACAATAAACCCTAGGGCATCCTCTCTCATGTTATCTCCTGAAGTACTAACTTTAAAACACTCAAACTTATTCCAAAAAGCTTGAAGGTTAGCAGAAACTGTTCTGACTTCTATTGAATCGAATGGTTGTACATAATAGAAATTTCGGGTTGTCACAAATACGTTCTGGGCTGGGCAACCGGTCGATTGAGGAGAGGTTACTTTCTGTGACCCGAGTGGCGCCATTTCCGTTTTCTGTGGGAGGCGTAAGAGGTTTTGAGATTTCGGTCTCTGAGTTTGGGAGTGAGCCCTGTGGGATTGCACTGATGATGATCTTCAATCAGAGTAAAGGGCAACAGGTTGCCGTGAGGTAAAAAAAATATATATATAGCGTGATCAGGTCGTCAGTGGGGATTGAGATGGTCAAGGACCTGGATATACCCTATTTGAGTATGGTAGGGCATGTGTTAGCTGCAGTGTCGGACGATCGAGAAGGGTATATCAGGGCGGTGACTCTTATTGTCTTTGGCAGGTATCGAGAGTGGAAATGTGGGTTCTGCTCTTGTGATAAGTGACGTGTGGAGCATGGGTTGAGGAGTCGAGGACGAGGAGAATGATAGTTCATTATTTCCAGACTAAGAGTCAGGGTTAGTAATGGACAGTTGGGAGGTCCGATGATGGAATGGTGTGAGATTCTGAATGACTAAGAGGCAGACATGATTGGAAGTTCTGAGGATTTCATATGAGATTCAGGGTTTTTGGAGTTGCTTGGTCTCTGTCAGGGGATCATCGAGCTTTGCATAGCACCTTCCAAGAGTAGGTGCGCTGTTACTGGGGGAAACAGCCTGGGAGATGGATTGTTGGTGCGCTAATTGGTTCGAACCCTGAGTGGGGGAGAACCGGGTATTTTGTTGAGGGGATCAGAGATCTGTTCGAGTTCGGTTGGAGATTTGGATATCGAGACCTATGGTGCGGATTCATGTGATCAGGGTTATCGGTGATTGGAGCGAGGTACAGAGCGAGATAATGCATGTGGGATACGTTTGGTAAAGGATGAATGTCTCCACGACAAGTGACCATCGATCGGAGACCTTGTGATGGATAGGAAATTCTTCAAGGTGGTTGGCTTGGAGGGTTAGTTCGGCGGTGGAAGAATTCTGATTCAATGTTTGGGTTGTTATGCAGTATGGGAAGGGAAGAAGTTGATTAGGCACCCAACTTCAGGGTCGTTATGAGTATCCTTGCATGAGTTTTGAGCAATAGAGGAGAAAGTTTCGGATTGTCATCTTCATGTTCTAAGTCGATGGCAATTTTCTCCGTGTTTTAATTTGGGAGATGGAGTATTCCGGAGTTACAAGTGGCACGAGAGAAAGACCGGTTGTGAGGTTTCGAGGAAGCAATGCGGTATCTGAGTATGATGCCATGAGTATGAGATCAGTGGTAGAGTCAAGACACTGCGAGGCGTTGTGATGGTATTCCGGGGGTATCCGAGCCTAACGTCCTAAATCTCGGATTGTTTTGAGTTTGAGTTTGAGATGACGAGTGGGGTATCAAGTGTCTATGGTTCCGGTGGGGGCCCTTCAACTAATTGTCATCAAATGGATTTATTTGAGAATGTGAATTGCAGCGAGAAAAACAGGTCTTGTCACGACGATGGTTGTCCGAAGCAGTGATGCTTAGCCTGGATGGGTGTGTGTGTACCTATCTATGCTGGGTTGCAGAGCATGAGTTAATGATCGCAGTGTGGTGTCAACCTGAGGATGAGATTGTGAAGTGGTAAGAGTAAGTGCGGTAAGACTGCGGGGAGCCGTAGTACTCACTATTCAGTGAGGGGTGTGGTGATGCTACGGGGAGCCGTAGTACTCACTATTCAGTGAGGGGTGTGGTCATGCTACAGGGAGCCGTAGTACTCACTATTTAGTGAGGGGTGTGGTGATGCTACGGGGAGCCGTAGTACTCACTATTCAGTGAGGGGTGTGGTGATGCTACAGGGAGCCGTAGTACTCAGTATTCAGTGAGAGGTCATTGTGATACTGCGGGGAGCCGTAGTACCCCCTTAGTCAGCGAGAGAATGTTGTGATGAAGTGCTCTCTGATCAGAGCTTGAAGCAGAAGAGTTATAGGCTTGGGTAGCCCTAATATTTGAGTTTGTGAAAGCCTGGGGTCAAACCAGGGGCGAGACTGGGGTCTCCATATTTGTCGGGAGTCGTTATATTCTAAATTGAGTAGTGGTTGTCGCAACCAAAGGGAAGTGGATAAGTGAGGAACGTATGGGTTGCGGGTCATGAGTCATGAGTTGAGTGGTTCATTGGGACGAGTGGTTCCAACTCTGTGTCGGATCAGACTCTCGAGTTGAATTCGATTCTAGTGGTGTATTAAGTAGGCAAAATGAGATTCCAGATTCAGAAATGAATTTCCTTTGGAAGGGGGTATTGGTTCCATCTGGTGTCTTAGACCTGAGTGGGTCAATTCGTTGGTATGAGAAAACCACGAAACGCATGGAACTAATGAGTAGTAGATGGCAGATATTGAGAGTGAGTCGAATTCCGTATTCGCTTGAGGTAAAGCAAACTTTGCGACTTGTGTGTCGCACTGGGCCGAGATAGTTGTATTGATAAGGAAGTCAGTGAGACATTTTGGTACATGCAATGGGTAACCTTTGTAGGTTCAATTGTTGGGTGGGGAGATGACCTGGTGCTCAGTCTTGAAAGGGATATTGAGAAAGGAGCTGAGGTTTATGTTTGTCAGATGTCGGAGGACGCTTCTGAACAAGCATGGTCATTGTTCGTGTCTGAGGACAGGGTGTTGAGGGTTCGTTGTTCAGAAGGGTTGTGATTGCAGTACAGTGGATGAGTCCCTGGTGTGATGTGATCCTCCCATTCCTTGGAATATGATCTGGATGGTTTATCATGTCTGGGACGAGTGATCAGTAGCTAGTTTTGGGCATAAACTTGTTTTATCGGTCCCCACGGGAGAATCAGAGGGGCAGTGAGCTATCATGGTTTGTTATTCGAGGAGTGAATAACGAGGTGACATCTGGAGAAGGCGGTCTGGTAGAGATACAGGCTACTAGAGTTTCCAGATTCTGGAGAGTCAGAAGGGTTAACGTAGCAGCAGAAGGGTCTGTCCTTTTTCTGGGTGGGAGTTCCTGTTCGGATTTGGGTGTCCGGGGAGGGAGATAGTTGTGCGGTATGAGATCCTCTCGGTGGTGCTTTTCGGTTATTGGATTCGATCTATGTGATTTGAGGAGCGATTTCGAGGACGAAATCTAATTCAAGTGGGGGAGAATTGTAACATCCGGGAATTTGGATATATCTATTTAACCCTTCTTCTTCTTCTTCAAGTTGTCAAGATTAGCCCTTAAAAGAAAGTTATGGCAAATGAGTATGCTGGGCGTACTAAAGAGTATGCTGCGCGTACTCATGCGCTTAAGTTGGACGTGAAATACTCACGGTACGCTGGGCGTGCCTTGAACTACGCTGGGCGTAGTGGGCCCAGACTCAAACCCTAAATGAGACTTGTGCACTATATAAGGAATGCTATGGCCTTATCCTCAGCCACCATTTCGCAGAGAGAAACCCTAAGAGAGCATTATCTTCATTCTAAAGTTTGTGTGTGAGTGTTTTGAGCTAGGAGGTGCCTTTGTGTGTTAGTGAAGAAGAAGGGGAGGTGCTTGTGGAGGCTAGGGTTTGGAGTTCAAGCTTGGATCTGAGTTCTTCAGAGGGAGGAGCTTCACTTGGAGGTAAAAAGCTCAGAACTTTCCTCTTTATTTTGGTTTTGTGTTTCATGGTCCATTTTCTAGGGTTTTGTCCCAAGATGGAGACTTTTTGGTGTAAATGGTCTCCCTAAGCCTTGATCTGACCCATTTCAGTTTAGGATGTGTTGTGGATCTATAAAAATCCAAACTTGGTCGTGGTTATGGGGTCATGCTTGAGTTTTGGTCTTAATGAGAAAATGGGATAAAAGGTTGGAGTGAGTTATAACCTTTTCAGCCATGCAAAGGCCTAAAGGTCTCGACTTTATGGTTTAGGAGACTGAGGAATGTCGAGATCTGAGATATGAACGGTTGTCTTAATCTATTTAGAACAAAAATATAGAAAGGATGAGTCTCGGACTTACGCTGGGCGTAAGTCAAAGAACGCGCCGCGTAGGGGGTCGAGTCCCCGATTCTGGTTAGTCGGTGTACGCCCCGCATACACGAGTTGGTACGCCCCGCGTACTGCTTGCTGTTGACTTTCGTTGACTTTTAGGGTTTTGGTCAACATGTGGACTTTTGAGTCAGGGAGGGCTAAAATGGTCTTTTACCCTTCTGTGGGTTAATAGGAAGGGTTTAATCTAGCCTTTGAGAGCCATTATTTTATTGATGATATTATTTATGTGATTAGGCGGGGGCTAGATCAGTATATTCGTGAGCGAGATTATCCAAGTTACCCGAGGTGAGTCTTCTCACTATACATTAGCTAGAGTGGTATCTATGTGTAGACCGGAGGGTCTTGTATGCTATGTATATATGAGATTATGTGCATTGTGTTATATGTATGCTATGTGTTGAACAGATCGGGCCGGAGGGCCCAACGATATAGACCGGACCGAAGGGTCCAACGACACAGACCGGACCGAAGGGTCCGACGAGCTATGACCGGACCAGAGGGCCAACGAGCTACGGGACTGGAGGGTCCCGCTGAGACACATCGACCTGAGGGTCGTACTGTAGCCTCGAGTGGCGTATGTGTTGTATATGGTATTTTGGGGAACTCACTAAGCATTTATGCTTACCATGTTATGTGATATGTGTTTCAGGTAGTAGCGAGGATCGCGGGAAGGCGCCGACATGATCTGTACACACTGATGAAGATTTATGTACTTGAGATTCTGGAGTTGTTTATGAGATAATATGTGATACAATGGATTTTGTTAAGAATGAAATTATGTTTTAAAAATGAAAAAAAATTGTTTGAAAATTTACGTTGTTACATGTCTACTAAGTTATGCTTGTACTTTAAAAACGGGGTTTTGTTAAACTATGAAGTAACATAACTTTAAAAGAGTTTTTGAAATGTTTTCATGACTTTATAAAAGACATAACCAATCTTTTGAAAGATGTATATATAACAAACATTTACACAATTATCATTGTGTTCAACTTGTTTCCCCCCCCCCCCTTAAAAGCATTTAAAATAGTTAAAAGATTCATTACGGGGTATGAACTCACCTGATGTGGGTGATTCAACGAATACGTGTGTATGGATGAGAAGTTCCACGAATGAAGTCCTGAGACTTAACAAGTCCTAAATGACATAATATGGCATATATTGGCATAAATATAGTGTTTAGAAGCAACCAAATGCAAAGAAACACCTCACGGGACTAGGAAACACTTGTGTTGGAATCACATGTGATTCATCAAAGGAAAGTGGAATGGCACTATCATGTGTTTACGGCCATGGGTTTACGGCCAAGGGAGTTTACAGTCGTAAACTCATGGTCAAACATGCATAAGAGGGTGTTTGATGGCTAGGGAAAGTTGAAGGACCATTGCTCTACACAAGGACGATAAAGACCATAACAATGGAGGCTTTTGATGAGTTTACGGCCATGCAAGGAGTTTACGACCATAAACTCATGGACATTATGAACTTGAGAGTGGTTTAAGCTCCTATTTTCAACAAGGAAGGGTTCTAGGTCACAAGCTTTGCATCTAGGAGGGTTTATGGCCAAAATGGCACCCTTATTGGGGTTCACGGCCATGGGAGATGGCTTGGCCGTAAACTCCTTTTGGTCTTGCATTCTTGATGATTTCAAGGCTCTAATCAGGTGTTTCAACTAGATAACAAGCTAAGGAGTGAGTACTTATGATATACAGGCTTGAAATGGTGATTAAGGTCCAAGAACACTAGTGTGTGTTCTTGGTGTTCTTGGTGTTTCTTGAAGATATAAGAAAAGATAATTTCCATGGATGAAATCATTAGATGAAGCTAGTTAAGAAGGATTAACATCAGATTAAGGAAGAACACTTAAAACTTTTGAAGATCTAGGATGAAAATCAGGATGATAGTTGAGAGAGAAATGGAGTGTTCTTGAGTTAGAAATGAAAGAATGAAGAAAGTTTAAGGATATGAGCCTATAAGGAGGGAGTTTACGGCCCACCTTGAGTTTACGGCTGTAAACTCAAGTGTTGTGGCCGTGAACTCTAAATGAAGAGGTTAAGGCTTGATTTGTTGAACAGTGTCTGTAGCAGGTACATTGTACCATCCATTCCTTAAGTGTACTAGGCTTTAAAATTCCTTAGAATGACCTTTAACCAGGCTAGTACTCATTACCAATGAGTCTGACACTCAGTTGAGTTGACTGACTGAGCTTTCAAAGCAAATTTTTTTTCGGGTTGTCACATCATCCCCCCATTAGATGGAATTTCGTCCCGAAATTAGCTTTCTTACAGCACTACTGGGGTTGCGCTCCTCTGATTTGTAGAATACCCACTCGTAGACCTGGCAACTTTGCCCTGGTGTTCATGATAGGATTCGTACTTGGTCCATCTATCATTACCTCGTGTATACAAGTTGTATATAGTTAGGATTAGTAAGACGGTCGGATGTGCGACTCTGCCCTAGGTCCACAACCAAACAAGGAACATGAGATAGGGCGGAACCACACATACTAAATATGCGTAATCATAATCATATACCACCCTCGCGTATACACTGAATAGTGATAGGTGGGTTGTATTCGTCCTTAGCCTCTGTGCTTGAACTTGGTCTGCTGGACGAGTGGTATTTCGTGACGGTCTGTGGACCTCTGACGACAAGGCTTCGGAGGACAAAGTACTCTTCGCATGAGTACTTCAGGGTTTAGAATACGAAAGATAAAACTGAGGTTTAGGTCGGACTGTCGATACGAATGACGTAGGTTTCGAGAACTTGACGATCGAGGCGATAAAAACATATGAACTTAGTATGGTGAGGACCACACCAATTCATGACGGATGATAGTAACAGACTCTTTACTGAACAAAGTTTTGGCCAATTTGAAAGAAACGTCTGTTATACGATGATGTATCCCTAGTGTGTTCGACAATGTACTCCTAGTGTGTTCGACAATGTACTCTTTGTAAATGTTCCAGTGCTTTCTGTTTTCCCTTTGATTTTAACACTCCTACGTATCGTACCGCTATGTGCGCATACATACAAATGAAAGTGCTTTGATAATTGGTGATGATACTTTATATCATGATCCTCCTCGGTACCACTACGATCGCCTGTCATATACAAGTTATGAATATTTAAGATGAATAAGACAGTCGACCGAGTAACTCTGCCTCAAATCCACAACCAAACAAGGAACATGAATTAAGGCGTAATTACTCACTCTAAGTCTGCAACATCTTAGTTATGCACAACCCTGATGTATATGCTATGCCATTATAGCTTCTCTAAACGGATCTTTTAGTTCTCTTGAATACAGTGATCTATTTCAATATGTGAGTTATTATAATTACTTTTTAAGTGTTTTCCCCAAGTTTTAATCTTATATAAATATTAATTAATTAATTTTTAAAGTAATTACCATTTCGAAAAACGTACCACTGCTCGCTGACGACTCTGGGGTTGATTCTCCGGCGGTAATCATCAGAATTCGTCCATCAGCTCCTGAGTTCTTTACTATCGGCCAGTCCCTCTGATAATGTCCAGACTCACCACAACCATAACATGCTTGGTTTTCTTCAGCTCCGGGGACTTGGGAGATCGGTTGAGTCGGTGCCCTGTAGAAACGGACTGTGTGTCCCTTTCTGTGGCAGTTCAGACACTGCATTTCCCAGCATACTCCGGTGTGGTGATAGTTGCACTTTCCACACTTCGGGAGGGTTCCAGCATATCGACTGGTAGGTGCTGGAGCAGCAGCCGTTGTAGCGGCGTACATAGTACTCGCTTGTTGCTCTTGCGGGGGTTCATGTGTTGTTCGCCTCTTTTTCCTCTTATTCCCCGACTTCTGTTTATAGTCATTTCCCTTTGATGGCTCGGGAACGAGGACTTCTACACCATGCCGGACTCCATGGTCAATGAGTCGTTGGGCCAGGCGTTTGGCACTATCGAATGTGGTTGGGTTAGAAGACAACACATCGCCTTGGGTTGGGGCAGTCAGACCCCAAATGTATCGTTCTATCTTCGTGCTCTCCGGGGTAACCATCCCGGGGCATAGTGTGTTGGATAAGGTGTCTAAGTCCATAACTTATTTGGTATATACTTGACCTGACCCGGCATGGTCCATTTGGGTTGCACTTCACCCGAACTATTTATATGGATAACATTATGAGAAGAGTATATTTGCGGCCTACTAATATATTATAAGTTATAATATATTAATATGAAATTGTATTATTTAATTAGTATTGATCTTAAATTAATTATGAATTAATTTAGTGATCATAAGGTGACTAATTAAATAATGGGCTATTGTACTTAGATAGTGTGGGCTAACACTCATTAGGAAATGGGCTAAGCTTAAATGGGAGTCCATGGATGATCCATGGAGCTTTTAACCCATGGATCCTTGGAATAGGAAACGACATGGATTATTAGGGTTTGCATGGTTCATAACCCTAATCATCTACACTATATAAAGAGGCTTATGGTGCTTGAAAAGACACTATGTGTGTGCATAAGAGTGGCCGGATTTCTAGAGTATTAGAGTGATCTCTCATAAGTTTTCCAAGTTTGTGGTGATTTGTGATTTCCATTTGAGGCATTCACATTATTGGTGCTTGGCTCTCAAACTCCCAAGGAATCAACTCACTAACAAAAGGTATGTAATTCTTCTAGTATCTTTTATGTTTAAAAGTACCCCATGTATGCTAGATAGGTTATGAACCTTGGAAAATCATTTTGCATGTATTTTAGACAAACATAGATCCAAGATTTCTAGGGTTGCATGAACACCTTAGGAGTGTTAGTTTGCTCAAAACCCAACAGTGATATCAGAGCCTAGGCTTGTTTGTTTGATACTTGATGCAAACTTGTTGAAAAACTCAAGTTTTCTGCATTCTACAGCATGAACTCGCCGAGTCCATGGGGGGACTCGCCGAGTCCATGAGTAAATTCATCCTACTCGTCGAGTAGGTTCGTGCACTCGACTAGTTGAAGCCTCAGAATGCAGATTTTCGAGTTTTGCTGCTGGAAATGGACTAGAAACATTACCCTAAACTGTTTTGGTGTTATAAAACCTGTTTTAGATGGTGTAATGTTTATGCTAATCCATTTACAATGGCTTATATCAAAATTGCATGATGATATGTGTTCATATGTTCTTGGAATTTTTGATATGATGTTCATGTTCTTATGAATTATTGTTAGATCATAGGAATTATTTGCTAAATTGTTTATTGATAATTCTTGATCATTTATGTGTTTTAATGGAGTCCATAATTTGTCCTCAAGTTATGGATTTCCAAAGGTCACTTTCATTTATGCACACTTAAAACACATAAATTACATGAAAATGAAGAGTCTTCATTTTATGAACCTTTAATTCATAAGTTATGAAATGAAAAGTTTTGAATAGTTTCAAAACTTGTCCTCAAGTTTTGGAATTTGTAAAGTTACACACACTTTAATATACTTTAATTCCAAACCCTTAGAGTTTTAAAAGTTAAAATTCAACCCTTATACTATTTATAACATTAATGGTTAATTATTATATATATATATATGTATAAGATTAAGTCGTTTTACCGTTAGTAGGCCTCATTCACGAAGCCGGTCTATAAGGGGGGTATAAGGTTGTTGCCTATAAAATGGCAACTTAATGGGTGTCCATTCTCACCCACCGCTTCCTTGATTGGTGGAGGGTCGTTAGCCGAACGGGTAGGACAATGACTTTAAATTCTCATTAAAAGTATAATGAATATTATAAAGTAACTAAACCTTTAATAGATTCCCAATCTTAGTTACTTTAGGAAATGTGAATATGGTGCTAACCCATGAAATTCACGCTTTGTACCTTACCAAGTCGTTGGTGGAGCGTGTGTGGTTAACCGGCACACTAACTTGGACTAGTAAGGATCACTAAGGGTGACTTAATGTTTATCATAGAGCAGTGGAGCGTGTGTGGTTAACCGGCACATTTATAAGGTGATAATATTAAGGGTACCAAGTGAATTTGCATGGTTATTCACACCTTGTTTTGTGATCCTCGGCATCCCAGTCACAAAACTTGAAGGGCACAATCGAGATTGAAACATGTCATTGAAAAGTTCAATGAATCTCAAAAGAATCTAGGAATTTCAAAACCAATTAAACCTAATAATTCATTTCGTTTTCATGGTGGAAATTGGTGAATCGTCATTCACCTACCTTCAAATACGTTATAGCTTAGATTACGACATCCCTCTTCTAAGTTATAATATATTGTGTTGGATCCTAGCCTTAATATTACATTTGGGTGTATTATTAAGGATTCGATATATCTAATCTAAACTTGTTTTCTTCCTTTTAGATGTCTTCCAACAACAATGCTTCGGGCTCTAACCCTACTGGCTCCTTTTCCCTCATGAACCTTTGTGGGAGGGTCATCTTTGATGGTTCCAACTTCATGGATTGGATCCAGAACATCAGGATGGTCACTCGTTATGAGGACAAGGAATATATGACCTCGATAAGGAGCTAAAGGAGCTTGATGAGTCCACTGCTACTCCTGAGGAGGTCGCTGAGTATCAGGCACATGAAAGAGATGCCACCAAGGTGGCATGCATCATGATGGCCACAATGACAGTTGAACTCCAAAAGTCCTATGAGGACTATTACCCTTTTGAGATGCATCAGGATCTGATGGAAAGGTACCATCAGAGTGCTCGTCAAGAGCGGTATGAAATAATCTCCTCCATGATCACTACCCGTATGAAGGATAGCGAACCAATCACGAGCCACATGCAGAAAATACAAAGGTATGTGGATCGTCTAATGAAACTGAATGTGAACTTCCCTGAGGAGTTGGCAATTGATATCATTTTGCACTCCTTGCCCTCGTGTTACGATCAATTTCGTATGACATACCACATGAACAAGGAGGAAGTCACACTCAGTAAGCTTCAAGGACTGCTGAAGACTGCCGAAAGTGGTCTTAAGAGTAAGTCGGTTGCTACTCCTACTCCTACTACTACCCCTGTTTTGGCTATCGGGCAAGGCAAAGGGAAGAAGAGGAAGCACCCTTCGAAGGGTACCAAGGGAAAGTCCCTTGATGGCTCCTCATCTGGAACCAAAGGTGGTTCTATCACTCCTTCTGCCATCCCTAAGGATGCTGAATGCTTCTACTGTCAAAATAAGGGGCACTGGAAGCGAAACTGCCCAAAGTACTTGCAGGATGTCAAGGACGGGAAAGTGAAACCATCCCATGCAGGTATTTACACTATATTGTCTAATAACTCACCATATTCTAATTCTTGGGTTCTTGATACAGGTTGTGGTATTCACATCTATTGTGACTTGAAGGGCCTAAGAAGAAGTGAGGATGTGGAGCATGGAAAGATAAACTTAATCATGGGGAACAAGAAGGTTGCACCTGTTGCCAAGATTGGAGTTTATACTTTGTTGCTAGATAGTGGGTTAAAGTTAGATTTGAATAAATGTGTGTACTCGTCTGAAATGGCGAGGAATATTATTTCCTTTCATGCTCTGTACAAACAAGGTTTTACCTTTTCTTTTGATAATGAAGTTGGTAGTATTAATGCTTTCTTTAATAATGTTCTTTATTTTAAAGCATTACCTTGTGATGATGTGTATGAAGCTATATCGGTTGTAGATAATTTAGGAAATAATGTATTATGTATTGATTCTTCTACTAGCTTGGATAAAGCATCTTTGTGGCATTGTCGTCTTGGACATGTAAGCAAGAAACGCATAGGCCAGCTCCAAAAGGATGGAGTCTTGGAGTCGTTCGACCTCAAGTCGGATGATAGTTGTGAGTCTTGTCTACTTGGAAAAATGACAAAATCACCCTTCACTGGTACTTGTGCAAGGGGTGAGGGTTTGTTGGACCTTATACATACTGATGTATGTGGACCATTCAAAACCGCCACAAGGGATGCTAATCGCTATTATGTGACTTTTATTGATGATTTTAGTAGATATGGTTATGTCTACTTAATCAAACATAAGTCATAAACTTTTGAAAGGTTTAAAGAGTTTAAACAGGAAGTAGAAAATCAATTGGGCAGGAACATTAAGATGCTTCGATCCGATCGAGGTGGTGAGTATCTTAGTACTGAGTTCCTCGACTATCTTAAGGAGTGTGGGATTGTCTCACAATTGACACCTCCCAGGACACCACAGCTGAATGGTGTAGCTGAGAGGCGTAATCGAACTTTGTTGGACATGGTTCGCTCTATGATGAGTCGAGCTTTGCTACCAATCTCTTTTTGGGGGTATGCCTTAGAGACTGCCGCCCACATCCTTAATCTAGTCCCTACAAAGAAGGTTGCCAAAACACCTCATGAAATGTGGACTGGGAAACTTCCCAATTTGGACCATATCAAAATTTGGGGTTGCGAGGCTTTCGTGAGGCGCGAGACTCATGACAAGCTCGAACCTCGAAGTGAAAGGTGTATTTTCATCGGCTACCCACAAAAATCCTTTGGTTACCTTTTCTACAGACCCAGTGAGAATGTGGTCTTTGTGGCTAGGAGAGGGGTCTTTCGAGAGAGAGAATTTATAAGCTAAGGAGACAGTGGGAGGCAAATTGACCTTGAAGAAATTCAAGACTCAATTGGTGAAGGAACCTCAGACACTAGCAATCAACTTGAGGAAGAAATTCATGTTGATCCAGCTGACGAATCTATACTTCCGAGGCGTTCCACAAGGGTTAGGAACACACTTGAGTTTTATTATGGATTTCATATTACTACGGAAGGTGATACATTTATCAGTGACAGTACACTGGTAAATCTGGATGAACCTAGCAGTGTTAAGGAAGCCATGGCAGGCCCAGAGTCTGCTAAATGGAAGGAGGCTATGGACAGCGAGATACAGTCCATGTATGACAATCACGTTTGGAACTTGGTTGACAATGTACCAGGCTGTAAGACAGTCGGGTGCAAATGGATCTTCAAGAAGAAGACCGACATGGATGGGAAGGTGCACACTTATAAGGCTCGACTGGTCGCGAAGGGTTTTACTCAGACTCAGGGTATTGATTATGATGAAACCTTTTCACCAGTAGCAAAGATTAAGTCTATTAGGGTTATGCTAGCCATTGCGGCATTTTATGATTATGAAATATGGCAAATGGATGTCAAAATCACTTTCCTTAACGGAAAGTTGGCTGAGGATGTTTACATGAATCAGCCAGAGGGTTTTGTCAGTGCAGAGTACCCCAATAGAGTGTGCAAGCTTGAGAAATCCATTTATGGATTGAAACAAGCATCTCAAAGTTGGAATCTTTGTTTCGATGTGAAGGTCAAAGAGTTTGGTTTCTCAAGAAGTGAAGATGAGTCATGCGTGTATGTCAGAGCTAGTGGGAGTATAGTTAGCTTTTTGGTACTGTATGTGGATGACATACTACTCATAGGAAATGACATCCCAACCTTGCAGGAGGTTAAGTCCTGGCTTGGGAAGTGCTTTGCTATGAAGGACCTTGGAGAAGCTGCCTATATCCTAGGGATAAGGATATTAAGAGAAAGGAGTAAAAGACTAATTGGACTTAGTCAGAGTATCTACTTGGATAACGTGTTGAAAAGGTTCAACATGCAGAATTCCAAGAAAGGAGAATTACGGATCCAAAGCAATGCCAAACTGAGCAAGGCTCAGATCCCGAGTACAGAAGATGAGATAGCTGAGATGAGTCGATTACCTTATGCTTCTGTTGTTGGCTCGATCATGTATGCTATGACTTGTACCCGTCCTGATGTGGCCTTCGCTTTGAGCATGGTCAGCAGATATCAGGGGAACCCTGGCAAGGCTCATTGGACTGCGGTAAAGAATATTCTCAAGTAACTGCGGAGGACTAAGGATTGGATCCTTACCCTTGGTGGGAGTAATGACTTGAGAGTAGTTGGGTACAGTGATGCTAGCTTTCAGACTGATAGGGATAACTTCCGCTCTCAGTCGGGCTGCGTCTCTACCTTAAATGGAGGGGCAATCACTTGGAAGAGTTCCAAACAGGAGACTGTAGCTAATTCGACTTCTGAATCAGAGTACATAGCAGCGAGTGAAGCGGTAAAGGAGGCGATATGGCTGAGGAACTTCATTGGAGACCTTGGAGTTGTACCAGCTATTAATGAGCCTATGGAGATTTTCTATGACAGCAATAGTGCGGTTGCCTTAGCCAAGGAACCAAGAGATCATGGCAGATCCCGACACATTAACAGAAAATATCACTTCATAAGACACAACATAGAAGAGGGACTCATCATGGCAAAGAGGGTATCGTCACATGAGAACCCTACGGATCCCCTTATGAAGGGACTGACGAGGGTGAAGCATTTGCAGCATGAGAGACGCATCGAGCTGAGGGACGATATTAGTTTTACAGATTAGATAGTTATTACTGAAACTTGTAAAATGTAATCGACGTTTGATGTTGAATAAAATTTGTGATTTATTCATGAGTAAGGTGTTGCTATCATTGTGAATTATTTACTATTGTTTCAGCTTTGCATGTTTTGACTTCCAGAATAATAAGTTTATTCAAACTCTCCACAGTCGGTCATATGTCGGAAGTAGGTATGAATCAAGACTGTCATGAATTGGGATTGTAGATGACTAAAGGTGCTTAGCCATAGCAATGGTTGCTACAACATTCATGAGTACTCATAAGTTATGAGTATGGGAATAAACCCACGCTCACTTGTATCACTTCATGGAATTTATCTCGAGTGATCGTGAGACGGTAATATGATATTAGTCTTCAAACCTAGAGATATGAGTTGTTACCTATGAGTTGGTTGTGCATTGATTGCACATAAACGCATCAGTAACTTGATGTTATAAAACGAGCCTTTGTGTGCAATTCAATAAGTAGTAGAACAAGCATATGAGTCGAAGTTTATCTGTTCCTTCTAGAAATAGAAGCGATATCTGGGACCCTCGATGATTTTGTTTTGACCTATGTACCGGGCCCGGTCAGAACTAAATTGATGTGTTCGATTAAGTTCTTTGTCAAACAAATCGGAAATCAGGAAACAAACTGCTGGACAATAAGTAAGACATTGTTCCATGTATTTGTCCGGCTGTTATCATGAGAGCAGAGAATTATGTGATCACTTATCTAAAATGGCGCTTCATAGTTCAACAGAATTTTCGAGAGCTACGATTCCCGGTTGGTTCCTGAAGCTATATAGGCAAATACAGTTATCAGACTTATCCAAGTTGGAGACTGTTGGATAAGGTGTCTAATTCCACAACTTATTTGGTATATACTTGACCCGACCCGGCATGGTCCATTTGGGTTGCACTTCACCCGAAACATTTATATGGATAACATTACGAGAAGAGTATATTTGCGGCCTACTAATATATTATAAGTTATAATACATTAATATGAAATTGTATTATTTAGTTAGTATTGATCTTAAATTAATTATGAATTAATTTAGTGATCATAAGGTGACTAATTAAATAATGGGCTATTGTACTTATATAGTGTGGGCTAACACTCATTAGGAAATGGGCTAAGCTTAAATGGGAGTCCATGGATGATCCATGGAGCTTTTAACCCATGGATCCTTGGAATAGGAAAAGACATGGGTTATTAGGGTTTGCATGGTTCATAACCCTAATCATCTACACTATATAAAGAGGCTTATAGTTCTTGAAAAGACACTATGTGTGTGTGCATAAGAGTGGCCGGATTTCTAGAGTATTAGAGTGCTCTCTCATAAGTTTTCCAAGTTTGTGGTGATTTGTGATTTCCATTTGAGGCATTCACATTATTGGTGCTTGGCTCTCAAACTCCCAAGCAATCAACTCACTAACAAAAGGTATGTAATTTTTCTAGTATCTTTTATGTTTAAAAGTACCCCATGTATGCTAGATAGGTTATGAACCTTGGAAAATCATTTTGCATGTATTTTAGACAAACATAGATCCAAGGTTTCTACTGTTTCATGAACACCTTAGGAGTGTTAGTTTGCTCAAAACCCAACATAGTGCTGCCAGGTCACTAAACCTGTCAGTGTAGGCCACTATGTCTGAGCCGACCATCTTGAGCTCCCATAGTTCTTGTTCTAGTTTTTGTACTTCGCCTCTTGGGCAGTACTCTTCCATCATTATCTCTTTTAGGTTTTCCCAACCTATTGAGTTAGCCACTGATAGGGTCAGTGACTTAACATGGCTGTTCCACCATGTCAGGGCTCTGTTGGAGAAGGTGCAGACAGCAAACTTCACTTTGTTCCCTTCTGGGCACGAACAAATTTCGAAGACCGAATCTGTTTTCTCGAACCATCGCATCAGAGCGATGACTCTACCATTTCCATTAAAGGAAAGGGGTTTGCAGTTGCTGAAGTCCTTGTAGGAGCACTCTATCGAGCGCACAGGGACCTTACCTTGAGTAGAATGAACAGGTGTTCCACCTCCGCTAGAACTGGTAGGATGATACTGACCCATGGCTGTTGCCACAGCCGCAGCTACCGCAACATTTAGAGTTGCCGTATCGATTTGTGGAGGAGGTGTTGGAGTTATCGGAGTAGTGCGCCTGTTTGGTCTACGAGGAGGCATCTTTGCTAAAAGAATACAAAGACGTGATGGGAATGAGTCTATAGCAGTGGAGATAAGCCGAAAGCTGAAAGACAAGATTATCCTAGTTCTGAGTGTATCTGATCCTGACTTCCACGGGGTTCTGGAAACAATTTCAGAAAAATTCTATACCACATAAACTTTATGAATTAGAAATGGCTATCCTCGAATGAATATCTGTTACCTGAATAACTGTTACCAGCTGCGTGTAAGAAAATAATCCTAACACATAATGTGAGCAGTGTTTCCACTAACTCATTAAGTTAACCAATATTATTATTTATTATTGTGACTCATAAGACGTTCTAGTTACTCCTGCTGATCTTTCTTTGAAAATTTCTCATGAACTTGCTCTTGTTCCTCCTGGACTCTTCTGTTGTCTACTATGAGGAAGTGGTTACATCTATCTGGGTTTGTTGTGCGAGAATGGATGTGACTAAAGAATCTATGAGATTAAGTGAAACATTATGGGGTGATCCTTACAGAGTCCTCCTATAATTGTACAATGTATACAAGTTGTATATAATTTAAGATGAGATAGACCTTCGAATAAGTGATCCTACTCCAAAACCACAACCAAACAAGGAACAGGTAGTGAAGCGTAGATCACAAATTCTAAGTCTATAAAATCTCAATTATATATAACCTTGGGAGTATACATTGCAAGATTATAGACCTATCCGTAAGGGTCTTTTAAGTTATCACATAAGTTGTTTACATGGCCTAAAATACTCCTATAGTACTTTAATGTAATGTACTTGATCTAGAATTCTCTTGAATGGTGTTTAGGTAAGTTTTAAGACTGTTGCAACACCACATCACTCCCAAACACATGTCGGTCACATCTCGAATGAATATAGTTGATCAGGCTATATTGATCCTAGCTATGATTACATAACTGTTCAGGTTTGACGACAGTGTTCAACCTTTAAATACTTTAGTTCTGTTCTTCTTTTGATACTTGGTCTACATGTATAAGCAAGTAGGTATATTTTTATAACTTATCCTTATACTCTCAAAATATATCATTATCCAGAGCACTTAAGCCCCATTGTATTTATAGTTGTATATCTTTTATCGGTTGATATACTTAATTCACTATAAACGATGCTCTGATACCAATCTGTCACACCGCAAAACCGAAACGGCGGAAACGTTCGGGGGTGGAGGACGTCATGTTTAGTATCACAAGACAAGTATCATAGTAAGCAAGTAATGAACAACCATTTCATTAGAAAGAAAGTGTTTACAATGTGTGTGTTCATAAAACATAGAATACTTAAGCAAATAACAAAACAAGACTTGAAGCTATTATGCTCCATCTTCTGAATTCCCAATGCAAGTACCTGTCTAATAGTCTCCTGAGAATACAAGTTATTTGAAAGAGTGTGAGTACAAGATCTTTGCGCAGGGACAAGGTTTGAGAATTCAAACCTTGAGTGAATGCTTGAGATCAATGTCTACTTAATAATGAATGTTCGAGTTTAGACTGGAAAGACCAGTCAAGTCTTAGATAATCAATTCAACAAATGATTAAGACATTAATAAGAACAAGTAAATAGTGATCAAGGTAAAGTCAATAAATGAGGAACAAGAAGAATGTTTTAAATGAGATAAGAGTAAATGCCAAAGTGAGTGAAAAGATCCGTTTTTGACTTGTATTGAATGCTCCTATATATAGGAGAGAATGTTACAGCGAATTAACCCAAGTGTTTACATAGGACCGGACAAAGGATACAAGTCTGACATTCTGATTGTCCTAAATCAACTTTAGACTAAGTCCTATGAAATGTTACATCAAAGTACAATACAAAAGTAATAAATGCACAAGAGACAAAACAACTTCATTCCGGACAAGTAATGTTCCGGAGATGAAAGTTTGGTCCGGATTAGCATGCATTCCGGAATCTAGTATCTACTCCGGAATGTGTTCCTCTTCAAAATACTTCACTCCTTTTCTTCAGCTCCGGACAGGTTCCGGATCACATATTCCTTCGGAACCAACAACCTTCGGAATATGTACTTAGGATTGCTAGAGGTTCACTTTCAGGTTCCAACAATCTCCCCCTAAGTGAACTTAGCAATCCATCGAGCTTAGTTCATTTCTTCCTTGATGAAGGTGTATGCTCGGAACAAACAATCTCGCACCGCAATGTACCAAGTCAGTTGACTTACAAACTTCACCTTAACCTGTTCCGGAGGATCATACTTGGACGCCCGAGATATGAACTTCTGTAGAGCTTTGGTAGGAACCAGGTGTTTGTCAAGGACTCGGAAGAAGTCCTTCTTGTTTGTTCTTCTGGTGGTGTAGACAAACCCTAGAACCGGTTCTTCGATTGGACCATCTTCAAGAATTTCAGCTTCCGGAAGAACAAAGTCTATTTTGGCAACAAATTGTTCGGTTCCGTAGAGATGAGCGAGTTCGTAATCACAGCGGCAGAACTCAGCAACATAGTCCTTGAGAAAGCTGAGAGCTGCGTGATAGGCACCCATACTGATGTCATCCTTTTGATTTTCTCTGAAGTAAGCAGAAAGAGTAAGGTTGTCGTTCGGATTCATTGAAGGAAAATCCGCATCAGTAACAGTCTTTGGAGTAGGTTTGCTCCGGAGGAGATGGAAACGGAACAGAGGACAGTTCAGCTCGAATTTTACCAAAATTTTTCTTCCAATGCCATGAAATTTGGTGATCCTCTTTCTTGTCCATACTTCCTTGAAAGGTTGAGCATTCTTGTCGTAAAAGCTTATGAGCCTTTCACGTTCTGTCTGGATGATCATTTCCGGATCATCGGTTGGGTGGAGCGGAGCAAACTTCATGTAGAATTTGATAAAAGGAGAGATAGGAAGATCCAGTTGATCAACATCATTTGAGGGAAGTTCATAGAAGAGAGCTGGGATGATTTTCTTTGCTTGAAGTATGCCTTCACGGCAAAGAGGAGAAATACCACGCATCGGATCTGGATGATCTTTTCACGCTTGAATCTGAATGCTGTCCTCTAGTGCCTTTTGAATTTCTTCCTCGGACCATCTAAATTTTTGTTTGAGGGGAGGTCCAGAGTAAAAGGCTTGTGGTTCGGAAGTCATTGGTTTCTTCCCTTTGTCTCTCTAAAGAGCATCAAAAACCATCTTCATATTCTCGTCAATGACGAATTCTGGAGTAGGTGTTGGAAGCGGTTCTTCCGCAATTTCATCTGGAGTACGGAGAGGAGAGCCTTGATCAATTGGGGCTATTTTTGGTTTCGGAATAGGAGTAGGAGGCAGCATGGAGGGAGTGGCTCGGAAGGCTTGAGCTGTAAGGAAGGATTTTGCCTTAGCCATTTTGACGGGACTATCAAAAACATACGGAAGAGAGGATGGCCATGAGACATCAGACCATATCCTCTTCTCTTCTTCTGATAATAATTTCAGAGCAGTCAGCTTTGGAGCTTGAAGACCGAGAATTCCTTTGGGAGCTTCATCCGGAATGTAAATTTCATAATCTCCATCTCCTTCTATTCCTTTAGTAATACCCAAGATTCCGGAGACAAATTGGACATCTTCTTCGAAATCGAGGTCCTCAACCCGGAGTGAGAATTCCGAGGCTGGCTTCCATCTCCTGCTTGGGCCTTCTCCCCCTCTTGCATCGGTGACCCTGGAAACCGGTGCAAGCGATAAGTCCTCCTTGATATCATCAAGTTTGGAGAACACCTTCAGAAGACCGGTGGAGAGTTGAAGAGTCAGGGTGGCATAGGCTTCACAAGTGGGAGCTTGTTCGAATAGGTGCTTGAAGGTGCTGCTAAGGATCTCAATCATCTCATCAAACTTCCTGTTCGGAACATCAACAATGTTCCAAGTTGAGCGCAGGAGTTTGATGAGGACTTGTTGGATGATCAGATTCATCTCATCCTTCTTCCGGATCTCCTTTTCCAATCGTTGAATTTGTTTCTCATGACGAACATGAGAAGAGATGGTGTTGAGGTAGTTGTCGACAAGAGCATCGTATTTGGAATCAATCTGCTCAACAGTTTGTTTCAGCCGGATGGAAACCAGCTGGTCAAGATGGGCTTTTCTCTCTGCTATGGAAGGTCCGGACTGGTGGGAGAGAGACTGAAGGATGACATCAAGTTTTGAATCAAGTCCGGAGACTTTTTGATCCAATTTCGAATTCAGCTCTGTTACAGAAGTTTCTACAGATGACACTTTAGCCATAGTGTTAGAGACATTGGTGCGGATCTCCAGTAGGGCGAATGGGTCAACATGATCACCAGCAGAGGATTCGGAATCAAAATCTGAGTGTTACGGAGGAGGCTGGTGAGCATCCAGATTGGAGGAGGGACCCGGTTTGTAGCATCATCGGTCTTCTTGAAGTTGTGAGTTGGAGCCGTCGTCCGGAGTCGAAGTGGAGGAGGTTCCGAAGTCAAAGGCAGATTTGGATACGGATGCTTTGGACTGATAATGAATGGATGTCATGAGATGAGCATCCGGAACTATTGTTGCCTCTTCCTCCAACATAACCTCTTCGGAAATCTCTTCTTCCGGATCAGTATGGAAGATGCTTTGGTGAATGACTATTGGTGGCAGTTCCAAAGTGAGTTCCTTGATGGCGTCATCGTCTGAGGGAAGGACATAGGGCATATTGCTTTGGATAGCCCGGTTTTGCATGGAGATGAGGGTGGATTCAACTTGAGCACGATTCAGGTCCGGACGCATTGATGCAGCCCTGTTCACATAATCTTCCCACAAAGGATCATTATAACTTGGTCGTCATGTACGCCTTCCGGGTATCAGACCAGTTGTGGTATCGGAAGTTGGAGAGACTGCTCCTCCTTCCGGATGCTTGGGTTCCGGAACAACGGATCCGGAGTGTGTGCGTGTGGAAGAAATAATGGGATTATCAAATGTGACACGTGGTTGTGTTCCAGGGGGCTGCAAGGAACTTTGTTCAACATCGACATCACCTTTTTGGGAGGGTGAGGATGGAATATGTGTGGACTCCCCGTGAGTGTGTGCTTGTGATGATGAAACATTGAGGGGTAGCTCAGATGAGTGGACAGGAGGGGTGTGCGGACGGCCAGAATCAGCCGGAATGTCATGGGTGCCCTCCTGTTGAGAGGGGGCACTGACTTTGGATTTCTTTTTGGCCTTAGGTTTGGTGGGGGAGGCCTTTCGTTTGGCCGGTTGCTTCACTTTGGGTCCGGACTTAGTGTGAGTGGCCTCTTCTGGAGTAGGCTCAACTAAGACCGGTGCATGCTGTGTTGGGTCGAACAAAAATGAGGTCTCAAGATGGTGTTTCAAAAATGGGGATCCGGAAGGAATGAGGGCCAACATATTGTCCGGAAGTCATCTGACCAGACCAAAAGATGACTCGTTCAGAATTTTGTATGTCTTAACCAGTTTGAAAGATACACATACCTCCGGAGGAATGGTGCTCACCGGAATGGGGATGTTGAGTTCGTTGAAGATCTGTTCAATCGTCAGGGCCCAAAATCTAGGGCTCGAAATCTCGTTCAGTTTCCTCTTGACGGCGAATTTGCAAAAATCTTGCCATAAGACTTCTGGAAGGTCCACAACATTGTTTCGTCCGGAATAGATGCTGAATACCACATTCAGCCAGTCCTTGCTTAGAGTATCAGTGCCGCCATGCTTGCCCGATAATCCACGGATGATGAAGTACATAAGAACGGTCCAAAGCCCTGAAACTGCAGTTTTCTTGAAATCTTTAGCCCTATAGTCTTGATTGTACCCGATGAAGTTGAGAAACGTCTGGAACTCTTCAGCAGTTGGTTCCACCACTTTGAAACCATCAGGGTTTGGTGAAATTCCAATGGCCTTGAGAAAGGTTTCTTTGTAGACGGGAATGGTGCGATCATCGATAATGGAGGTTAACAGAACATTATCTTCAAGTTTGATGCTAGCAAATGCACGATGAAGATGAGAAAGAGGGAGTGGAGGATCAGGCATTTTGGTAAGTGGAATGGAGAGAGGATGATGAGCAAGAAACTCAATCATGATCCTGATTGATTCGACGTAGTCAAGAGGGTTTAATGAAAACAGCTGGGTAGTGTCCCTAAGAAAGGGTTATTGATCTGCAGACGATGATGATCCCTTCGATCCTTTGGATGATTTCTTCCTGGCTATGGATTTCTTGGGAGTTTGAGCAGTAGAAGCTGGGTTCTTGGAGGACTCCATTGATGAAGATGAAGAATTCTTGAAGAACACGAAGAACTGTGAGGGTTTTTGGGAGGTTTGAAAGATGAGAGATCGTAAAGTGGTAATGGTAAATGTGGTAAAGTATTTATAGGTAGGGAAATACGGGTCGGGTCGAAAAAGGTAATGATGAGGATCCGAGATCCATCGGGTCGCATTTAATGTTGGGAAATTTAGATTAGACACTTGAGGTGAAAGGGCAAGGCAATTGGTCTAAAAGAGGGGAATGTAACCATCGATTCATTTTCCATTATAGAGGGCGTGCAATCGTGTCACGCAAATCGAGGAAGATTGGATAAGGATCTCCCTAAAAGGTAACCGTTGAGAAAAACCTTTTCACCTTATTATCTCTTGGTATTCCGGATGAATTGTTCCGGACAGTGCATAATCTGAAGGATAAAAGGAATGTTCCGGAATATATGATAAAAGGAGTTTCCAGAGCAATTTTGAAAAATTCCGGAGCATAATTGAAAATTCCGGAGCATTTTGAGAATTCCGGAGCACTTGAATTTTCCGGAGCAAGTTTGAAATTCCGGAGCAGATTTTTAAAAATTTCGGAGCACTTTGAAATTTCCGGAGCAAGTTTGAAATTCCAGAGCAGATTTTAAAATTTCGGAGCACTTTTAAATTTCCGGAGCAAGTTTGAAATGAGTTCCAAAATGGTGATCCGGATGATGGTCGATCTTGATCGTCGGAAGAAGAGAATAAACTGTACAGCTTAAGAAACTCAAGGGATAATTAGTATAAAAGACAGGTAAAAGGATCCTATGTATTTAGAGGGAAAATAGTTCCGAAGCAAAAATAAATGAGTTTGGAGCATATTATTCTTCTGAATACTTCTATCAAAGAGAGCATGTCTCTTGAAAGAATTGAGGATCACGCATCATCATACCCATTTTGTTCAGAAAACCATTAAATTTGGTTTCGTCTAATGCCTTAGTAAAGACATCAGCAATTTCATCGTCAGATGGAACAAAAATAAGTTCGAAGTTACCATTTAGAAAATGATCTTTAATAAAGTGGTACCGAATGTCAATGTGCTTCGTCATGGAGTGCTGAATTGGATTGTGTGAGATTGCAATGGCACTTTGAGAATCATAGTAGATAGGGATGCGTTGAAAACGAAAACCATAATCCAAGAGTTTAGATTTCATCCAGAGAACTTGAGAGGTACAGCTGGCAGCAGCAATGTATTCAGCTTCTGCTGTAGAGAGAGCAATGCAGTTCTGTTTCTTTGATGACCAGCTGACTAAACGACCACCTAGGAATTGACATCCTCCTGATGTACTTTTCCTATAGAGTTGAAGACCACCATAGTTCGAATAAGAGTAATCTTGCCGAAGGAAACTTTCATTTGCTGGATACCAGATTCCGAGGTTCTTTGTACCGTTAAGATACCAGAATATTTGTTTCACAGCCAAAAGATGTGACATCTTCCGATTGACTTGAAATCTGGCACATAAGCATGTTGAGAACATTATGTCCGGACGACTTGCAGTGAGATAGAGTAAGGATCCAATCATTCCACGGTACTTCTTTTCATCTACTGAAACACCCGAAGCGTCGGCAAATATTTTGTGACCGAAGCCCATAGGTACCTTGGCTGAGGCACAGGTGTCCATAGAGTAGTTCTTGAGAAGCTCTGAAATGTACTTCTCTTGGTGAATGAAAATACCTTTATTAGTGTGTTTGACTTGAAGGCCAAGAAAGAAGCTTAATTCTCAATTCATGCTCATTTGAAAACGACTGACCATAAGTTTGGCAAAATCAGCAACCATAGATGAATCCATAGATCCAAAAATGATGTCGTTCACATAAATTTTTACCAGCATGAGATGCTTTCCATTTGATCTTCGAAATAAAATGGGATCAAGTATACCTCTTTGAAAACCTGAGCGTTTGAGAAAATCGGTGAGTGTCTCGTACCAAGACCGAGGAGCTTGCTTGAGTCCGTAGACTGCCTTTCGGAGTTTATAACAGTAGTTCGGAAAGGAAAGATTAATAAATCAGGGGGGCTGTTGAAGGTACACTTCAGTGTCAAGTTCACCATTGAGAAAATCACTCTTAACATCCATTTGATAGACTTTGAAGCCTTTATGGGCAACATAAGCAAGAAAGATTCTGATAGCTTTAAGTCGTGCAACAAGAGCAAAAGTCTCGTCTTAGTCAAGACCTTCAATTTGAGTGAAACCTTTGGTTACAAATCTTGCCTTATTTCGGATGATAACACCTGCATCGTCTAGTTTGTTGCGATATACCCATCTTGTACCAACAATAGGGTGATGTTGAGGAGGAGGTACGAGAGTCCAGACTTCATTTCGGTCAAATTCTGCCAGTTCTTCTTGCATGGCTGTAATCCAATCAGCATGCTCTAATGCTTCCTTGATGGATTTGGGTTCAACCATGGATATGAATGCTGAAAAATGGCATTCATTTTGGATGTTGGTAGCTGAGCGAGTTTGTATACCAACCTTCGGGTTGCCTATCACTTGATTTGGAGGATGATCCTTCGTCCAAACATGCAATCGAGGGAGTTCTTGTGCAGTCGAAGATCCTACATCAACAGTAGAATTGATTTGCTCCCCCTGAATGATTTGAATATTTGGATGATGCTCCCCCTAAACTTCTGAGCCGGAGAGGTTGACATCATCATCCGAAGGAAACTCAAAGAAATTTTCATTTTCATCAATATTGAGAGGACTTGAGTCATCGAAATCAACAGCTGCATCTTGGAATCCATCCACATTTGATTCAAGAGAGGGATTTGCATTATTCTCCCCCTGAACCTGAGAAGGTTTAAACGGTTCAGAATCAAATTGAGGTAGGCTCGGAAGTGGACCGGAGAGGTTGTTAGAAATTAGGGCTTCCGAAGGAGGAATTGGAATCAGAGATGGTCGTGCTCGAGATTCGGAATCAAGAGCAGTTTCGGAAGGAACAAAGAGGGTTTCAAAGTCAACCTCGAGAATGGTTTGAGGGTTCGGACATCCTGGCGGAGGAGCATCAGACTACATGATGTGAGTTGTGACGTGAGTGGGGCCAGAATTCCGAACAAAGTTGTCATCAAGGGTAATATCAAAGCTTTCTTCCAGAACACGAGTTCTTCGATTGAGAACTCTGTAAGCCTTTGATTTCGAAGAGTACCCAAGAAAGATAGCTTCATCAGCTTTAGGTTGGAACTTTGTAAGCTGATCACGGTTGTTTTTGATGAAGCATCTACATCCGAAGACATGTAGGAAGGAGATCGTTGGCTTTCAGCCATTCATTGCTTCGTATGGTGTCATGTTGAGCCGTCGATTAATAATACTTCGATTTTGAGTGAAGCAAGTAGTGGATACATCTTCAGCCCAAAGATAGAGTGGAAGGTTTGCATAGTTCAGTATGGATCGAGCAACTTCAACGAGTGTTCTATTGCGTCTTTCAACTACACCATTTTGTTGTGGAGTGTAGGGAGCTGAGAAATTGTGATCGATTCCTTTTTCTGTGAGAAACTTCTCAATGGTGGAATTAACAAATTCCGAACCATTATCACTTCGGATTCTTCTGACTGGGAGTTTGATAAGAACTTCTATTCCTTTGATAAAATTGATGAGCTCAGAGGCTGTTTCAGATTTCAGCCTTAGGAAGAAGACCCAGGTGAACCTTGTAAAATAATCAACAATCACAAGAATGTATTTCTTATGATGAAGACTTTCTACAGTGGATGGTCCACAGAGATCAATGTGTAGAAGTTCCAATGGATCCGAGATGGACTTTTCTATGATAACAGGATGACCCTTCTTTGATTGCTTACCATTTCACCTGATACAAGATCATTCATGTACCGAAAGTTCAGATGTGCGAGCCTTCGGTGCCATAGCCAACTCATGTCAGGAACAACTTTGGAGAGAAGGCAGAGTTGCGGTTTGCCAATGATCATATTGATGTCAAGTGGGTACATGTTTTTGTTGCGAAGAGACTTTATCAAACATTCTTTTCGGTCTTCAGTCATCACATAACTATATTTTTTGCAAAATTCCACACGTCGGCTTGAGTCAGTGAGAGTTCCATAACCACGAATTTGAGAATTGGAGTTGTTGCCATACGACAAGTGTTGGATATAGTGTCTAAGTCCATAACTATATTTGGTATGTACTTGACCCGACCCGGCATGGTCCATTTGGGTTCCACTTCATCCGAACAATTTATGGATAATCTTTTGAGAATAGTATAAGTTATGATTTATTAATATATTATAAGTTCTAATATATTAATATAAAATCATATTATTTAATTAGTATTGATCTATAATTAATTTAGAATTAATTTAGTGATCAAAAGTATGACTAATTAAATATGGGCTTGTGTATTTATATAGTGTGGGCTAATGATTATTTGGAATGGGCTAGGCTTGCAAGGAAAGTCCATGGATAATCCATGGAGCTTTAACCCATGGATCTCATGGAAATGAAAAGACATGGGTATTAGGGTTTACATGGATGTAACCCTAATCCACCACACTATATAAAGGAGGATTTGGTTCTAGAAATTGCACTAGTTTATGTGTGAGAACTAAGAGGGCCGATTTCAAGAAGAGGTTTTGCTATTCTCTCAAGTTTCAAAGTTTGTGGTGATTTGTGATTTCCATTTGAGGCATCCACATTATTGGTGCTAGGCTCTCAAACTCCAAGCAATCCACTACTACTAAAAGGTAAGCAACTCTACTAGCTTTATTTGATTCAAGTACCCCATGCCATGCTAGTTAGGTTGAGAACCTTGGAAAAATAGTTATTTGCATGTATCTTAGTCAAACATAGATCCAAGGTTTCTAGGGTTGCATGTACACTATAGGAGTGTTAGAATGCTAAAAACCCAACAGTGGTATCAGAGACTGGTTTGTTTTCTTAATACTTGATGCTATTAGTAAAAAAAATAGTTTTTGGCCTGTTTTGGATTAGAATTATTACCACAAAATTTTTTTTTGTTCATAAAACTTGATTTTGATGTAATGGTAATGTTTATTCTCATCCACATAAATGTTTATTATCAAATTTTCAAGTTTTTTTTATGTGGTTTATTTATGCTCTTGAAATTTTTGATATGAACATTCATAAACATATGAGTTTAGAAGATCATAGAAATTATGTGCTAATAATTGATTAGATTAATTCTTGATCTTTATGTGTTTTAATGGAGTCCATAACTAGTTCTTAAGTTATGGATAACCAAAAGTCACATTTATAAATAACCATTAAAAGAACACATAGGTTACAAAAAATGAAGAGTCTTCATTTTTCATAACCATTAACTCATAAGTTATGAGAAATGAAAAGTTTTGAAAGTTTACAAAACTTGCCCTCAAGTTTTGGAACATGTAAAGTCATATTAAAAACTTTAGTTCCAACCCCTAGAATTTTAAAAGTTAAAATTCAACCCTTATACTTTATAATATTATAAGTTTAATAATATTTATATATGTATAAGAACAAATTCGTCTTACCATTAGTAGGCCTCATTCACGAAGCCGGTCTATAAGGGGGGTATAAGGTTGTTGCCTATAAAATGGCAACTTAATGGGTGTCCACTCTCACCCACCGCTTCCTTGATCATTGGAGGGTCGTTAGCCGAAAAGGTAGGACAAGGACTATAATTCTCATTTAAAAGTATGATGAATAAAATAAAGTAACTAAACTTTTTTATAATTCCCAATCTTAGTTACTTTAGGAAAAATGTGAATAAGGTGCTAACCCATGAAATTACACTTTGCACTTTGCTTAAGTCGGTTAGTGTAGCGCGTGTGGTTAACCGGCACACTAGCTAGACTTAACAAGGTAGGCAAAGGGTAATTTAATGTTTATCATAGTATCGATGGAGCGCGTGTGGTTAACCGGCACATCGATTGAGGGGTAAACATTAAGGGTACCAAGTAATTTGCATGGTTACTTCACACCTTGTTTTGTGATCCTCGGCATCCCAGTCACAAAACCTGAAGGGCACACTTGAGATTGAAACATGCCATTGAAAGTTCAATGAATCTCAAAAGATCTAGGAGTTTCAAATCCAATTAAAACCTAATAATTTATTTCGTTTTTCATGGTGGAAATTGGTGAATCGTCATTCACCTACCTTCAAATATTTTATAGCTTGGATTACGGCATATTGGGTCCTAGCCTTAATATTTCAAGTTATAAAATATTATGTTGGGTCCTAGCCTTAATATTTCATATTGGGTGTTATATTAAGGACTTAAATCAACTATCTTGAATATCTCCAAAAAGATGTCTGGTTCAGACAATTATGATCTTCCCAAAAAACTCTTGGAATAAGCTTTCCTAATGAAAATGATGTCCCGTGACTGGATCATGGAAATCATACTTCAATTCCTCCACCTCCTCCAGTTATTCTCCCTAACCCACAAGTTCAAGGTCACTCAAACCCTATTGGCAAGAAAGGTCTATGTGTGATCACATCTTGGAGATGAAGTCACATATGGACAAGCCGGGAGAGTTGGGTGTCAAAGTCTTAAGAAAGTTGGTTGTTCCATCACTTTCTAAGTCACATAGTGAGTGCCATTTGGGACTACTATGTAAAAGACTATGACATGACCCTTAATGATCTTATCTATTTGCTTGGTGCTACTGAATCAGAAATGATTTGGAGCCCTGTTAAAGAAAATTTGATTAGTAGATCAACTTCCCAAACTTCAATGGACATTGACAAATTGGTGACATTGGAAATCTAGAAAGCTTTCTCTTCCCAATGGAAAGGGATTGGCCATAGTCAACTTGGTTGACCAAATGGTAAAGAGAAAGGCTAAGTCTGAGATAGTCCTGTGTACCATTCTGAAAGGGTCCATATGGTTCTATTGCCAAAAAGGAAGGGGCATTGGTTGCGAAGCTGCCTTAACTACCTGAAAGATCTGAGAGAAGGTCTAGTCAGAAGGATTTGACTCTGCTTCAGGTAAGTCCATTATCTAACTCTGTTAAGTTCCTTATTGATGATTCTTAATACAAAATGTGACTCGATTACATTTTGGTGTTTGGTAGGATCAAGCAAAGGGAAGGAAACTTAAAGAAAGAGTATGCTGAATCTTATCGCGAAGATGGATTTCAATCGCATGGTTCGAAGATCGGATTCTTGAGCTACTACTTAGAGAGTTATGATAGATTGCTATGAAATATGTAATAGCATAGTTTTCATTTAAAGCTGCATTGTAAGGAAAAGTTTTTTCCGCATTTTATAAATAAATAAATTTTTTTTTATTTTTATTTTAGTTTATAGCTCCTTGCAATGGCTTTTATGGAAAATTGACCTTTATATATTTCTAGCAATAATGGAAATATGAATTTGATTCTTTCATTTGTGGTAGTGTCTAAATTTACCAAATAAGGAAAGATTCTCATCAACCAAGGTTCAATTGGACCGAAACTTGGAATCATGCAAGTTATATAATATGATGAATGAGAACTTTCAGCTTTGGAAAATTAAGACTAATTCATTATTCACATGTATATGTGAGTCAAGTGAGGGACTAAGGGATCAAGTATACATTCTTGTGCACTGGTCAAGTCCACCACAAAATATTGATAAGATTATTCATCATGATTTACTAAGGTTTAGTAAATATGGTTATACTTACAAGTTTAAGTATAATTCTGAAACATTGGAAAAGTTTCGATGTATGGCATGACGACTGAGAAGAATCAAATTAGGCAGAAGGATAAAAGTTTCTCAAATCTAAAAAGATGGGAGAGTACTTTAGTATCATGTTTAATGATCATCTTAATGATTAAGAAACCATATCACAATTGGTTCTCTAAGGACATCTTAGTGCATTCTTATGACTAAGAAGAGGAATCATGATTTGTTGAAGGAGTTAAATCAAGAAGATGAGTCACACTTCGCTCCAAAACAAGTCTTAGAGTCATACTCCAAGATTGTAACTTGAGTGACATATCTTAAAGAAAGGTTATAACACTTGTCAAATGTAAGAGTAAAAGTGTCCTACTCTTGTACATTTGAAATTGGTAAGTTGTGATGTTTTGGATAAAATAAAGACCAACTTAGGCCAATTGTGTCATGTGTTTGTCATGATTAAGAATCCGCACTATCTCTTGAATATTTGGCAAGTGAGTCTTATATGTCAAGAGGATAATGGGAGTCTTAAAGATCTTGGAAAACTTCCAGATCTAATCAAGAAGGAAAAACCTATAGTTTATCACTAGCATATGAATTTAGGTTTATAACCTATCGTGTTGACATATTCCTATTTCTGTGCCCATTCCAGTTAAAGTTGGCTTTGCATATGAGTTCTGACAGTTCTCAACAGGTTGCATAACAACTTGGAAGCAATGGCAGACCCTTGAGCTGCCATGTGGCAAGAAGTTAAGATTGCACAAGTTTAATCCATAAGAGTTTGGATTTGTCACTAACCTTGTCTTGTGATTATGGTTTTGACAAATTCACATGGATAGGAACACATACACCATAAAATCTAAGTGTCACAAGGTTTCTCTCCGATTCATGAAAAATGATGGGAGGAAACGCTTTCACTGAGTAGATTTTAAGTAGATAGCAATTATGATATTTGCATTCTCAAAGTCGTTAGTGGAGCGTGTGTGGTTAACCGGCACAATACCATGGACTTGTGAGAAATGGCAAAGGTCTAAACAATTGAGACTATGATTACGGCATCCCTTTTCATAATTCTGAAATTGTTTAGACACACATGTGTGCTATTTAAGGAAAGGTGTATGATTTTGATAAAGTTTTATCAAAGCATCTCGTATCAGAAATATGAACTTTGGTAAGAAGGTCAATAAAGTATTGATATCTAGAAATTCAGCAGATTTCTGAGTACATGTCAAAGCTAGTGGGAGCATAAACTTCATGCTGATAATCATCATGCAAGTGGGACCATGATAATTATAATAAGTGTTGCAAGTTAGCAATGTTAATTATAGAAAACAAAAGGTTTCAATCGGGAAAAAGTTGTTTTGCTATAATTAAGGGAGAGGAAATTATACTTCACTTCAATTCTAAAAGCTTAGATTGTGGTTTTAATCATATTTAGTCAAGGATATATATATATATATATATATATATATATATATATATATATATATATATATGAATTTCATGTTGAAATGGTTCAACATAAGGAAATTCTACATATGGGTCCATTATTTGCGTTCTAAAATTCGATTATGATTACGTCATCCCTTTTCATAATCTGAATTATGAGAACTTGGCAAATAGAAATAGAAATATTATAGCAAAAGACTGGTCTAGTATCATGTCCTTATAAATCGTGTCCCATTTGCTTTGGGTACAAGATCGATTTCATGTGCTATAATATTTACCCTTTCTAAATTTTCCAAATGTCTTGGGGCACTAAGAGGGGAAAAGGTCTAGAATTGGATATGACTAAAGTGATTAAGCAATTGTCGAGGACAATCTAAGGTTTACCAAAGATTGGTTGCTCAGGGACAGTTGGAAGTGTAGTGTTAATTCGAGAAGGACAATATTGACATATTCTGAAAAGATTAGGAATATGGAAATGTTCCCATAGGTGGAAGTTATTCATTAAATCTGTGTAAGATTAGGAAACTTAATGCAAGAAGAATGTTCAAAGGCAATGAACTTTAAATATGAGACTTCGATTCCATGGAGTTGATCTCCATTGGAATACTCTGTAATGTCTGTTGACAAGTCTTTACGACTTTGTGCAACATCATTACAAGAGGACCAATGCATATAACTTTAGAATCTAACAGATTTAGGTAAATGGCAGGAATTTGGAATTCTTGCATTTGCGGTAAGGATTTGGGATTGTGAAATGAGTATCATTGGAATTATGTTCAATCTAACTATTTCACAGAATAAAGATCATAGACAAACTTAGTGTGCATACTTGGTGTATGGCATAACTAATGTTTGTAAAAACATAGTGTGCATACTTGGCGTATGGCATGACTAGTGTTTAGAAAAAGAAAAAAAACTCATAGTGTACATGCTTGGAGCATGGGACAACTATTGTTTTAATTCAAGTATAAAGTTGATAGTTTAAAACCGAAACAATGAATAATGAGTAATCAGTATGTTGATAAATAAAAGTGGTCTATTTATATTCATAGGGTTTGGTACCATATTTGATTCATTTATTCTTGTGTTTCAGTTTACATGTTTTGACTTCCAGAATAACTAAGTCACTCTTTCTGAATGATTAAGTTATTCAAACCATCCACAGTCAGTCATATGTTGGAAGTAGATATGAATCAAGACTATCATGGGTTGGCTTGTAGAGGTCCAAGATGTTGGACAAAGTGGTGCTACAACACTCATGAGTGCTCATAAGTTATGAGTATTGGATTCAACCCACGCTCACTGGTATCACTTCATGGAATTCATCTCGAGTGATCGTGAGACGGTAATATCATATAAGTCTTCAAACCTAGATATATGACTTGTTGCCTATGAGTTGGTTATGCATTGATTGTACAAAAACGCATTGGTAACTCGATGTTATAAAACGTGCCTTTGTGTGTAATTCAACAAGTAGTAGAACAAGCATATGAGTCGAAGTTTATCTGTTCCTTCTTCGATTAGAAGCGATATCTGGGCCCCTCGATGATTTTGTGTTGACCCATGTACCGGGCCCGGTCAGAACTAAGTTGATGTGTTCAATTAAGTTCTATGTCAAACAACTCGGAAATCGGGAAACAACTGCTGGACAATAAGTAAGACATTGTTCCATGTGTTTGTCCGGCTAATATCTACAACAGAGGATTATATGATCACTTATCTAAAATGGCGCCTCATAGTTCAACAGAGTTTTAAGAGCTACGATTGTTGATCGGTTCCTGAAGTCATACTTGCAACTATAGTTATTAGACTTATCCAAGTGGGAGATTGTTGGATATAGTGTCTAAGTCCATAACTATATTTGGTATGTACTTGACCCGACCCGACATGGTCCATTTGGGTTGCACTTCACCCGAACAATTTATGGATAATCTTTTGAGAATAGTATAAGTTATGATTTATTAATATATTATAAGTTCTAATATATTAATATAAAATCATATTATTTAATTAGTATTGATCTATAATTAATTTAGAATTAATTTAGTGATCAAAAGTATGACTAATTAAATATGGGCTTGTGTATTTATATAGTGTGGGCTAATGCTTATTTGGAATGGGCTAGGCTTGCAAGGAAAGTCCATGGGTAATCCATGGAGCTTTAACCCATGGATCTCATGGAAATGAAAAGACATGGGTATTAGGGTTTACATGGATGTAACCCTAATCCACCACACTATATAAAGGAGGCTTTGGTTCTAGAAATTGCACTAGTTTATGTGTGAGAACTAAGAGGGCCGATTTCAAGAAGAGGTTTTGCTATTCTCTCAAGCTTCCAAGTTTGTGGTGATTTGTGATTTCCATTTGAGGCACCCACATTATTGCTGCTAGGCTCTCAAACTCCAAGAAATCCACCACTACTAAAAGGTAAGTAACTCTACTAGCTTTATTTGATTCAAGTACCCCATGCCATGCTAGTTAGGTTGAGAACCTTGGCAAAATAGTTATTTGCATGTATCTTAGTCAAACATAGATCCAAGGTTTCTAGGGTTGCATGTACACCATAGGAGTGTTAGAATGCTAAAAACCCAACATCAAGTAACCAACATTTAGAGAGAGCTTTAAATCTCACCGAAAATCCTTCTGCCCCGTCATATGCATGGAGCAAGCACTATCAATATACCATATTGTTTCTTGCTCCGAAGCACAAAGTGCCTGCAAAATTAGTGAGCAATGGAGCTTTTAGGCTCCGAGTTAGACTTTGGGATGTAGGCATGGACTTTGGACTTTGTTCGTGACTTTGGGACAACTACGTGTTTCTTGGTGAGATTACTTGAGTTCTTTGGAAACAGACGAAATGCTAAAGTCTTTTCATCTATCCAGTAGTCATATTCAACTACTTGTGGGTTCAGAGCTAACTTCTTCGGAACGGTGGTATTCGAAGGATTGACACTTTTTGTTATTTCCGAGTCAGTTGTTTTGTTAACAGATGATTTGATTTTCCACACAAGATTTTTGTTTGAAGATTTTGAAACAGTGGTTTTTGAACTTGTGGATTTGTTTGATGACACATTATTCTTTGAAATTTTCGATTTAAAATTTGTGCCATCAGATTTTGGAATAAAGACAGATGAAACATTTCGAGGTGACGACGAAGTGTTTCGGATGGTTTTGACATTGACATTAACATGACCTTGAGGGGATTTGGAGTTAAGGACTTCCTTTAGTTTCGAACGAAGAAGAGGTTCGAAAGGTCTTTTTAGGATCCTAGTGGGTACAAACGAATTTTGACTATGGTTTTGACACAAGGACTTCCTTGTGTTGTTCCGAGATGAGTTTGGTTTAGAGTTAGCAAGGAACCTGGAATTTTGTCTAGTCTTAACTTCCTTTTTGTAAGCATTTCTAGCTTCTACCTTGGGATCTACAACATCTTTTCTATTCAACATTGGTTTTTTCTTAGGATGAGAAGAGGATCCAGAGGTTTGTCCTTTGGATGGATTTGAAAACTTAGGAGTAATGGGAACCAATTTGGTTTTTGAAAGAACTACGGAGTCCGATTCACATGAATCAGAGGACACATTGCTTGAGACTTCGACTTTATCATCTAAAGATGCCCATACAAATTCCGAGGTGTTAACTTTAGTTGTTTCCGGAATGAATTCCTCAATCACACAGTTGTTTACGTTATTGCTTTTAGGAACATAGTCAAGACAATTTGGGAGACTATAATGATATTCCTTGGTCCGATTCAGGTCTAGGTTTATCAGAGGCGGAAGAGGCATGGAATCAGGACATTTGACAACTATTGGTTGGAACTCAGGAATTAGGGACTCAAAAGATCTTTTAGCCTCCGGAAGGGGTGACAATGGAGAAACAGGAGTGTCCGAATGTTTAATGTTCGGAACCTCTCCCATGAATTTCAGATTTTGCAAATCATTCAGGGGACTAACAATTGGTTTCGGAAACTCGCTTCCGAGACCAGGAGCTTTGGACCATGGATGACGAAAATTATGAGTCATCCGAATGTCAACTTCAAGCATGTCAACAGAGTTATGCAAAGCATCTATTTTGGCATTGAGACATTTGTTATCAGAAATCAAAATATTTCGTTCAGAATAAGTGATTTCACATTTATCTTTCAAAATGATACATTCATCTTTTGACATTACAAGTTCATGCTCTAAAGACTCGATTTTCAATTTCTTATCCTCAAAACGTAGTCTAAGACGACTTAGTTCATAGTCTTTCTTCTCACTGGCTTCTATGGCGGACTCATAGGCTTTATAGATGGTGTTCATATCTGTTTCGATCTGGGTCAGATAAGGTTCACATAAAGTCAAATCAAAATTATTATCAGAGATCATGGATTTTACCTGCTGAACAATGCTTCGACGTCGTGGATCGTTAGTGGCCATGTAGCAGTAGTGAGGTTCAGCAACATCTTCTTCATCTTCGGATCTAGAAGACCAATAACCTTCATCACATTCAACCGTTTGTCTTGCCATCAAACATATGTTTCTTCCAGTCACTAAATCATCATCATCTCCGGATGACCAATATCCTTCGACATCTCTTGAAATGGTGGTAACAAATGCTTTCTCACTTTCAGCCATTTCTTTTGCTCTTCGAACATAATAAGCTGAGTCCTTGACTTTTGGTTTTTGTGGAGCATCAGCTAGACAATCTTTGGCAAAATGATTTGCATGACCACATTTATGACACAAGATCTTGGGTTTGTCTGATTTGGAATTTTGAGAAGATTCCGAAGCCGAGTTTGGTTTAGTGAGGTTAGGCTTTTATGCAGGAGGATTTTCGGAAGTGTGTTTAGGTTCCAAAACAGTATATGGTTGAGGATGGTTTTGGTGAGGGGCGTTGAATCTGTTTTGGTATGGTTTGTAAGAAGGATTGAAAGGTCGTTTGTATTTCATGGAGAGTATGTCAAATTCTTGTTGGAAACGGAGTTCGGAATCCAAGGTTTCGGAATCATCGTCAGGATAGATGTGTGTGGGTAAAGAAGTTAAGGATGACTGAGTTAATGGAACAGTGGGTTTGTAAGCTTCCGGAGCAGGTGGATTCGGAATGGTTGATTCAAAAGAACTGACTAGAGCAAGTGGTCCTCCGGAAAGTTCTCTTATGGTTTGAGCAACGTTTCATTCATGTCCTTGAAGCTCATCAAAAAGTTGATAGAGTTTCAATTTTTTTAAGGAACCATTACTTTAAAGAAAAGACTTTACATTTCCCCATCCTTTACCAAGACTGTTAATGAACTTGAGATTGTACTCGAGAGGAGTTCGAACAATCCCATGAGCAGTCATGTTGTTGACAACGATTCGATATCGGTTGGAGGCTGAGGCTACAGATTCACCTGGAGTAGTAGTGAAGGTGTCAAAGTCATTGACAACGGAGGTGAGGCGTTTTTCCTTCATATTTTCGGAACCTTCAATCAGATCCTGAAGAGTGTCCCAAATTTCTTTGGCTGATTTGCATAGCTTGATCTGCTCAAAGAGTGATGGAGGAACACCAAACACCATTTCAGAGAAGGCGACTTGATCAACATGCAGCTTTTCAATATCATCAGCAGTTAGAGGGGCTGGACGAGCTTCATCCTCGCGCATGAGCTGAGTAGCTGCATCTCTTAAAACTGTTCTTGCAGGAACATGAGGGCCTTCTTTGACGGATCTCCAGATTTGTTCTCCTTTCTCTTTGGATAGTAAAAACCATTCCATTCTAACTTTCCAATGATCATATTCTTCCACAACTAGCAATGGGGCACGTGTAGGGCCACCCATGCTATTTCCGATTTGCATTGAAATCATTTGTTGAGGATTTGAAGCAGCCATTGAAGTCAATATATCTTCAAGCTTAAGTGGTATATAGAAGAACTTTTATCCTTAACACAGAAATGGTTGAAATACCAAGGTAAATTCGAACCAACTATAATCTGATCTTATGGATTCAAAGGACAACCACTCAAGCTCTGATACCAATTGTGAGTACAAGATCTTTGCGCAGGGACAAGGTTTGAGAACTAAAACCTTGAGTGAATGCTTGAGATCAATGTCTACTTAATAATGAATGTTCAAGTCTAGACTGGAAAGACCAGTCAAGTCTTAGATAATCAATTCAACAAATGATCAAGACATTAATAAGAACAAGTAAATAGTGATCAAGGTAAAGTCAATAAATGAGGAACAAGAAGAATGTTTTAAATGAGATAAGAGTAAATGCCAAAGTGAGTGAAAAGATCCGTTTTTGACTTGTATTGAATGCTCCTATATATAGGAGAGAATGTTACGGCGAATTAACCCAAGTGTTTACGTAGGACTGGACAAAAGATACAAGTCTGACATTCTGATTGTCCTAAATCAACTTTAGACTAAGTCCTATGAAACGTTACATCAAAGTACAAGACAAAAGTAATATATGCACAAGAGACAAAACAACTTCATTCCGGACAAGTAATGTTCCGGAGATGAAAGTTTGGTCCAGATCAGCATGCATTCCGGAATCTAGTATCTACTCCGGAATGTGTTCCTCTTCAAAATACTTCACTCCTTTTCTTCAGCTCCGGACAGGTTCCGGATCACATCTTCCTTCGGAACCAACAACCTTCGGAATATGTACTTAGGATTGCTACAGGTTCACTTTCAGGTTCCAACAAAGAGTTGATCAGCAATTGAGCTGGTGAGTTCATAAGATTTTAGTGGTGTAAGTAAGTTATAGAAAGTTGTTGAAAAATGTAGTTGAAATGTAGTAAGTTGTAAGAATTGTTTAGAAAAGTTCGCCTGTTCCTCTAGAAAATCCTATATTTTCTACGTTGATGAAAGATACGTAAAAATGATTCTACAATCCTTTCTATGAGTACTAAATGGATACAAGTTATATAAAACTCAGAGTAAACAAACAATCGACTATGCGCATCTGCCCTAAGCCCACAACCAAACAAGGAACAGGAAGTAAGGCGGATAGCACACATCCCATTGTTTGTTAGATCATTGTTGTATATAACCCTGGCATATTCACTTGTTACTCATGGAGTTAATTGTAACGGTTCCTTTATATTAAATGAAAAGGTTCTTTTAAGAAAACCCTTATTTCTTATAATAAAATGGTGACCATAGTGATTACTTTTATAATCACTTAGTTTATACTGGCTATATATGATCTAATATCGAATAGATAGTTAATTGGGTGAATCTTCCCTAAGCCCACAACCAAACAAGGAACAGGTAGTAAGGCAGAAAGCACACATCCGACTACCTATTGGGTATTAATGATATATAACCATGATGTATAAACTCAGGTATTATAGAGTTAATCACCTAAGGTCCTTTAAGCTTATACTGGTTTAATAAAATGGATTAAACCCTTAACTGGTAAGTTTCTAGTTTTGCATACCAAAAGTTCTGATTTGGAAAGTATGTTTTGTACTAGAAAACTGTGCATTGACTTTGTGTCCTATGACTTGACCCATACCTAGTACCCTTATGATGACTTAATGTATACTGAACATATATATATATATATATATATATATATATATATATATATATATATATATATATCTAAAATCGAATAGATAATAGACTGGGTGAATCCGTTCCAAGCCCACATCCAAACAAGGAGCAGGAAGTGAAGCGGAGAGCACACATCCTATTATCTGTCGGATACTATATATATATATATATATATATATATATATATATATATATATATATATATATATATATATATATATATATATATATATATATATATATATCCTTTGATGTATACATTAAGGAATCATAAGGTTAGCATTATGGTCCCTTTCTACTGAATGTACTAGACTCGACTGTTCTGTTTGTCGTTTGTAAAATGTAAGTTTTCCCTAGTTTATAACTATCTTAACTGGAAAATAGTTTGCATTTGACTTTCAAGTGGTACTGTCACTTTATGAAAGTAATGGGAAATGTAAGTACACAGTTGTCGTTTAAAATGACATACAGATGTACTCATGACCTTAAAACATGCTTGTTTTATACTGGTCATAATGTGAAGGCTAGTATCCCTACTATACGCTCTCCCTGTCTGGAGATTAAGGGAACCAAACGCGACTTTTTAGCAAACTAGTTGCTACGTCGTGTAATTCACATTAAAGTTTTATGATCATGTATACCCAATATAACTATCACCTTTTGTTTAGAACAATGAGTTAGTGATTCATTGGTATAATTAGATATTGTAGTAGTTCCATGCTATAGCAACTTAATATGTTCGTTCTGTTATCGTGTATTGTATCTATTATGAACTGAATCTCTAAAATATACCTATTATAGTTTACTAATGTTTTACTTGAACTGATATTGAAAAGACTCATTTGTCTTGTAACATCCGGGAATTCGGATATATCTATTTAACCCTTCTTCTTCTTCAAGTTGTCAAGATTAGCGCTTAAAAGAAAGTTATGGCAAATGAGTACGCTGGGCATACTAAAGAGTACGTTGCACGTACTCATGCGCTTAAGTTGGACGCAGAATACTCACGGTACGCTGGGCGTACCTTGAACTACGCTGGGTGTAGTGGGCCCAGACTCAAACCCTAAATGAGACTTGTGCACTATATAAGGAATGCTATGGCCTTATCCTTAGCCACCATTTCACAGAGAGAAACCCTAAGAGAGCATTATCTTCCTTCTAAAGCTTGTGTGTGAGTGTTTTAGAGCTAGGAGGTGCCTTTGTGTGTTAGTGAAGAAGAAGGGGAGGTGCTTGTGGAGGCTAGGGTTTGGAGTTCAACCTTGGATCTGAGTTCTTCAGAGGGAGGAGCTTCACTTAGAGGTAAAAAGCTCAGAACTTTCCTCTTTATTTTGGTTTTGTGTTTCATGGTCCATTTTCTAGGGTTTTGTCCCAAGATGGAGACTTTTTGGTGTAAATGGTCTCCTTAAGCCTTGATCTGACCCATTTCAGTTTAGGATGTGTTGTGGATCTATAAAAATCCAAACTTGGTTGTGGTTATGGGGTCATGCTTGAGTTTTGGTCTTAATGAGAAAATTGGATAAAAGGTTGGAGTGAGTTATAACCTTTTCAGCCATGCAAAGGCCTAAAGGTCTCGACTTTATGGTTTAGGAGACTGAGGAATGTCGAGATCTGAGATATGAACGGTTGTCTTAATCTATTTAGACTAAAAATATAGAAAGGATGAGTCTGGGATTTACACTGGGCGTAAGTCTCAAAACGCGCCGCGTAGGGGGTCGAGTCCCCGATTCTGGTTAGTCGGTGTACGCCCCACATACACGAGTTGGTACGCCCCGCGTACTGCTTGCTGTTGACTTTCGTTGACTTTTAGGGTTTTGGTCAACATGTGGACTTTTGAGTCAGGGAGGGGTAAAATGGTCTTTTACCCTTCTGTGGGTTAATAGGAAGGGTTTAATCTAGCCTTTGAGAGCCATTATTTATTTGAGGATATTGTTTATGTAATTAGGCGGGGGCTAGATCAGTATATTCGTGAGCGAGATTATCCGAGTTACCCGAGGTGAGTCTTCTCACTATACATTACCTAGAGTGGTATCTATGTGTAGACCGGAGGGTCTTGTATGCTATGTATATATGAGGTTATGTGCATTGTGTTATATGTATGCTATGTGTTGAACAGACCGGGCCGGAGGGCCCAACGATATAGACCGGACCGAAGGGTCCAACGACACAGACCGGACCGAAGGGTTCGACGAGCTATGACCGGACCAGAGGGTCCAACGAGCTACGGGACTGGAGGGTCCCACTGAGACACATCGACTGGAGGGTCGTACTGTAGCCTCGAGTGGCGTATGTGTTGTATGTGGTATTTTGGGGAACTTACTAAGCATTTATGCTTACCATGTTATGTGATATGTGTTTCAGGTACTAGCAAGGATCGCGGGAAGGCGCCGACATGATCTGTACACACTGATGAAGATTTATGTACTTGAGATTCTGGGGTTGTTTATGAGATAATATGTGATACAATGGATTTTGTTAAGAATGAAATTATGTTTTAAAAATGAAAATAAATTGTTTGAAAATTTACGTTGTTACAAGTTGGTATCAGAGCCTTGGTTTGAGGGATTCGGATGCACCTTCGGGCGTATCTGAACTCAAACTGAGGGTTTGAGGAAGTTTTTCACAAAATAAACAATTTTTCTAAAGGAGTAAAAAAATTTGAGAAAAGCAGAAGGAAGCAGTGTGTACGATCAGCCAGCGCCCGAACGGTGATTTCCCAAAATACCCTTACATTATGTGTTATGAGATATGTTATGATATGTTATGCATGCTAGAGTAGGCTAGGTATTCATATTAGGACCTGAGTGGCCTGATTTGTGATGCCTTAGCCTAGGAAGATTTCTGCTGCTATGAGATGCTTGAGAGTGAGTAGGTAGCAGTGAGGAGCTGATGAGAGGTCTACCGAAGGGTAGCCTATGCTAGCGAGATGTAGAGTACTTGTGATCTGGGATCCAAGGAGGAGGACTTGGGGTGAATACTGATGCGGTGCGGACGGTAGTATAGGGCCCGTACTACTGAAGACACCGGATCAGTGCGCAGTCCAAGTAAGAATCCTTAGGGTACTAAGGAACAAGTAGGGTTGGGTGTTCCAGTGCGAGTATACTCGATCGAGTCTCTGGTATCCTTGTGTTGTGTTTCAGAGACATCATGGTGGGTACACGTCACACCAGAGAGCAGCGGAGTTAGCGATGACGAGATTCGCAGGATGATTCATGATGAGGTGGCCGCGACCATACGTGAGGTCATACACGAGATGCTTGAGTCCATCGAGACCACGTTGATTGAGACATTCGATGAGCGATACGCTGCTGTTTCGGAAGCTGCTACTGCTGCAGCCACCGAAGCTGTCGCAACTGCTAGGCCACGAGGGGGTGACTCGTTGCTGTACTGGGAGCTCAGCAACACGAAGTGACCAGGGTTTGATGGGACAGGATCCGATAACTGGAAGAGGCGATATCATGGTACGAGTACCATGATAAGTAGCAGATTGAGAAGTGATGTCATGGTTCTAGTACCATGATAAGTAGCGGATTGAGAAGCGACGTCATGGTTCGAGTACCATGAGTTGTAGCAGGTCGAGAGGTGATGTCATGGTTCGAGTGCCATGATGTGAGGTGGATTGAGAGGAGGGAACATGGTTCGAGTACCATGATTCGTAGAAGATTAAGAGGAGATAAAATGGTTCAGGTACCATGATCCATAGCAGATCGAGAGGTGGCCACACGGTTTGAGTATCCTGACATGTGGCGGTTAGTGTTTCTGGTTATTCCGTGGGGATTTTCTAGACTGAGATCAGAGGTGAATGAGTATGGGGCCAGAAGGCCATGATGAACAATTTTAGTGGAGCATCCCTTGAAAAGGGAAATCGAGTGAGCTCCGAGGGATTTTGGGTGATATGCCAGTTGGAGTCGCAATACTCAGGGATAAGTAGGGATGGTGCCTTATAAGGGTTTACGGCCATGGGAGATGGCTTGGCCGTAAAATCCTTTTGGTCTTGCATTCTTGATGATTTCAAGGCTCTAATCAAGTGTTTCAACTAGATAACAAGCTAAGGAGTGAGTACTTACGATATAGAGGCTTGAAATGGTGATTAAGGTCCAAGAACACTAGTGTGTGTTCTTGGTGTTCTTGGTGTTTCTTGAAAATCTAAGAAAAGATGATTTCCAGGGATGAAATCATTAGATGAAACTAGTTAAGAAGGATTAACATCAGATTAAAGAAGAACACTTACAACTTTTGCAGATCTAGGATGAAAATCGGGATGATAGTTGAGAGAGAAATGGAGTGTTCTTGAGTTGGAAATGAAAGAATGAAGAAAGTTGAAGGATACGAGCCTATAAGGCGGGAGTTTACGGCCCACCTTGATTTTACGGCCGTAAACTCAAGTATTGTGGCCGTGAACTCTAAATGAAGAGGTTAAGGCTTGATTTGTTGAACAGTGTCTCTAGGAGGTACATTCTACCATCCATTCCTTAAGTGTACTAGGCTTAAAACTCCTTGGAATGACCTTTAACCAGGCTAGTACTCATTACCAATGAGTCTGACACTCAGTTGAGTTGACTGACTGAGCTTTCAAAGCAAATTTTTTTTTCGGGTTATCACACGCACACATGAGTGTACGACCGTACACTCAATATGACCGTGAACTCATGCCCATATATAAGTCTTTCCTTCTTTTTCCTTAACATGAGTGTGGCCGTAAACCCCTTTAGTACAATCACATGTGATTGTAACACTTCAGTTCAAGTGTTTCCTAGTCCCTAAAGTGGTTTCCTATCATAATTAGTTGTTATATACACTAATTATATCCATATATGTGTCATTATATGCTTAATAGGATCCGTTTGTGCTCAAGACTTCACTTGACACTTAGCATCCTATATCGACCTTTCACTCGAATCACTCACTACAGGTGAGTTCATACCCCCGTATTTTCATAGTTTTTGCTGTTTTAAGGGGGGGGGGGGGATACAAGTCTAACACAAAGATTTTGTGTTATAAACAAATGGTTTCAAATATCTTATCAAAATGGATTTCAGCTATCATCAAATCAAATAGTTTTCAACGATTGTATCAAAATGACATCAAGTCACCAAAATGTATTTCAAATTATTAAAATTCTTTTAAATGTTTTTATAAACATATATTTCTCCCAAAAATCATACTTGTATATATATATATATATATATATATATATATATATATATATATATATGTATATATATATATATATATGTATATATATATTTATATAAATAAGATTTAAAAGGCTTAGGACTGATAACCCACTTTGGTTCTTTTTCTTTGTTTGGATGTGGGATTATAAGTATCAGTTATTTGTCCGCGTGTCATTTAAATTTTACTTATATATATTTGTATATGTATACAAGTATAAAAGTTAGTTCATTAGGTTTCAATTACCCTTTGTAACATGTTGAGCAAGGGGTTGCATTCATGAATGCTCGCTATCAATTCAGAAAGTAAATATAAATTATAATAGGTATAATTTATGATTCACAAAACATTAATTCACGATTCAAGTATACTAAAGTACATTGTTTTACAAGAACAAAGGTTTCATTCAAAACTAATCAAGGATATACATCTTTCAGATACATGTTAAGAATACTAATTCAAGAACATACTGTTAATCATTTATTTCAGAATGATTGGGTTTTCATAACTATTATACATGTAACGTTTATATGCTTTTTATGAGTCATTTGATACAGGTTGTTTAATTCATTTAAACAATATAGTTAATGAAACATCCCAAAAATACAGTCTGGAAATTTCGTTTTACATCAGTAATAAAACCATACTCATCATACATCATAGAAAAATCACAACAATGTATCTCAGAATAATATAACAACTGTCATGTATATTAGAGTATAAACATCCCAGGCTGAACAAATGGTGTGTGCACTACAATCTTCTCGAGCTCCTTTTTTGAAAACTGAGTACCTGAAACCAAAACTGAAAACTGTAAGCACGAAGCTTAGTGAGTTTCCCAAAACTACCACATACCATACAATAACACATATTGGGCCTTGCCCACTTCATTGGGCCCCGCCCGGCATCGGACCGAAGTCCGGACTAACTTGGGCCCCGCCCACTGCATCGGGCCCCGCCCGGCATCAGACCGAAGTCCGAAATAACTTGGGCCCCGCCCCGCATCGAACTGAAGTCTGGAATAACTTGGGCCCCGCCCACTGCATCGGACTGAAGTCCGTAATGTACTGAACATAACAAACACAGAAACATATAACTAAATCATATATACTGCATCGGGCTTGCCCGACATCGGACCGAAGCCCGAAACATATAACACATAACACAAACATACTTGAGTCATAAAGACAACAAGCATACATAGCTACTACTCGGGATTGCCCCGGCATCGGACCGAAGTCCAGAAAACATAACATATAACATGAAGCTAAACCACTGCATCGGGCCCCGCCCGACATCGAACCGAAGTCCGGAAACATACAATCTGCATCAGGCTAACCCCGGTATACTACACTCCTAAACGGGCCGTCATTGGTGCCTTAGACCCGTTCCTACTGAAAGGAAACTCACCTCACACTACTGAAGTCCTGATGAAAAAACCCTAGCTGCTGGATGACAGATTCCCGAATCTGTCAACATCAAAATAGCACCCAATTAATAATTGGGTTCTAACTCATAATCATAAGTCCATGCTTGTGGGTAAAAGACTACTCTACCCTAACTTGGCTTGATTCAAGCCCAAGGCCCAATCCAAAGGTCCAATAGTCTGATAATCAACTAAAGCCTAACTATGGCCAAATTTTCTAAATTGGGCCCAACTCCTTCACATGGTCTTACTTAAAAGGCCCAACCATTTATTTGGTCCAAACACTTGGCCATCCAATAGTCCAATACCTCATAATCTTCAAGGCCCAACTATGGCCCAATTTTCTAAATTGGGCCCAAGACTGTCCAATGGGCCTTATCTTGTAGCCCAGTCCAATACTCTAGTCCTTATACTTGTTCCTGGATGGTCCATCAATAGCCCAAAACATCTACGCCCAACAGGAGGCCCAACTCCAAACCCAACAAATTAGGGTTTTCACATGAAATGATGATTAGGGTTTACGTGCCCTCACTTAACCCCTTAAGGACTTAACCCAATAAGTCCATTATTTCACTAAGCCATCATACAAAGGAATCAGCATAGGTAATAACTTCAGTCCACTGGTCCAAACGCGGGTCCCAATAGCCCAATCCAACAAATTCACAATTAGGGTTTTCTAAACCCTAATTAGGGTTTTTGGCCCAATAATGAACCAACCAAGTCCAACATTAGGCTTTTAAGTCCATTAGCGTCCTACTAGGCTGGGCACCACCCACTCACACCTCGGGCGATGGTGACCGGCGGCGGCTCACGGCGGCGGCCACCATTATCAATGGTGGTGGCTTGAAATCTTGACACAAAAATAACATATATCCATTTACACATAATGCACACACACACAACCACCTCCTATGGTGACTGGTGGCGGCCAATGGTGGCAGAAAACGTCAATGGGTGGCAGCCACCACCATGAGGTGGTGGCTGTGGGTTTTTCGGCCACAAAAGCATACATACAACCCAATAAAACCGGTAGCAGCAATCACACACAAACATACATCTATAAACACACCCACAACCACCTCCCACGGTGGCTAGTGGCAGCGGGTTACGGCAGAAATGGCAGCCAGTCGGGCGGCGACAACCACAGCTGACATATCCGACGTCAAACCATCAAAATGAACAGAGAATAGGAGAAAAGGTGTGTCACAGGTGGTCTTACCATGCGGTTACGATGAATCCCGACCTTCACACGACGACAACGCAGCCTCCATCGGTCGCCAGTGATATTTTTGTTGGATTTTGAGCATTTTAACACTCCTATGGTGTACATGCAACCCTATAAACCTTGGATCTATGTTTTCTCTATTATACATGCAAATATTAAATATTCCAAGGTTTCATCCTAACTAGCATATTATGAAGCACCTATACTACAAAGTTCTAGTTAGATGACATACCTTTTGATGTAGCTTGATGTCTTCAAGCTTTAAGAGCTTAGCCCCAATAGTGTGGAAGCCTCAAGTGGAATCACAAATCACCAAAACACCTTGGAAAACCTTTAGAGAATATAGATACTTGGCTCACACTATGAAATCGGTTATTGCCCTCTTTAGTGTATCTACACTAGCCACTAGCATAATTTCATGAACCATAAGACCCTTTATATAGTGTGGAGGATTAGGGTTAAACCCTAATACCCATAGCCTTTCATTTCCTAGGATCCATGGGTTAAAGCTCCATGGACTATCCATGAAGACTTAGCCCAACTTAGCCCAACCTAAATGAACTTGGCCCACTACACATATATATATATCTAAGAATCCATATTTAATTAGTTCCTTTTGATCACTTAATTAATTATAAATTAATTCTTGATCAATACTAATTAAATAATATGATTATATATTAATATATTAGAACTTATAATATATTAATATAAATCATAAATATACTATTCTCAAAAGACTATCCATATAAATTGTGTCAGTGAAGTGCAACCCAAATGGACCATGCCGGGTCGGGTCAAGTACATACCAAATATAGTTATGGACTTAGACATTAATCCAACAGTCTCCCACTTGGATAAGTCTAAAACTATTATTGCGTATGACTTCAAAACCTAACTGGCAATCGTAGCTCTTAAAGCCGCTGTCGAACTTTGACCTTGTCAATAACTTGTCCATTAGATAAGGGATCATATATTCCTCCATTCTAGATATCATATGGACTGAGACATGGATTATAATCATTCTCTCTGTCCATTTGTTGTTTCCCGATTTTCGATTTATGATGACTGACTGATTGAATAAATCAAATCAGTCCTGGCTTGGCCAAGCACTCACATGTGTTATCGCTAAATCATCGAGGGGCCAACAGATATCGCTTTTATCCCGAAGGTAAAAGGAATGGATAAACTTCGACTCATATGGCTTGTTCTACTACTTGTTGAATCATACACAAGGGCACGTTTTATAACATCGAGTTACCAAATGCGTTTTCGTGCAATCAATGTATAACCAACTCATAGTAACAACTCATATCTCTAGGTTTGAAGAATATAAGATATTATCGTCTCATGATCACTCGTGATAAAATCCATGAAGTCATTCAAATGAGTTCGGGTTGAATCCAATATTCAGAACTTATGAGCACTCACGAGTGTTGTAGCACCACTTTGTCGACCAACTTGGACCTCTACAAACCAACCCATGACAGTCTTGATTCATATCTACTTCCAACATATGACCGATTGTGGATGGTTTGAATAACTTAATCATTCTGGAAGAGCGACTTAGTTATTTTGGAAGTCAAAACATGCAAAGTGAAACACAAGAATAAATGAATCAAATATGGTATCAAATCCTATGAATATAAATAAACACTTTTATTTATCACCATACTGATTACTCATTATTCGTTGTTTCGGTTTTATCAACTTTATACTTGAATTAAAAACACTAGTTGTCCCATGCTCCAAGCATGTAGACTATGTTTTTCTTAAACAATAGCTTTGCCATACACCAAGTATGCACTCTATGTTTGTCTATGATCCTTACTTTGTGAAATAAACCAATTGAACATAATTTCAATGATGCTAGTTTCACACTCCCAAATCCTTATCGAAAAATGTGAGAATTTCAAATTCCTATCATTTATCGAAATCTGTTTAGATTTTAAACTTATATGCACTGACCCTCCTGTAATGAATATGTACAAAGTCACAAAGACTTGTCAACAGTCATTATAAGGAATTCCAATAGAGATCAACTCCACGGAAACTAAGTCTCATATTCAAAGTACCTTGCTTTGGACATGCTTCTTGCATTAAGTTTTCTAATCTTACACAGATAACTTCCACCTATGGAGACAACTCCATATTCTCATTTTGACTATCACTTCTGAATAAGAGATGCCTCTTTTCAGAATATGTCAATATGGTCCTACCAAAATTAGCACTATACTTCCAACTGTCCCTGAGCAACCAATCTTTGGTAAACCTCAGATTGTCCTCGACAATTGCTTAATCATTTTAGTCATATCCAATTCTAGACCTTTTTCCCTTCTTAATGTCGCTGGGCATTTGGAAAAATTTAGAAATGACAAATATTATAGCACATGCAATCGATCCTGTACCCAAAGCAAATGGTACACGATTCATGATGTCTCACATAAAGACATGATTCTAGACCAGTCTTTTGCTACAATATTTTTATTTGCCATGTTTTCAAAATTTGACTATGAAGAGGGATGCCGTAATCATAATCGAATTTTGAGAACGCAATATATAGAATTTCCTTAAGTTGAACCAATCCAACATGAAATTTATATATATATTCTTGACTAAAGATGATTACGGTCTCAATCTAAGCCTTTAGAACTGAAATGAAGTATATCCTCTCCCTTAATTATAGCAAAACAACTTTTTCAATCCCTGCAGCCTCACGAATTGAAACTTTTGTTTTCTATAATTAACATTGCTAACTTGCAACACTAACAATAATTATCATGCTCCCACTAACATGATGATTATTAGCATAACACTTATGCTCCCACTAGCTTTGACATGTACTCAGAAATCAGCTGGACTTCTAGAAATCAATACTTTATTGACTTTCTTACCAAAGTTCAGATTTCTGATACGAGATGCTTTGATAAAACTTTATCAAAATCATACACCTTTCCTTAGATAGCATGCATGTGTGTCTAAACAATTTCAGAACTATTAAAAGGGATGCCGTAATCATAGTCTCAATTGTTTAGACCTTTTGCCATCTGCTTCAAATATACTTGGTGGAAGCGTTTCCTCACCATCATTTTCATGAATCGGAGAGAAACCTTATGACCCTTAGATTTTATGGTGTATGTGTTCTTATCCATGTGAATCGTCAAAACCATAGTCACAAGACAAGGATAATGACAAATCCAAACTCATATGGACTGAACTTATGCAATCTTAACTTCTTGCCACCTGGCAGTACAGGGCCTGCCATTGCTTCCAAGTTGTTATGCAACCAATTGAGAACTTTCAGAACTCCTATGCAAAGCCAACTTTAACTGGAATGGGCACAAAATATGTCAACACGATAGGTTATAAACCTCAAGTCGTGTGCTAGTGAAGAACCTCAGGTTTTATTCTTGATTAGTTCTTGAAATTCTTTTTAGGATCTTTAAGACTCCCACTATCCTCTTAACATATAAGACTATCTTGCCAAATATTCAAGAGATAGTGCGGATTCTTTATCAAGACAAACACTTCACACAATTGGCCTTAGTTGGTCTTTGTTTTATCCAAAACATCACAACTTACCAATTTCAAATGTTCAAGAGTAGGACACTTTTACTCTTACATTTGACAAGTGTTTTAAACCTGTCTTTAAGATATGTCACTCAAGTTACAATCTTGGAGTATGAGTCTAAGAATTGTTTTGGAACGAAGTATGACTCATCTTCCTGATCTAACCATTTCAACAATTCATGACTCCTCTTCTTAGTCATAAGAATGCACTAAGATGGCCTTTAGAGGACTAATTGTGATATGATTTCTAAATCATTAAGATGATCACAAACATGATACTAAAGTACTCTCCCATCTTTTCAGATTTGAGAAACTTTTATCTTTCTGCGTAATTTGATTCTTCCCATTCGTTCTGCCATACATTGAGACTTTTCCAATGTTTCAGAATTATACTTAAACTTGTAAGTATAACCATATTTACTAAACTTTAGTAAATCAAATAGTCTTAACGAGCTTTGTGGTGGACATGACCAGTGCACAAGAATGTGTACTCGATCCCTTTAGTCCTTCACTTGACTCACACATCCATGTGAACAAGTAATTAGTCTTGATTTTCCAATGCTTGAAAGTTCTCATTCATCATACTATTCAACTTGCATGATTCCAAGTTTCGGTCCAATTGAAACTTGGGCGATGAGGAACTTTCCTGATTTGGTAAATTTAGACACTACCACAAATGAAAGAATCAAATCCATTTTCCAATATTGCTGTCAGTGGAATCATATAAGCAACAATTTTCCACAAATGCCATTGTAAGGATACTTCAAATAAATAAAATTAAACAATTTTCTTTTATTTTAAAACGTTGCGGAAAAACTTATCCTTACAATCCACATAGAAAATTGTTGTTATCTATTCCTTAGCAATATATCATAACTTCTTAAGCAACTGCTCAAAATTCTGATGCGATCGAAATCCACCTTCGCGATCAGAATCAACATATACTTCCTTTAAGATTTCTCTCTATTCTTTGATTCTTAAAACATCAACATGTGACCCAGTCACATCATGTAATGAGGATCTCAGAATAGAACATAACAGAGTTAGATAATGGGCTCTACCTGATGTAGAGTCAAACTTATTGACTTTAACATCCTTAGGTAAATTTGGCAGCTTTGTAATCAACGCCCCTTCCTTTGGCAAAATGAACATATGGACCATTTGGTAATGGGACTATCTCAGAATTAGCCTTTCTCTTTACCATTTGGTCAACCGGGTTGACTATGGCCAATCCATTTCCATTGGGAAGAGAATGTTTTTTCTGGATTTCCAGTGTCACCATTGATACTGTCCATAAAGTTTTTGGGAAGTTGATCTTCTAATCAAATTTGCTTTACTATCGTTCCAAATCATTGCTGATTCAGCAGCACCAAGCAAATAGATATGATCATTAAGGTTGATGTCATAGTCTGTTTCATAGTAGTCCCAAAGGAACTCACTATGTGACTTAGAAAGTGATTGAACATCCAACTTTCTCAGGACTTTGACACCCAACTCTCCTGGCTTGTCAATATGTGGCTTCATCTCTAAGATGTGATCACACATAGAACTTGCTTGCCATTAGGGCTTGAGTGACCTTGAACTTGTGGGTTAGGGAGACTAATTGGAGGAGGTGGAGGAAGAGAAGTATGACTTCCATGAGCCAAACTCGGGAAGTCATATTCATTAGGAAATCTTGGTTTGGGAAGATCATTGTTGTCTAAACCAGACATCAACAATGGGAGAAATTCACGTAAAGGTGATTTAAGTCCTTAATATAACACCCAATATGATATATTAAGGCTAGGACCCAACAAACTATTTTATAACTTGGAAGAGGGATGCCGTAATCCATGCTATAAAATATTTGAAGGTAGGTGAATGACGATTCACCAATTTCCACCAAGATAAACGAAATGTATTATTAGGTTTTAATTGGTTTTGAAACTCCTAGATTCTTTTTAAGATTCATTGAACTTTTCAATGGCATGTTTCAATCTCGAGTGTGCCCTTCAGGTTTTGTGACTGGGATGCCGAGGATCACAAAACAAGGTGTGAAGTAACCATGCAAATATACTTGGTACCCTTAATATTTACCCCTCAATCGATGTGCCGGTTAACCACACACGCTCCAACGATACTATGCCCTTTGCCTACCTTGTTAAGTCCAGGTTAGTGTGCCGGTTAACCACACACGCTCCACTAACAGCTTAAACAAAGTGCAAAGTGTAATTTCATGAATTAGCACCTTATTCACATTTTCCTAAGTAACTAAGATTGGGAATTTATAAGTGTTTAGTTACTTAGTATTTATCATTATACATATAATGAAGGGAGAATTATAGTCATTGTCCTACCTGTTCGGCTAACGACCCTCCACCGGTCAAGGAAGCGGTGAGTGAGAGTGGACACCCATTAAACTGCCATTTTATAGGCAAATATACTTGGTACCCTTAATATTTACCCCTCAATCGATGTGCCGGTTAACCACACACGCTCCAACGATACTATGCCCTTTGCCTACCTTGTTAAGTCCAGGTTAGTGTGCCGGTTAACCATACACGCTCCACTAACAGCTTAAACAAAGTGCAAAGTGTAATTTCATGGATTAGCACCTTATTCACATTTTCCTAAGTAACTAATATTGGGAATTTATAAGTGTTTAGTTACTTAGTATTTATCATTATACATATAATGAAGGGAGAATTATAGTCATTGTCCTACCTGTTCGGCTAACGACCCTCCACCGGTCAAGGAAGCGGTGAGTGAGAGTGGACACCCATTAAACTGCCATTTTATAGGCAGTAACCTTATACCCCCCTTATAGTCCGGCTTCTTGAATGAGGCCTACTAATGGTAAGACGACTTGCTCTTATACATATAATATATTAAACTTTTAATATTATAATAGTATAAGGGTGTATTTTAGATATTTAAAATACTTGGTGGTTTAATATATTAATTAAACTACACTTTTAATTTAATTAAACTCAAACCATATATTTATGGATTAATAATACTCTTTTAATTAAACGCTTTAATTAACTATTAATAAAGTCCATAAGAGTTAATTTGAACTATTCAACAAAACATCATAATTACAATTATTAAACTCAAAATTAAAACCATTTAATAATTGTTTAAGTTATGAACCCAAGAGTTTTAGAATTCAATTCTTTTTTTTCAAAAAAAACTTTTCTCAAATTCCAAAACTTGAGGACAAGTTTTGTAATTCTTAAAAACCTTTGGATTCCATAACTTATGGAATTAATGGTGTTTTATGATGAAACTTTCCATGTTCCATAACTTAAGAACAAGTTATGGAATTCTTTAAAACATTAACACCAAATTTTGTCACTCCATAAAAACTTTGTATCAAATTTTTTTTTTTAAGATCACAACTTTAAAAAAGTTATGGATGTTTCAAACACCCTTAAGATCACAACTTTAAAAAAAACTTTTGAGCTCCAAAATTTTATGACAAAATATGTAACTCCTTAAAACATTTAGATCAAACTTTTAAAACTAATAAAATAATCATATCATTTTATCTTTTACTAAATTTGACCTAATTCAACTCATATAACAAATGATTCAAATTTTACAAATAATTCGTTTTTCACAAAACAACTAATTATCTTAAAATTTGACAAACGTCATGTTTTTTTTTCCTTTTTTTTTCAACTTGAAAATAAAACATTTGCATCAATATAACAGAAAACAACCAGGCTCTGATACCACTGTTGGGTTTTGAGCATTCTAACACTCTTATGGTGTACATGCAACCCTATAAACCTTGGATCTATGTTTTCTCTATTATACATGCAAATATTAAATATTCCAAGGTTTCATCCTAACTAGCATATTATGAAGCACCTATACTACAAAGTTCTAGTTAGATGACATACCTTTTGATGTAGCTTGATGTCTTCAAGCTTTAAGAGCTTAGCCCCAATAGTGTGGAAGCCTCAAGTGGAATCACAAATCACCAAAACACCTTGGAAAACCTTTAGAGAATATGGATACTTGGCTCATACTATGAAATCAGTTATTGCCCTCTTTAGTGTATCCACACTAGCCACTAGCATAATTTCATGAACCATAAGACCCTTTATATAGTGTGGAGGATTAGGGTTAAACCCTAATACCCATGACCTTTCATTTCCTAGGATCCATGGGTTAAAGCTCCATGGACTGTCCATGAAGACTTAGCCGAACCTAAATGAACTTGGCCCACTACACATATATATATATATATATATCTAAGAGTCCATATTTAATTAGTTCATTTTGATGACTTAATTAATTATAAATTAATTCTTGATCAATACTAATTAAATAAGATGATTATATATTAATATATTAGAACTTATAATATATTAATATAAATCATAAATATACTATTCTCAAAAGACTATCCATATAAATTGTGTCGGTGAAGTGCAACCCAAATGGACCATGCCGGGTCGGGTCAAGTACATACCAAATATAGTTATGGACTTAGACATTAATCCAACAATTTTGGCATTTCTCGACGTCGTTGACGGTTCTTCGGCTGCACAGTGTATATCCGGCAACGAGGTGCGGTGGCACTCGTCGGTGGGCAGCAGGCGGCATCCTTGCCGGATCGGAATAGTGAGAGGAGGAGAAATGGCGGCTAGAGAATGATACATTAGGTTTAGGGTTTAAGATGCGCGAGGGAGAAGGAACAGGTGTAATCCCGTGTTCCATTTGAAACCTTGAAGTATTATTACAAGTTTGGCCCTTGACCCCATATAATCTTTTCAACTTAAATCCGAAATTTAACATTCAGCCCCCAACTTCCAAAAATCTTTACAATTTAAATTGAGAATTTATCCTTTTAGCCCTTGCTTCCAGAATTCATTCCATATTAACTCCTAATAATTACCAAGTACACGCTCACTACTAAAATCCTTTTCAATTAAATCCGTAAATTACATTTTTACCCACAAATTCTTAATTATGACTCTTTAATCCCCAAAACCAAACACCTTGCTAAATTTCTCCGCATTTAGGGCTACTATTCATTTGTAAACCTTTACATATTTATTTATTTAATTGAAATGTTACAATTCTCCCCCACTTAAATTAGATTTCGTTCTCGAAATCATTTCTTGTCATTCCCTTCACGCCAAACTACTCAAGTAACATGGCCACAATCCTGGGCACACCCAAGCCTTCTCAGGGTAACCGTGACCAACCCTCGCAGGGTTCTAAAATCCGCAGATAAATGAATTCCTCACAACAAGATCACATCTACTCCGTCTGAAACCTGCAATCTCGAGATGGTCTGAATCCCTGACAGACCGCCCATACTGAATCATTATCGTTGAAACCAGTCCACTTGTCTCTCAGCTGCGTACTCAGCTTTCGCTAACCTAAGGCTCCCACTAGAAAACTGAAACCACAGACCCAATTATCCCTGCAAGTCGTTTAGCATAACCCAAGCAATCTGTTATTCCGTCCAAACCTGCAACCTAAAACGTAAATACTAATACTGCCCATCGCTGAAACTGTCCAAATATTGAACTGCTCGAAGCAGCATGCTGTCACATGGCTGCTTGCCAAAATCTACCAAGACCTCCCTGGTCTCAATTCGTTAACCAACCATCTGAAATACTGAGTTCCGGCCCGGCTGCGGAGCTAAAGGACTCCCACTTAGTCGTCCCACACGATTTCTGATCAGAACCCTTCTCGGGAACTAGTTGCCACAAGTTATCATGTCACTGTGGCTCTAACAACCTTCTGATCTAACCGATCGGATCCATGCATTGAATCCTGTCGTTACCAAATCCACGGCTAAAAGCGATTGCTACATGATCAATGGTAGCCTTACATCACAAGCAACCTTAAGCAATCCATTGCTTCCTTGATCTCATAACTGTAATGACATTCCTACAATCTTATCACTGGCTTAACCAGGTCTAATCCCTCTGGGGAAATCCATAAACAAATCTGTGGATTTCCATATCCTCACCGCTGCACCCGAACTGGTGGGTACCACTGTTCCTTCTGCGTCCTAACAACGCGCTCATGCTATCTACCAACCAAGTAAATGCTACGGCTACACCCGCAGTCTTACAACACTCTATCACTATCTGACTGCTAGTGAATGCTATGGCTACACCCGTAGACTAACAACACTCTATCACTATCTGACTGCTAATGAATGCTACGGCTACACCTGCAGACTTACATCACTCTATCACTATCTGACTGCTAGTGAATGATACAGCTACACCTGCATACTTACAACACTCTATCACTATCTGACTGCTAGTGAATGCTACGGCTACACCTGCAGACTTACAACAGTCTATCACTATCTGACTGCTAGTGAATGCTACGACTACACCCGCAGACTTACAACACTATCATTCCGATCGAACACGCACTCAACCTAACACGCAACTGAACTTCAGTCCTAACTGGAGCTCTAAACTTGTTTCCAAAACCTGCTATCTGATGCCACGAAACACATGTACCAAACGTTGGAACGTTTTTTAAACTTCCAACTCACCCAATCCTCCACCTAGACAGCCCCTCGACCGCCTTTCCCCCTGACCGGGGATGTGAAACTCATCCTAGTTTCACACCTATTTCTGCTCCTGGACACCTAATCGATTCTCCCCCACTTAGCTTCAACTAACATTCCACAACACATAATACTGGAAGGATTCTCAATCCTTCTTAGCACCCATGACCAATCTGCTAGAAACCACGCTTACCATTGGTAGTGTTTCAATACCAGCTAATCCAAAAGATCACACAACTTCTAAGAATCCATTGTATACTTCCCGTATCCACAATTAGGGAAATGACCCTTCCCTACCCACTATTGATTCTCGGTATGCAATTGGCATATAACATCTCTTGGGGATATAATTCAAACACAGACAGCGGATAACCCTGAATTACAGTTACTCAAACCCTTGGAACTAAAGGCTCTACCGTGCAATTTCCCGCACGTGTTGTACTGAATATGACCCTGCGGTCTCTCAAAAGTCGTTCCGAAATCTTGGGTCTCTTCCCGAGACCCTTCAATATAAGCAACTAATCTAGTTCCCTCTTCCCAATGTTCTCCAATCCAATATCCCGTTCTCGGGCTCTAGAAGTCATATCACTCAGGGTCTCACACCCCGCGATACTCACGCTCGACCTGCTATCATTCTGTAGTATGTCCTCCTATCGTACTTTATTCATCTCTTCATATGCTAACCTACTGTGGTTCCAACTAAGGTCTCTCCTGTTACTTGGCAGTGATCTCTGCCATAGTCTCCGTAGTCCGGCGGAGATCTAATAACTCTTGCGCCAACTGCTGTACCTCAATTGCGTGGGCAAAATCAGCCCGGAAACCGATCGAAAAGTCATCCCATGACATAACATCGACCACATTATTATTCAACTCACTACCAACCTCTTCCATCAATCACACGTCCTATCCTTCGGGAGGAAGGAAGTAAGTCGGTCCTTATCCCTTCTCGAGACCACAGTTGGTATGAAAATATTGGCGACATTTGCCAATCATCTGCTGTTGGTAAATGGGTTCCTAGCCCCATGATAATATGTTGCTTCTCAAGCTCTTAACTACTGAATCATAAATGTACGCATCCTTATCCTGACTGCTATTTCAGTGCAGAATGCACTCATCCTCTCATCATAAATCTCTAAAATACCCTCCTTGATCATACTGAAGATCACAGGTGTCTGGTCAATGATATTGCGCGTAATCTCAGATGGAATGAACTCCTTCATCTAATCATCAAGCTGCCCGACTCCAGAGTCCGAGCCTGATCCTTTGCCGGCACCAGAACTGCCATCTGGTCTACCATGTAGCGTCAGTATACTCGGTAATAAACCATCCCGATCATCATAAGGCTCATCATACTCGAGGGATCTTACAGACTACAAGTTCCCTGGTTTCATCTCAGCCTTCCTTGATTCGAGTACGGATCCTCTGCTTTCAGTAGTACGGGCCCATACTGATGGGTTTCGAGCATTCTAACACTCCTAAGTGTACATGCAACCCTAAATACCTTGGATCTATGTTTTCTCTATTATACATGCAATTATGAACTTTCCAAGGTATTACCCTATCTAGCATACAATACTTGATACTTGGGTAATCAAATGGATAGAATACATACCTTTGTTTGATGTAGCTTGTCTCCATGAAGCTTGAGTGCCTAGTGCCCCAAGTGTGAATCCTCAAATGGTTCACACAACACCAAATGCACATGGAATGACTTGACAGAAATGGAACACTCCTTGAAATCGTCTAGCCCTCATATTCACACATTAGTGCACGATTTCTTGAGCCATGTGATTCTTTTATATGGTGGCTATTAGGGTTACACCATGTAACTCATAACTTTACCCATTCCTTATGCTCCATGGATTTTAACCTCCATGGGGTATCCATGGGTCACCCCATGGACTTAGTCCAACATAAGGAATCTTGGATCACAAGCCCACATATATAAGAATGAATGATTTACACAATCAACCCATATATTTAATTAGTCTCCTTTTGATCACTTAATTAATTCCAAATTAATTCTTGATCAATACTAATTAAATAACCTTATTAATATATTAGAACTTATAATATATTAACCAACCTTAAGTGTTATTTCTCTCATTATAGTCTATCCAAATGCATGATGCCATGCAACCCAAATGGACCATGCCGGGTAGGGTCAAGTCTTACCAATTATAGTTATGGACTTAGACATTAATCCAATAGTCTCCCACTTGGATAAGTCTAAAACTATTATTGTGTATGACTTCAGGAAGCGATCAGCAATCGTAGCTCTCAAAAGCTTCTGTCGAACTGTGACCTTGTCGATGAACTCTGACCTTTGTCAATGACTTGTCCATTAGATAAGGGATCATATATTCCTCCATTCTAGATATCATATGGACTGAGACATGGATTATCAATCATTCTCTCTATCCATTTGTTGTTTCCCGATTTCCGATTCATGATGACTGACTGATTGAACAAATCAAATCAGTCCTGGCTTGGCCAAGCACTCACATGTATCATCTTTAAATCATCGAGGGGCCCACAAATATCGCTTTTATCCCGAAGGTAAAAGGAATGGATAAACTTCGACTCATATGGCTTGTTCTACTACTTGTTGAATCATACACAAAGGCACGTTTTATAACATCGAGTTACCAATGTGTTTTCGTGCAATCAATGTATAACCAACTCATAGTAACAACTCATATCTCTAGGTTTGAAGAATATAAGATATTATCGTCTCATGATCACTAGTGATAAAATCCATGAAGTGATTCAAATGAGCGTGGGTTGAATCCAATACTCAGAACTTATGAGCACTCATGAGTGTTATAGCACCACTTTGTCCACCAACTTGGACCTCTACAAACCAACCCATGACAGTCTTGATTCATATCTACTTCCAACATATGACCGACTGTGGATGGTTTGAATAACTTAATCATTCAGGAAGAGCGACTTAGTTATTCTGGAAGTCAAAACATGCAAAGTGAAACACAAGAATAAATGAATCAAATATGGTATCAAACCCTATGAATATAAATAAACACTTTTATTTATCACCATACTGATTACTCATTATTCATTGTTTCGGTTTTATCAACTTTATACTTGAATTAAAAACACTAGTTGTCCCATGCTCCAAGCATGTACACTATGTTTTTCTTAAACAATAGCTTTGCCATACACCAAGTATGCACTTTATGTTTGTCTATAATCCTTACTTTGTGAAATAGACCAATTGAACATAATTTCAATGATTCTAATTTCACACTCCCAAATCCTTATCGAAAAATGTGAGAATTTCAAATTCCTATCATTTATCGAAATATGTTTAGATTTTAAACTTATATGCACTGACCCTCCTGTAATGAATATGTACAAAGTCACAAAGACTTGTCAACAGTCATTATAAGGTATTCCAATGGAGATCAACTCCATGGAAACTAAGTCTCATATTCAAAGTACATTGCTTTGGACATGGTTCTTGCATTAAGTTTTCTAATCTTACACAGATAACTTCCACCTATGGAGACAACTCCATATTCTCATTTTGACTATCACTTCTGAATAAGACATGCCTCTTTTCAGAACATGTCAATATGGTCCTTCCAAAATTAGCACTATACTTCCAACTATCCCTGAGCAACCAATCTTTGGTAAACCTCAGATTGTCCTCGACAATTGCTTAATCATTTTAGTAATATCCAATTCTAGACCTTTTCCCTTCTTAATGCCTCTGGGCATTTGGAAAAATTTAGAAATGACAAATATTATAGCACATGCAATCGATCCTGTACCTAAAGCAAATGGTACACGATTCATGATGTCTCACATAAAGACATGATTCTAGACCAGTCTTTTGCTACAATATTTTTATTTGCCATGTTTTCAAAATTTGACTATGAAGAGGGATGCCGTAATCATAATCGAATTTTGAGAACGCAATATATAGAATTTCCTTAAGTTGAACCAATCCAACATGAAATTCATATATATATTCTTGACTAAAGATGATTAAGGTCTCAATCTAAGCCTTTAGAACTGAAATGAAGTATATCCTCTCCCTTAATTATAGCAAAACAACTTTTTCAATCCCTGCAGCCTCACGAATTGAAACATTTGTTTACTATAATTAACATTGCTAACTTGCAACACTAACAATAATTATCATGCTCCCACTAACATGATGATTATTAGCATAACACTTATGCTCCCACTAGCTTTGACATGTACTCAGAAATCAGCTGGACTTCTAGAAATCAATACTTTATTGACTTCCTTACCAAAGTTCAGATTTCTGATACGAGATGCTTTGATAAAACTTTATCAAAATCATACACCTTTCCTTAGATAGCATGCATGTGTGTCTAAACAATTTCAGAACTATGAAAAGGGATGCCGTAATCATAGTCTCAATTGTTTAGACCTTTTGCCATCTGCTTCAAATCTACTTGGTGGAAGTGTTTCCTCACCATCATTTTCATGAATCGGAGAGAAACCTTATGACCCTTAGATTTTATGGTGTATGTGTTCTTATCCATGTGAATCGTCAAAACCATAGTCACAAGACAAGGATAATGACAAATCCAAACTCATATGGACTGAACTTATGCAATCTTAACTTCTTGCCACCTGGCAGTACAAGGCCTGCCATTGCTTCCAAGTTGTTATGCAACCAATTGAGAACTTTCAGAACTCCTATGCAAAGCCAACTTTAACTAGAATGGGCACATAATATGTCAACATGATAGGTTATAAACCTCAAGTCGTGTGCTAGTGAAGAACCTCAGGTTTTACTCTTGATTAGTTCTTGAAATTCTTTTTAGGATCTTTAAGACTCCCACTGTCCTCTTGACATATAACACTATCTTGCCAAATATTCAAGAGATAGTGCGGATTCTTTATCAAGACAAACACTTCACACAATTGGCCTTAGTTGGTCTTTGTTTAATCCAAAACATCACAACTTACCAACTTCAAATGTACAAGAGTAGGACACTTTTACTCTTACATTTGACAAGTGTTATAAACCTTTCTTTAAGATATGTCACTCAACTTATAGTCTTGGAGTATGACTCTAAGACTTGTTTTGAAACGAAGTATGACTCATCTTCTTGATTTAACCATTTCAACAATTCATGACTCCTATTCTTAGTCATAAGAATACACTAAGATGTCCTTAGAAGACCAATTGTGATGTGGTTCTTTAATCATTAAGATGATCACAAAACATGATACTAAAGTACTCTCCCATCTTTTCAGATTAGAGAAACTTTTATCTGTCTGCCTATTTTGATTCTTCCCATTCGTTCTGCCATACATTGAGAATTTTCCAATGTTTCAGAATTATACTTAAACTTGTAAGTATAACCATATTTACTAAAATTTAGTAAATCATGACGAATAGTCTTAACGAGCTTTGTGGTGCACTTGACCAGTGCACAAGAATGTGTACTCGATCCCTTTAGTCCTTAACTTGACTCACACATCCATGTGAACAAGTCTTAATTTTCCAATGCTTGAAAGTTCCACAAATGACTCTAATAATTGTTTTGGAACGAAGTATGACTCATCTTCCTGATCTAACCATTTCAACAATTCATGACTCCTCTTCTTAGTCATAAGAATGCACTAAGATGACCTTTAGAGGACTAATTGTGATATGATTTCTAAATCATTAAGATGATCACAAACATGATACTAAAGTACTCTCCCATCTTTTCAAATTTGAGAAACTTTCATCTTTCTGCCTAATTTGATTCTTCCCATTCGTTCTGCCATACATTGAGACTTTTCCAATGTTTCAGAATTATACTTAAACTTGTAAGTATAACCATATTTACTAAACTTTAGTAAATCAAATAGTCTTAACGAGCTTTGTGGTGGACATGACCAGTGCACAAGAATGTGTACTCGATCCCTTTAGTCCTTCACTTGACTCACACATCCATGTGAACAAGTAATTAGTCTTCATTTTCCAATGCTTGAAAGTTCTCATTCATCATACTATTCAACATGCATGATTCCAAGTTTCGGTCCAATTGAAACTTGGGTGATGAGGAACTTTCCTGATTTGGTAAATTTAGACACTACCACAAATGAAAGAATCAAATCCATTTTCCAATATTGCTGTCAGTGGAATCATATAAGCAACAATTTTCCACAAATGCCATTGTAAGGATACTTCAAATAAACAAAATTAAACAATTTTCTTTTATTTTAAAACTTTGCGGAAAAACTTATCCTTACAATCCACATGGAAAATTGTTGTTATATATTCCTTAGCAATATATCATAACTTCTTAAGCAACTGCTCAAAATTCTGATGCGATCGAAATCCACCTTCACGATCAGAATCAGCATATACTTCCTTTAAGATTTCTCTCTATTCTTTGATTCTTAAAACATCAACATGTGACCCAGTCACATCATGTAATGAGGATCTCAGAATAGAACTTAACAGAGTTAGATAATGGGCTCTACCTGATGTAGAGTTAAACTTATTGACTTTAACATCCTTAGGTAAATTTGGCAGCTTTGCAATCAACGCCCCTTCCTTTGGCAAAATAAACATATGGACCCTTTGGTAATGGGACTATCTCAGACTTAGCCTTTCTCTTTACCATTTGGTCAACCAGGTTGACTATGGCCAATCCCTTTCCATTGGGAAGAGAATGCTTTTTCTGGATTTCCAGTGTCACCATTGTCACTGTCCATAAAGTTTTTGGGAAGTTAATCTTCTAATTAAATTTGCTTTACTATTGTTCCAAATCATTGCTGATTCAGCAGCACCAAGCAAATAGATATGATCATTAAGGTTCATGTCATAGTCTATTTCATAGTAGTCCCAAAGGAACTCACTATGTGACTTAGAAAGTGATTGAACATCCAACTTTCTCAAGACTTTGACACCCAACTCTCCCGGCTTGTCAATATGTGACTTCATCTCTAAGATGTGATCACACATAGACCTTGCTTGGCATTAGGGCTTGGAATTAAAGTATTCATGGGGAAAACTTTACAAATTCCAAAACTTGAGGGCAAGTTTTGAAAATATTCAAAACTAATTAATTCCATAACTTATGAGTTTAAAGTAGTTTTAATTAAAAAAAACTCTTCAAGTTCCATAACTTGAGGACAAGTTATGGAAGACTTTAAACTAATAAAAGAATGTGACTTTTCTTTATTTTTTTGTAACTTATGGAACTAATTAAGGTTACACATTTTATCATTTAATGAAGTGACTCTTGAACCTCCATAACTTGAGGACAAGTTATGGAGTCATAAAACCATTTAATGAGGACAAGACTCTTCATTTTTGTAACCATTGCCAACTTTTTATGAGTTTTATGAAACTTAAATGTGTCTTTTCATATAACTTGAGGACAAGTTACAAAAACACACTTTAGAATCAACTCTTAGATTAAAATGGATTGAAAATACATAATCAATTAACTTTTCTATTAATCTAATAAACTCATATGAACAAAGATAATTCACATCAATTTTTTTTTCAAGTAATTAGCATAACTTTTAAACTAATACAAAACATGAATCTATTGACAATTATCTTTGAAATTGGATTAGCATGAACATTACCACATCAAAAACAAGTTTATAAGTCCAAAAACATCTAAGGGTAACGTTCCTAGTCCATTTCTAGCCAAAACAGTCGAATATATGCTGTCAGGGGTTCCAAAATTCGATTTTTCAGCTAATTTTGCAAGTATAACAAGAAAACAAGCCTTGGCTCTGATACCACTGATGAGTTTTGAGCATTCTAACACTCCTAAGTGTACATGCAACCCTAAATACCTTGGATCTATGTTTTCTCTATTATACATGCAATTATGAACTTTCCAAGGTATTACCCTATCTAGCATACAATACTTGATACTTGGGTAATCAAATGGATATAATACATACCTTTGTTTGATGTAGCTTGTCTCCATGAAGCTTGAGTGCCTAGTGCCCCAAGTGTGACACCTCAAATGGTTCACACAACACCAAATGCACATGGAATGACTTGAGAGAAATGGAACACTCCTTGAAATCGTCTAGCCCTCATATTCACACATTAGTGCACGATTTCTTTAGCCATGTGATTCTTTTATATGGTGGCTATTAGGGTTACACCATGTAACTCATAACTTTACCTATTCCTTATGCTCCATGGATTTTAACTTCCATGGAGTATCCATGGGTCACCCCATGGACTTAGTCCAACATAAGGAATCTTGGATCACAAGCCCACATATATAAGAATGAATGATTTACACAATCAACCCATATATTTAATTAGTCTCCTTTTGATCACTTAATTAATTCCAAATTAATTCTTGATCAATACTAATTCAATAACCTTATTAATATATTAGAACTTATAATATATTAACCAACCTTAAGTGTTATTTCTCTCATTATAGTCTATCCAAATGCATGATGCAATGCAACCCAAATGGACCATGCCGGGTCAGATCAAGTCTTACCAATTATAGTTATGGACTTAGACATTAATCCAACACATACTACCTTTCACATCTATCCGTACTTTCCTCAAGAACTGCATTGACTCCACCAAGTCCCTTCTACTGCTACTGCTCTCTCCTACTCTCATGCTAAACTCATCATAGGCTTGCCCTAGGGTAATCACTAACCCAATCTCCGCTATCAGCTGCATAAGAAGTCCCTGCTACCTTCCCCTAACTAGCTCATGAATACTATTACATATCACTAAGACTAGATAATTCTTCGAATGAGAGATCCTACCCTACAACGGTTGGACTCAAACAAGAGCTGTGCAATAGAGCTAGACCTAACCTTCTGAAATTATTTAATCCTCGCAATATGTAACGTAACATATTCATTTACTAGTTAGTAAAAGATAACTAAGACTCCTAAAACCACGAAGCAAGCAACATTCGAGCATCAAGTACAGATAATCAAGTATCTACTACTCTGGCTATCATAGTGACTAATTTGTACTAGCATGCAGTTCTCATAAAGCTGAACACATATAACAGGCACATAAGGCATCCTTCCTAGATCCTTAGTCCTAATGTAGCATGATGTTCTAATAAAGCTGATAATCATAACATAGTATAAACTTGTATGGGTAATTTAGGAGTACTTACTTGAGCTCGGCTGATTGCATGCACCACACCCTTTTGTCGTTTCAAAGTTCTTTTCTTTCTAAAATTTCTTTTCGATTTTTCTAAAACTCTTTTCTTTCCTCAAAATCCTTCTTACAAAAGATGATTTTCCTTTTGAAAATTTCAATACCAATTCGTTAGTTTGAGTTCAGACGCACCTGAAAGTGTGCTCGAATCCGTCAAACCAAGGCTCTGATACCAACTTGAAACATCCCAAAAATACAGTCTGAAAATTTCGTTTTAAATCAGTAATAAAACCATAGTCATCATACGTCTTAGAAAAATCACAACAATGTATCTCAGAATAGTATAACAACTGTCATGTATATTAGAGTATAAACATCCCAGGCTGAACAAATGGTGTGTGCACTGCAATCTTCCCGAGCTCCTCTTTTGAAAACTGAGTACCTGAAACCAAAACTGAAAACTGTAAGCACGAAGCTTAGTGAGTCTCCCCAAACTACCACATACCATACAATAACACATACGGGGCCTTACCCACTGCATCGGGCCCCGCCTGTCATCGGACTGAAGTCTGGACTAACTTAGGCGGGGCCCGATGCAGTGGGCGGGGCCCGATGTAGTTTTCAGCCAGGTTTCAGGTACTCAGTTTTTAAAAGAGGAGCTCGGGAAGATTGTAGTGCACACACCATTTGTTCAGCCTGAGATGTTTATACTCTGATACACATGACAGTTGTTATATTATTCTGAGATACATTGTTGTGATTTTTCTATGACGTATGATGACTATGGTTGTATTACTGATTTAAAACGAACATTTCAGACTGTATTTTTGGGATGTTTCAATTAAATTCCTGACATTATAACTAGAATCTCCAGCCGGTGATCGAAACAATGTGTGCTAGCTACAGTCAGGCATACACGCCTATGAGTGACAGTTATTATCAACAGCTTTCAACGCATTCATAACGTTGGGTCAGGCCATCTAGTCAGTATGGTTATAATAACTCAAATAAAAGATATTAACAATACGTTAGTGTATAATTAACTAAACACAAGTACAATTTCAAAGTACTAGTTTACAAGATATGATTTACAGTATTACATTACAGTTCACAATAACAGTTGATGAAACCAGGCACACTCTCAGTTACAAGTTTACAAAAGGAATACAAATACAGAACATTAGTTTACAAACAAAACGGTTTTACGTAATTAAAACTACTTTTCATATACAGCAAAAAAATATAGGATTTTCTGGAACAGTTTACATATTCAAGAAACAGAAAACATTCATTCAAACATAAATACTTATGCACGCACTCAATTTTATGTTGATACTCTCTTTTCAAATTACTTGTATTCTCAGGGAACCAGTAGACAGGTACTCCCCGAGCTTTTGAGAAGATGGAGCTATTTTTGTCTTGTCTTCTTCGTTTTTATAACTATTTGGTTTCATTACACAATGATGAAACACATGTAAATACTTATACTTTTTAAATACAGTGGTTGATTGTACTCTGATTACTATAACACATGTATTGTGATACTACAAATGAAGTCCTCCACCCCCAGACGTTTACGCTGTCTGGTTTGGGGGTGTAACAGATTGGTATCAAAGCATTGTTTATAGTGAACTCAGTATATAAATCCATAAAAGATATACAAACTATAAATACATTTTGGGCTAAGAGCTCTGACTACAAGTATACTTTTTAAAAATTTAAGTATTTTTACAAGAAGTATACTAACACTCATACCTATAAGTACAGTATCACAGTCATAAGAACTTAAAAGTATTTGGATATTGGACATTACAGTCAAACCTGGGCAGTTATGTAATCATATTTGGGATTAATATAGTCTGATCAACTATATTGATTTGAGATATAACCAACATGTGTTTGGGAGTGATAGTGGTGTTGCGACAAGTCTAAAACTTACCAACCATACATATTCAGAAGAACTCTAGAACAGAACATAAAGATTAAAATACTATAGGGGTATTTTAGGCACTATATACTAATAACAAACATGTGAAAACAATAGAACAATTAAGCGTAGAACTATAAATATTAAGGGTATATTACAGTTATATATAATTAAAGTTATATAGACTTAGAATATGTGATCTAGCTTCATTTCCTGTTCCTTGTTTGGTTGTGGATTTAGAGCCGGGTCATTTAATCAAAGGTCGATTATACTCAAGTTATATATAATTAGTATACACTTTATAGTTATAGTAATACCTAGAACAAGTCATACATAATACATTACTTGTTAACTGTAAGTCTCTCTCATAGAAACTTGTATCCTTAATCTATCGTTACTAACTATATTCTATATCTCTTATCTCTATTCTCGCTTAGATAACAATGGCTGGAGTTCATCTACCCGGAAACCCGTACCTCCCCGGCCAAGGACAAGATTCAGAGCCGGAAGAGAATCATGAAATTCCCTTAGATGATGATTTTGTAGAAAATTTTCCTAAAGACAATGATTCTGAATCAGAAGCCTGTAATCCACCACCAGTTGCCCAGAATCCTAATCCACGACAAAATTTCCAAGGTCCGACACCTTCATGGGCTGAGAACTTGGGTAGGTGGAGACGAGAGCAAGGTCAACCCTTACCCTACAACGGAGATCGAAGCTTCTACAACATAAGTGAGGGAGGCTCTGCAGATAGAGTTCTTCCTATTTTGGTTCGCCGAGTGGCTCTAAATGTTGAGCTAGGAGTGACAGCCATTCAGCAAACCATAGAGTTAGATGCTGACACAAATGCCAATACGGATAGTATTCGCAATCTTGAGCTTGCTTATAACAGAGCAATGAGAGACAATGAGTCCTTACTGCAAGAGTTAGTTGTAACTCAAGCTGAAGTCATAGAGCTTCGAGCACGCCTGACAGTGTATGAAAGACATCTGCTTGCTGTGGAGCGTCAGCTGGCTGAGTTGAGGGTTCGTCCAAGTGATACCCGTCGCCAGTAGGAGATACTCTACTTATCCTTTCTTTCGGTTTAAGAAATGGATAATACTATACTCGTTCTCTGTTCACTCTTTTTGTTATAGTTAAAGTCTACAGATATGTTCTAGCGTTATTTTTTATGTTTTTCAGTACCACCGCGAAAATTTCATTTTCGATAGGTCAGTATGATGTCGATGTTTTTCCTAGAATTTGGTATATTGTAGACCTGTTTAAGGTCAAATTTTCTAGACTTTATGTATTCAATATGACAATATTATCGACATGCATTTTCATACTCTTTGAAAAATAATCACTCAATTTCATATCATTCTATTACAAGTTGTACTTGTCGTAGACTTCTATTTCCAATTCATTACAAGATTCATGTTGAACTAAATGTTTTCGTTCAGAGGTATCAAAACTTATATTCACTCTTGATATCTTACCATCTTTGTATCTTTTAACTTTTATAGAGAAAGATGCCTCCTCGTAGAAATCCAAGACGTAACACTGTTAATGAAGCACCTCCCCCACCTCCGCCACCACCTCCTTAGTTCGACGCTGCTATGTTCCAAGCAGCGTTCACGGCGGCTGTAGCGGCTGCCATGTCTCATATCAATACTCCTGGTGCTAGTGGGTCGGGAGCTGGTACACATCCTTCTGTCATGGGCAATCGCGAGAGTGCACTTATAAAGATTTTTCAAATGCCAAACCCAGGACCTTTAGTGGGACTGGAGGAGTTATGGCATTAAGACAGTGGATTGAGAAGACAGAAGTAATTTTTGAAATCTGCTCCTGTCCAGAGAACAGCAAAGTCAAATTCGTTGTTTGTACTTTTTCGGATAGAGCTTTAACATGGTGGAATAGCCATGTTAAGTCACCGACTCTGGTAGTGGCTAACTCGATAAGCTGGGAGAACGTAAAAGCCATGCTAATGCGGGAATACTGTCCGCGAGGGGAAATTCAGAAACTCGAGCAAGAGCTCTGGGGTCTTACAATGGTTGGTTCTGACATAACAACCTATACCAGTAGATTCTGTGACTTGGCAATTCTTTGTCCGGATATGGTTGCTCTGGAGAGCAAAAAGATTGAGAGATATATTTGGGGTCTGTCGCCTCAAATTCAGTCAAGTGTCTTAGCTTCGAGGCCTGTTACTTTTGACAGTGCCAAAGAGCTGGCACAATCTCTTATTGACCACAGAGCCCGTCAAAACTCAGTGGTTGCTGCACCAGAACAACCGAAGGGAAACAACAACAACAACAATAACAACAACAACAACAACAACAAGAATAAGGGTTGGAACAAGAGGAAGGGAAAATCCTCTCAAGAATCCTCGAAGAAGCAACAACTAGTGGTAGTCAATGCTGCTACTATACCTGTTGTTGTTCCTGCCAACCCTGCAGCAGCTAAGCCTTATGCTGGTAACCTCCCCAAGTTCAACAAGTTCAATTTTCACCATAACGGAAATTGTTGGGAAATGCAGTGTCGTAACTGCAACAGAAAAGGGCATACTGCCCGATTCTGTAGATCACCACCTCAACCGCTTAACGAAGTACCTGCCGCTGGAGTAGTTCAAGCATGCTATCAATGCGGTGATGTGGGGCATTTCAAGAGAGATTGTCCAAAAGCTTGAAATGCCGGTGGAGTTGGGAGAATTTTAGCCTTGGGTCACGAAGAAGAGGTGGCAGACCCTACAGAGGTCACGGGTACGTTTCTTCTCAACAACACTTATGCATGCATTCTATTTGATTGTGGTGCTGAGAAGAGCTTTGTGAGCCATAATTTCAAACACTTGCTAAATCAAAACTCCCAACCACTAAAAGAAACATTCACTGTCGAAATGGCTAACGGGAAATCCGAATCCACCAACGATATATACATAGGATGTACTCTTACCTTGAATAACTTTTCGTTCCCAATAGAGCTTATGCCGGTCTCTATCAAAAGTTTCGACGTCATAATAGGTATGGAATGGTTGTTGTGACAACCCGAAATTTTCTTTTGTACAAACTCTACAGTCAAGAACATCAATTAAAAGTCAAATTCATTTCTACTAATTTTTAGCTCGGTTTAAAGTCCGTTTGGGTATTTTTAAATATTTATTCTTTGAGAGAATAAACAAAAGGAAGTATTTTTTTTAGGATTATTGGGGAACAAATAAAACAAATAACACCTTGATAAAGTGTTGTGGCCAAACATGAGGGGTGGGGCCGAAGACCCCCCGTTTTACCGAGAACTCATGCTTAAGGCATGAGTTTACTCCTTCTTTCCTCACTTTTTACTTCCAACCTCAAGAACACCCACATTTTTTCTCTCCAGTATCATAAGAGCTACTTTCAAATCTTCCAAAAATGTAAGTGTTTCTTCTCTTGATTTGTTGTTACAACACTTCATCTAGTAGTTATACATGATTTCATCCATGAAATCTTCTCTTTTTCTTAGATCGTCAAGTGTTCTTCAAGAACACCAAGAACACACACTAGTGTTTTGGACCAAAAACACCCTTCTTTGCTTCCATATTATAAGTATCTACTTCCTACACTTGTTATCTAGTAAGGATACTTGATTTAGAGCCTTGAAATCGTCTTTTTCCAAGAACCCCTAAAGAAAGGTGCCTTTAAGACGCTTCCATATTATAAGGATACTTGGTTTAGTGCATCTCCTTAAACCGAAAACCCTTAAAGAAAGGTGCCTTTAAGACCTTAAAACGCACTTAAGGCTTTGGATAACACTTAGAACCCCTATGCATGTTTGAAAGCCCTTGAAAAACACCACATGCATCAAAGATCTTGAGTTTTCGGTTTTGGGACCGAGAACCCTTCGGACCGAGAACCCTTCGGACCGAGAACCATTCGGACCGAGAACCTCTTCGGACCGAGAATACCATTAGGACCGAAAGCTTCTAGGAACATGCCACTTGGACCGAAAGCTCCATTTTGGTGACCATACACTCCTTTTATGCAATCATTGTGATTATAACACTTCCATATAAGTGTTTCCTAGACTATAAGAGTATTATCCTTCTTAATTAATTGTATAAACACTAATTGCACATATATATGTGTCTTTATATGTTAATAGGATCCGTATGTGTGTTCGACTCTTCACTTGACACTTAGCATCCTTTTTACGATCTTACATTCGCATCACTCATTTCAGGTGAGTTCATACCCCTTAATCAACCTTTTAAATGATTTTAAATGCTTTTATGGGGGGGATACAAGTTGAAACATTCTAGTTATTTCTTTAATCATACGTGATTGATAACTAGAACAAACAGAAAGATTTACTATTACTATCAAATTGTTATCAAACTTATGGATTACAAGCACTTCAAAACCTTTTACTAAACTCTTTTAAATCCTAAAAATGTTTTCAAACTCTTTTAACCTTACATTACTGTCAAACTCATATCTATACAATTATATTTATATAAGTAAGGTTTGAAGGACTTAGGACTGATAGCTCACCTTACTTCCTGTTCCTTGTTTGGTTGTGGACTTAGGGTATCCTGTTATTTGTCCGAATGTCGTTGAAATCTTAGTTATATATCATATATATATGTGTTGTATATAAAAGCTTTCACTTCAGTTCAGTACCTTTGTGTAACGAAGGCATACAAACAACATTACTATTTAACTATAATAGGTATAGTTAAGGGTTTACTATTCACTATTACTACTACAGCGATACATATAAGAGTCAGTACATTTACGAATCACTACATAAGTACTACGTTGAGAAACAATACATACTATACTCTATACAATACTATACACTATACAAGAGAACATACTATACACTACACAAAAGAGTATACTATACACTAGTACAGAGAAAACATTACTATACTATGACATACGATACAAAACTTTTGAATACTATAAATAGAATGTGACATACTACTTCTAGATACGACACTTCATTGTGGTATCACTTTGTAACCAGAGTCTCCTGGAGGGAGAGCGGGTATTTTGTGTATAGATCTATACGGGACAGACACTCCCACACCCCGACTGCTAGCTACAGTCCCAGCCCATAAGGCCAAGGGGTGACAGAATGTTATCTCACTACATATGACACCGGAGGGTGATCAGTTATTCAGCCGTCGATCAGCATGGTTACATACGAGTTCACATTCAAACCTTTAATTAACCAATTAAGAATTAAAGGCAAAACAGACTGTTCGAGGCATATTGTTCATTTAATACCACCTGGAGTCTACATTTTACTACTTTAGACTCCCCGAGGTGTATTGTACATTTAGTACTACCTGGAGTCCGTATTTCATTACTTTGTGATTCTGTCACATACAGGTTTAAATAAACTATATTTTTATAATGATAGTTTCACTGGGGAAAAACTCTTACACTACATAAGGAACAAATACACAAACAGTCGGGTCTTGGTAGAAGACTACATTTCACTAGAAAATATAAGATTTTCTAGGGAGCATAACTATTTACAAACAGCTATGAACATTTACACTACGTTGTTACAAACATTTTCATACGAGCAATGACACTAAATACTTATGGACTCACCAGCTTTATGCTGATAAACTCTTTTCAAAATAACTTGTATTCTCAGGTCATCAGTAGACAGGTACCGAGGAAGCTTTTGAGAAGATGGAGCACATACAAGACTCCTCTTTTATTTTGATTATACATTTTGGTATCTTACATACTATTCAGAACACGCTTGTATTAAAATTATTATGTTAATGCAATGGATGTTGTTGCTTGTCTTTACTATTATGCATTGTTATGATACTGTACATGACGTCCTCCACCCCAGAACGTTTCCGCCGTTCCGGTTTTGGGGTGTGACAGATTAGTATCAGAGCACTGTTTATAGTGAATCAAGTATATCAACCCATAAAAGATATACGAACTATAAACGCATCGGGATTAAAACACTCTGACCAAGAAGTTATACTTTTAACTATTAAAATATTTGACTAAGTATATATACATCTATTCATACCAAGGTCAGTATCATACTAGAACAGAACAAAAGTATTACGATTGTTGGACAGCATAATTAGACTTAGAGACATATAGTCAACTCTAGGAAGATATAGCCTGATCAACTATATTATCCGAGAAGTGACTAGCATGTGCCTAAGAATGATCGTGGTGTTGCAACAAGTCCAAAAACTTACCAACACCACTACAACAAGAACATTAGAACAGAACTTAAACCTAAAATACTATAGGAGTATTTTGTGTTACTATAATTACTTATGTGCCAACTAAAAAGGATCTTCATTAGTACGTCTATTAACTATTCTTTCCCCATTCTCGCGTAGATTACATGGCTGGTTTCCATTTCCCCGACGATCCGTATTATCCCAACCAAGGCATTGGTGGATGGCTTGATGATGAGCTAGAAGATGATCACCCAATCCCTTTGGATGATCACCTCGCAGAAGGCTTTTCGGATGGCTCCGACTCCGAACCAGAGGTCAACAACCTACCCCAAAAAGGTCAAGTCCCAAACCTCAACCCCCGTCCGACATTTCAAGGTCCCACTCCCTTGTGGGCAACAACCTTGAATCGTTGGAGTGATGAGCAGGGTCAACCCTTACCCTTCAACGGATACCGAGCTTTTACAACATAAACGAGGGAGGCACAGCTGACCGAGTCCTGCCCATCATGGTCTGTAGGATTGCTTGGAACGTCGAGCAAGGTCATGCAGCCATCGACCGAGTAATGGAAGTTGATGCCAACTCTGTCCTTAACACCGTCCGCATTCGCCAACTCGAAGAAGCTATGGAAAGGACCAGGAGAACCAATGTGGCTCTGCAGCAATAGTTAGCTGCATCCCGAGCCGAAGTCATGGAACTACGAGTGTGTCAGAGGGCGTATAAGCGACATCTTCACGAAGTTGTACGTCAGCTGACAGATCTGAGGGTTCACCCGAGGGATACCCGTCGCCGGTAGAAGATGTCGACTCATCTTTCTCTTTTGGTTAAGGAATAGCCTTTCTTTTCTGTGCTCTATGGAGCACTTGTCTGTAAAACATTCCTAACTTTTAAAAGTACTCTAACTAGACCACTAAGCTGCCAACATTTTCCCTTATGGTTTGATGTATGACCTACTGTTAGGTCATTTTTCCCGAACTCATTTTACATCATTAATACCAGTAATATTGGCAGTTATCTAATCTATTGGAAAGTCCTTACTCTTGTGTTTCCCTACTCTATTGTTATGCCTCTATCTAATAGTTGGACTATGGCGATTTAGTCCATGAAACACTCTCATCATGCTTACAATTGATTCTTACTATTATCATCATCTTTATAAACTTTCAGTAAAAGATGCCGCCTCGAAAGCGTCCGACCAGAAACACGCCTATGAATCAAACTTCACCACCACCACCCCCTCCGCAGTTCGATGCAGTGATGTTTCAGGCAGCGGTGACCGCACCTGTGACCGCAACCATGGCCCAAGTAAACTATGGTGGTGTTAGTGGAACGAGGACTGGCACAAACTCTAGCCATGGTGAAATCCATCCACGTGCATGGGAGTGTACCTATAAAGATTTCATCAGCTGCAAACCAACGTACTTCAATGGAAATGGAGGGATCATTGCACTAGCCCAATGGGTCGAGAGAACAGAAGCAATCTTCGAGATGTGCTCATGCCCTGAAGGAAGCAAGATAAAGTTCGCTGCTTGCACCTTCACCGAAAGGGCCCTGACGTGGTGTAATGGTCATGTCAAATCACTCTCACTAGTAGCAGCTAACGCCATGGGCTGGTATACACTGAAGGACCTTATGACAAGGGAGTACTGCTCGAGGGGCGAAATTCAGAAGCTCGAGGAGGAACTGTGGAACCTCAAAATGAAGGGTTCCGACATAGTGGCTTATACAGCCAGGTTCTGCGACCTGGTGACTCTATGTCCCAACATGGTCCCCACCGAAAGCAAAAAACTCGAGAGATACATTTGGGGTCTGGTACCCCCATATCGAGGGAACGTTCTAGCATCATACCCTATGACCTTTGATAGTGCCAAGGAATTGGCCCAAAGGCTCATCGATCACGAGGTTCCTTCTACTCCAACAACAACTACAATGACTGCCCCCGCACCAACCAAAACAGCTGACAACAAGAGGAAGCGTTGGGACCGAAAGAAGGGCAAATCAGCTCAACCCTCTTCCAAGAACCAACAGACGATGGCTGTCAATGCTGCCACTACTCCTGCTGCCCCTGTGCCAGCCAAACCATATGCAGGGAGCCTACCTAAGTACACCAAGTGCTCCTTCCATCATAACGGCCCCTGCCGGGAAATGCACTGCATTAATTGTGACCGGAAGGGCCATATCGCCCGGATTTGCAAAACACCACCCAAACCCATCACCCAGGTTCCCGGTGCAGGAGTGAGTCAGGCCTGCTACGGGTGCGGTGAGTCAGGGCACTTCAAAAGAAACTGTCTGAAGGCTGGGAATGCGGAAGGAGCAGGAAGACTACTTGCTATTGGCCACAATGAAGCCGTGGCAGACCCCACAGTAGTCACAGGTATGTTCCTTCTCGATAACTCTTATGCTTTTATCCTATTTGATAGTGGGGCAGAGAGGAGATTCGTAAACCAAAAATTTAAACACTTACTTAATCAACCACCGCAAGCACTAAAAGAAACCTTCGTCGTAGAAATGGCTAACGGAAAGACAGAGAGTTCTAACGAGATTTTCATAGGTTGTTCCCTCATGCTAGATAGCCATTCATTCCCAATCGACCTCATACCAGTGGCTATCAAGAGTTTCGATGTCATTATAGGCATGGACTGGTTGAGTCTTTATCGCGCCGATATCCTATGTTTCGAGAAGGCAATCCGCCTAAACCTACCGAATAACGAAACCCTGTTGATCTACGGAGAAAAACCCAGTACGAACCTTCGTATCATCTCGAGTATTCAAGCCCATAAGTACTTGCGTAAGGAATATCGTACATTCCTGGCGCACGTTATCGATACGACCCGAAAAACAAAATACCTAAAAGACCTCCCCGTAGTACGTGATTTTCCTGACGTCTTTCTGGAAAACTCCCAGGATTACCCCCGCAAAGTCAAGTCGAGTTCCGACTCGACTTAATTCTAGGGGCTACCCCCGTAGCCAAATCGCACTATCGTCTAGCACCTGCTGAGAACTGTCCGGTCAACTTAACGAACTGCTCAGCAAGGGCTTCATAAGACCAAGCTTCTCACCCTGGGGAGCACCAGTCTTATTCGTGAAGAAGAAAGACGGATCGTTCCGTATGTGCATCGATTACAGGGAACTCAACAAGCTTACAGTCAAGAATCATTACCCTCTTCCTCGCATAAACGATTTATTTGACCAGCTACAAGGGGCGAGCTACTTTTCTAAGGTTGATCTAAGATCCGGGTATCACCAGTTACGAGTGCTTGAGGAGGACGTTCCGAAGACAGCCTTCCGAACTCGTTACAAACACTACGAGTTCGTAGTGATGCCATTCGGATTGACCAATGCGCCTGCAGTATTCATGGACTTAATGAATAGGGTATGCCGTCCTTACTTGGATTAGTTCGTCATCGTTTTCATCGATGACATATTTATCTACTCTCGAAGTAAGGAGGAACATAGCGATCATTTACGACAAGTCCTAGGAACCTTACGATCAGAGAAGCTCTATGCGAAGTTCTCTAAGTGCGAATTTTGGATCCGAAGAGTCGAATTCTTAGGATATGTGGTTAGCGAAGAAGGAATCCACGTGGACCCCTCCAAAATTAAAGCCATCGAGAACTGGTCAGCACTGAAGACGCCTACGGAAATTCGTCAATTTCTAGGCCTCGCTGGCTACTACCGAAGATTCATACAGAACTTCTCTCGAATTGTGAAACCCCTTACGACATTGACCTAGAAAGGTGTGGCCTTCGACTGGGAAGAGAAACAAGAAAAAGCGTTCCAAACGCTGAAGCGAGCCTTATGCGCCGCACTGATACTATCCCTCCCCGAAGGGATAGATGACTTCGTGGTATATTCTGATGCATCCAACCAGGGGCTCGGCTGTGTTCTGATGCAACGAGGTAAGGTTATCGCCTACGCCTCAAGACAGCTGAAGACACACGAAGTCAACTACACCACACACGATCTCGAATTAGGAGCGGTTTTGTTCGCCCTAAAGATTTGGAGACACTACCTGTATGGTACGAAGAGCACTAGCTTTACAGACCACAAAAGCCTACAACACATATTCAACCAGAAGGAGCTTAATATGAGACAACAACGGTGGGTCGAGCTGCTCAACGACTACGAATGTGAAATTCGTTATCATCCGGATAAAGCCAACGTGGTAGCAGACGCCTTAAGTCGAAAAGAATATTCTGGACGAAGAATCAAGTCATTAACTATGACTACCCATTCGCATTTATCCGCACAAATTAAGGAGGCTCCGTTTGAAGCCTTAAAACCTGAAAATGTGGCGGGAGAATCCCTATGTGGAATGGATAAGAACTTGGAAGTCAAGGGTGACGGAGCCTTATATCTCATGGACCGGATCTGGACACCGAGACACGGTGGCTTCAGAGACTTGGTCATGAAGGAAGCGCACAACACTCGATATTCCGTCCACCCGGGTTCAGATAAGATGTATCTGGATCTTAAAAAGCTATACTGGTGGTCTAACATGAAAGCAGAAATTGCTACCTTCGTGAGTAAATGCCTTACTTGCGCAAAAGTTAAGGTCGAATACCAGAAACCATCAGGTTTACTTCAGCAACCAGAGATACCTGAGTGGAAATGGGAGCGGATCACGGGTGGGCTTGATACCATTTGGGTCATCGTCGACAGATTGACCAAATCCGCGCACTTCCTGCCCATAAAAGAAACAGACAAAATAGAGAAAATCACAAGAACATACATTAGGGAGATCGTACGACTGCATGGTGTTCCTATATCCATTATCTCCGATAGATATAGTAGATTCACTTTGAGGTTCTGGCAGTCATTACAAAGCTCCCTAGGAACAAGGCTGGACATGAGCACGACCTACCATCCACAGACCGACGGACAAAGTGAGAGAACTATTCAAACCTTGGAGGACATGTTGCGAGCCTGTGTGATAGACTTTGGGAAGGCATGGGATACCCACTTACCCCTCATCGAATTCTCTTACAACAACAGTTATCACACGAGCATAAAGGCTGCTCCTTTTGAAGCCCTCTATGGCCGAAAGTGCAGATCCCCTCTGTGCTGGGCTGAGGTGGGTGACAATCAGATAGCTAAAGGACGAGTTCCTGACAGCATTCTCACGGGTCCGGAAATCATTCGGGAAACGACAGAGAAGATCGTTCAGATTCGTGAACGATTGAAAGCCTCTAGAGACCGACAGAAAAGCTACGCAGACAAACGGAGGAAACCTTTGGAATTCTAGGTGGGAGACCGAGTCCTTTTGAAAGTCTCACCCTGGAAGGGCTTGATACGCTTCGAAAAGCGTGGAAAGCTAAATCCAAGATACATAGGGCCTTTCGAGATTCTCGCTAGAATCGGCACTGTAGCTTACAAACTCAATCTACCCCACGAGCTTAGTAACGTACATCCTACCTTCCATGTCTCAAACTTGAAAAAGTGCCTATCCGATGAGGCTCTTGTAATCCCACTCGACGAGATCGAGATCAATGAGAGCCTCAACTTCGTGGAAGAACCTGTAGAGATCATGGACCGAGAGGTCAAGCAAACGAAACAAAGCCGCATCTGTAACACCAGTCAAAAGTAGGTCAATAACAATCACATGTGATTATGCCAATTATGTAATGTGATTTTGTTAAAATACTAATGTGATAAACTTACTATGTAATTTGTAATAAATTCTAATACAAGTATGAACTTTTATGATACAACTCAAAGTATACGTCCATACGATTCCAAAAATGTAGAGAACGTCTGAATCTGACTTCGCGTGAAGAAGTTATGATAAACCGAACACTATAAATATCTATAATAAGATGAATTTAAAATAGACTTAGAATTACCTATTAGAGTCTAAAAGAGAGTTGTAGTGCTCGTAAATACCTAAGCGTGGATATAAAGAACGTCAAAAACGGAGTTCGTATGCAAAAGTTATGACCTTCTGAAAATGTCGCTGTCAGAAACCCTAATTTGACTGAACTCACGACGTGAGCATAAAAACTCACGACGTGAGGAGTCAAACCGCCATATTTCGGATCTAGAAGGTGTGACGAGGCTGGGAGGGGATAAGATCCAAACTCACGACGTGAATATTGATATTTCACGACATGAGGAGTCATTTTGCCACCTTCGGAAGCTAGAAGACGGATGGCAAGTCTACGAAGAGATAAGATCCAAACTCACGACGTGAACAATGAGTTTTTCACGTCGTGAGGGCCAAAAGTCTTACTATAAATAGCAAGATCGACCCTAGCCATTCTTACACCTGAACTTCTTTCTCCTCTCTCCTTTGCTGAAGCCCTCTTGCATCCCGAGCCCCGACGACCTCGTACCGCTGACCGTTTCTACTTAGATTACATAAAATCACGCTATTAAGATGAGTTTCAAGGCCCCACTTTCTAATATTTCGGGGGAAAACGCATGCTAGATATTATATATATGTTATTATTATGTCTATATGATAGTATATAGTTATAATAGTCGGGGTATAGTTGTTCTAAATATAATATTTTGAATATATACAACTATTATCAACTTATCAGTATGTTAATTTACTAATGTAGATCTTGAGTTATACTTAGGATTCTATATATATGTTGTGTGCGATATAGTTCCGAAGTTATATTCGGAAGTTCTATATGTTAAGTTATAAAGTATGTTGCTATTATTGGTTTTATGTGAAGATAAAACTTGGTATGTTATATGTTGTTATTGTTAGTTTTATGTCAAGATAAAACTTAGTATGTTATATATTGTTATTGATAGTTTTATGTCAAGATAAAACTAGGAACGTTATATGTTGTTATTAATGGTTTTATGTCAAGATAAAACCTGGTTTTAATTCTAATTATAGCTGTTGTACTACCTAAGTATTATAAATATTAGGAGTAATGTTAAAAGCATAGTCTAATAACTTAGGGTTTTAGACACGAATATGATTTTACTACTAGAACTAACGGAACTCGACAAGTCTACATGAGCTATTGTATTCATCAACTAAGATTGAAAATCTTAGGGAAAATCCTCTGACCTGTAACTGTTAATCCCGTGTGAGCGAGGAAGTCGTGTATGAATAAGATACGGGCTGACAACCCCACTCGTGGTTGCTAGCTACAACAAAACCGTGTGCGAGTGACGAACTATCCTTTTGTCTGTTTATTGTTCCGACATTGATGAAGCGTGTGGAACTTATCTCAAGATGCGAAACTTGTAGCATCAAGCAGAGGTTTGAAACTAGTCATATAGCCGCGGTTACGGACTCATGGTAGCAAATTGTTAGAAGCATTATACTTTGTCGTTATACAAGTATTAATGTTAAGTATAAGTTTCCCAAACACTTATACTCTAGGTACAAGAAACTGGTAGGTATACTACTTGTATATTAAGTAGATAATTATACGTAACACACTTACTGTTGGATTAATGTCTAAGTCCATAACTATATTTGGTATGTACTTGACCCGACCCGGCATGGTCCATTTAGGTTGCACTTCACCGGCACAATTTATATGGATAGTCTTTTGATAATAGTATATTTATGATTTATATTAATATATTATAAGTTCTAATATATTAATATGGAATCATATTATTTAATTAGTATTGATCAAGAATTAATTTAGAATTAATTAAGTGATCAAAAAGAACTAATTAAATATGGACTCTTATATATATGGAATGGGCCAAGTTCATTTAGGTTGGGCTAAGCTTTCATGGATGGTCCATGGAGCTTTTAACCCATGGATCCTATGTAAATGAAAGGTCATGGGTATTAGGGTTTACATGGATGTAACCCTATTCCTCCATAATATATAAAGGGGTCCTTGGCTCACAAAATTGGAACAAGTGTGTGAAAATAAGAGTGGGCCGATTTTAGTGTGCATACATATTCTCTCAAGTTCTTCCAAGGTGTTTTGGTGATTTGTGATTCCATTTGAGGCTTCCACACTATTGGGGCAAAGCTCTTAAAGCTTGAAGACATCAAGCTACATCAAAAGGTATGTCATCTAACTAGAACTTTGTAGTATAGGTGCTTCATAATATGCTAGTTAGGATGAAACCTTGGAATAGTTAATATTTGCATGTATAATAGAGAAAACATAGATCCAAGGTTTATAGGGTTGCATGTACACCATAGGAGTATTAGAATGCTCAAAACCCAACAGTGGTATCAGAGCCATGGGTTGTTTTCTGTTATATTGATGCAAATGTTTTATTTTTAAGTTGAAAAAAAAGGAAAAAAATCATGACGTTTGTCAAATTTTAAGATAATTACTTGTTTTGTGAAAAACGAATTATTTGTAAAATTTGAATCATTTGTTATATGAGTTGAATTAGGTCAAATTTAGTAAAAGATAAAATGATATGATTATTTTATTAGTTTTAAAAGTTTGATCTAAATGTTTTAAGGAGTTACATATTTTGTCATAAAATTTTGGAGCTCAAAAGTTTTTTTTAAAGTTGTGATCTTAGGGGTTTTTGAAACTTCCATAAGTTATGGATATGAAAGTTTTTTTTTAAAAAAAAAAATTTGATTCAACGTTTTTATGGAGTTACAAAATTTTGTGTTAATGTTTTAAAGAATTCCATAATTTGTTCTTAAGTTATGGAACATGGAAAGTTTCATCATAAAACACCATTAATTCCATAAGTTATGGAATCCAAAGGTTTTCAAGAATTACAAAACTTGCCCTCAAGTTTTGGAATTTGAGAAAAGTTTTTTATGAAAAAAAGAATTGAATTCTAAAACTCTTGGGTTCATAACTTAAACAATTAATTAAATGGTTTTAATTTTGAGTTTAATAATTGGAATTATGATGTTTTGTTGAATAGTTCAAATTAACTCTTATGGACTTTATTAATAGTTAATTAAAGCGTTTAATTAAAAGAGTATTATTAATCCATAAATATATGGTTTGAGTTTAATTAAATTAAAAGTCTAGTTTAATTAATAGATTAAACCACCAAGTATTTTAAATGTCTAAAATACACCCTTATACTATTATAATATTAAAAGTTTAATATATTATATGTATAAGAGCAAGTCGTCTTACCATTAGTACGCCTCATTCACGAAGCCGGTCTATAAGGGGGGTATAAGGTTACTGCCTATAAAATGGCAGTTTAATGGGTGTCCACTCTCACTCACCTCTTCCTTGACCAGTGGAGGGTCGTTAGCCGAACAGGTAGGACAAGGACTATAATTCTCCCTTCATTATAAGTATAATGATAAATACTAAGTAACTAAACACTTATAAATTCTCAATCTTAGTTACTTAGGAAAATGTGAATAAGGTGCTAATCCATGAAATTACACTTTGCACTTTGTTTAAGCTGTTAGTGGAGCGTGTGTGGTTAACCGGCACACTAACCTGGACTTAACAAGGTAGGCAAAGGGTAACTTAATGTTTATCATAGTATCGTTGGAGCGTGTGTGGTTAACCGGCACATCGATTGAGGGGTAAATATTAAGGGTACCCAGTATATTTGCATGGTTACTTCACACCTTGTTTTGTGATCCTCGGCATCCCAGTCACAAAACCTGAAGGGCACACTCGAGATTGAAACATGTCATTGAAAAGTTCAATGAATCTCAAAAGAATCTAGGAGTTTCAAAACCAATTAAAACCTAATAATACATTTCGTTTATCTTGGTGGAAATTGCTGAATCGTCATTCACCTACCTTCAAATATTTTATAGCTTGGATTACGGCATCCCTCTTCCAAGTTATAAAATAGTTTGTTGGGTCCTAGCCTTAATATATCATATTGGGTGTTATATTAAGGACTTAAATCAACTTTACGTGAATTTCTCCCATTGTTGATGTCTGGTTTAGACAACAATGATCTTCCCAAACCAAGCTTTCCTAATGAATATGACTTCCCGAGTTTAGCTCATGGAAGTCATACTTCTCTTCCTCCACCTCCTCCAATTATTCTCCCTAACCCACAAGTTCAAGGTCACTCAAGCCCTAATGGCAAGCAAGGTCTATGTGTGATCACATCTTAGAGATGAAGTCACATATTGACAAGCCGGGAGAGTTGGGTGTCAAAGTCTTGAGAAAGTTGGATGTTCAATCACTTTCTAAGTCACATACTGAGTTCCTTTGGGACTACTATGAAATAGACTATGACATGAACCTTAATGATCATATCTATTTGCTTGGTGCTGCTGAATCAGCAATGATTTGGAACAATAGTAAAGCAAATTTGATTAGAAGATCAACTTCCCAAAAACTTTATGGACAGTGACAATGGTGACACTGGAAATCCAGAAAAAGCATTCTCTTCTCAATGGAAAGGGATTGGCCATAGTCAACCTGGTTGACCAAATGGTAAAGAGAAAGGCTAAGTCTGAGATAGTCCCATTACCAAAGGGTCCATATGTTTATTTTGCCAAAGGAAGGGGCGTTGATTGCGAAGCTGCCAAATTTACCTAAGGATGTTGAAGTCAATAAGTTTGACTCTACATCAGGTAGAGCCCATTATCTAACTCTGTTAAGTTCTATTCTGAGATCCTCATTACATGATGTGACTGGGTCACATGTTGATGTTTTAAGAATCAAAGAATAGAGAGAAATCTTAAAGGAAGTATATGCTGATTCTGATCGCGAAGGTGGATTTCGATCGCATCAGAATTTTGAGCAGTTGTTTAAGAAGTTATGATATATTGCTAAGGAATAGATAACAACAATTTTCCATGTGGATTGTAAGGATAAGTTTTTCCGCAAAGTTTTAAAATAAAAGAAAATTGTTTAATTTTGTTTATTTGAAGTATCCTTACAATGGCATTTGTGGAAAATTGTTGCTTATATGATTCCACTGACAGCAATATTGGAAAATGGATTTGATTCTTTCATTTGTGGTAGTGTCTAAATTTACCAAATCAGGAAAGTTCCTCATCACCCAAGTTTCAATTGGACCGAAACTTGGAATCATGCAAGTTGAATAGTATGATGAATGAGAACTTTCAAGCATTGGAAAATCAAGACTAATTACTTGTTCACATGGATGTGTGAGTCAAGTGAAGGACTAAAGGGATCGAGTACACATTCTTGTGCACTGGTCATGTCCACCACAAAGCTCGTTAAGACTATTTGATTTACTAAAGTTTAGTAAATATGGTTATACTTACAAGTTTAAGTATAATTCTGAAACATTGGAAAAGTCTCAATGTATGGCAGAACGAATGGGAAGAATCAAATTAGGCAGAAAGATGAAAGTTTCTCAAATTTGAAAAGATGGGAGAGTACTTTAGTATCATGTTTGTGATCATCTTAATGATTTAGAAATCATATCACAATTAGTCCTCTAAAGGTCATCTTAGTGCATTCTTATGACTAAGAAGAGGAGTCATGAATTGTTGAAATGGTTAGATCAGGAAGATGAGTCATACTTCGTTCCAAAACAATTCTTAGAGTCATACTCCAAGATTGTAACTTGAGTGACATATCTTAAAGAAAGGTTTAAAACACTTGTCAAATGTAAGAGTAAAAGTGTCCTACTCTTGTACATTTGAGATTGGTAAGTTGTGATGTTTTGGATAAAACAAAGACCAACCAAGGCCAATTGTGTGAAGTGTTTGTCTTGATAAAGAATCCGCACTATCTCTTGAATATTTGGCAAGATAGTCTTATATGTCAAGAGGATAGTGGGAGTCTTAAAGATCCTAAAAAGAATTTCAACAACTAATCAAGAATAAAACCTGAGGTTCTTCACTAGCACACGACTTATGGTTTATAACCTATCGTGTTGACATATTCTGTGCCCATTCCAGTTAAAGTTGGCTTTGCATAGGAGTTCTGAAAGTTCTCAATTGGTTGCATAACAACTTGGAAGCAATGGCAGGCCCTGTACTGCCAGGTAGCAAGAAGTTAATACTGCATAAGTTCAGTCCATATGAGTTTGGATTTGTCATTATCCTTGTCTTGTGACTATGGTTTTGACGATTCACATGGATAAGAACACATACACCATAAAATCTAAGGGTCATAAGGTTTCTCTCCGATTCATGAAAATAATGGTGAGGAAACACTTCCACCAAGTAGATTTGAAGCAGATGGCAAAAGGTCTACACAATTGAGACTATGATTACGGCATCCCTTTTCATAGTTCTGAAATTGTTTAGACACACATGCATGCTATATAAGGAAAGGTGTATGATTTTGATAAAGTTTTATCAAAGCATCTCGTATCAGAAATCTGAACTTTGGTAAGAAAGTCAATAAAGTATTGATTTCTAGAAGTCCAGCTGATTTCTGAGTACATGTCAAAGCTAGTGGGAGCATAAGTGTTATGCTAATAATCATCATGTTAGTGGGAGCATGATAATTATTGTTAGTGTTGCAAGTTAGCAATGTCAATTATAGAAAACAAAAGTTTCAATTCGTGAGGCTGCAGGGATTGAAAAAGTTGTTTTGCTATAATTAAGGGAGAGGATATACTTCATTTCAGTTCTAAAGGCTTAGATTGAGACCTTAATCATCTTTAGTCAAGAATATATATATGAATTTCATGTTGGATTGGTTCAACTTAAGGAAATTCTATATATTGCATTCTCAAAATTCGATTATGATTACGACATCCCTCTTCATACTCAAATTTTGAAAACATGGCAAATAAAAATATTGTAGCAAAAGACTGGTCTAGAATCATGTCTTTATGTGAGACATCATGAATCGTGTACCATTTGCTTTGGGTACAGGATCGATTGCATGTGCTATAATATTTGTCATTTCTAAATTTTTCCAAATGCCCAGAGGCATTAAGAAGGGAAAAGGTCTAGAATTGGATATGACTAAAATGATTATGCAATTGCCGAGGACTATCTGAGGTTTACCAAAGATTGGTTGCTCAGGGACAGTTGGAAGTATAGTGCTAATTTTGGAAGGACCATATTGACATATTCTGAAAAGAGGCATCTCTTATTCAGAAGTGATAGTCAAAATGAGAAGATGGAGTTGTCTCCATAGGTGGAAGTTATCTGTGTAAGATTAGAAAACTTAATGGAAGAAGCATGTTCAAAGCAATGTACTTTGAATATGAGACTTAGTTTCCATGGAGTTGATCTCCATTGGAATACCTTATAATGACTGTTGACAAGTCTTTGTGACTTTGTACATATTCATTACAGGAGGGTCAGTGCATATAAGCTTAAAATCTAAACAGATTTCGATAAATGATAGGAATTTGAAATTCTCACATTTTTCGATAAGGATTTGGGAGTGTGAAATTAAAATCATTGAAATTATGTTCAATTGGTTTATTTCACAAAGTAAGGATCATAGACAAACATAGAGTGCATACTTGGTGTATGGCAAAGCTATTGTTTAAGAAAAACATAGTGTACATGCTTGGACCATGGGACAACTAGTGTTTTTAATTCAATTATAAAGTTGATAAAACCGAAACAATGAATAATGAGTAATCAGTATGGTGATAAATAAAAGTGTTTATTTATATTCATAGGGTTTGATACCATATTTGATTCATTTATTCTTGTGTTTCACTTTGCATGTTTTGACTTCCAGAATAACTAAGTCGCTCTTCCTGAATGATTAAATTATTCAAACTATCCACAGTCGGTCATATTTTGGAAGTAGATATGAATCAAGACTGTCATGGGTTGGTTTGTAGAGGTCCAAGTTGGTGGACAAAGTGGTGCTACAACACTCATGAGTGCTCATAAGTTCTGAGTATTGGATTCAACCCGCGCTCATTTGAATCACTTCATGGATTTTATCACGAGTGATCATGAGACGCTAATATCTTATATTCTTCAAACCTAGAGATATGAGTTGTTACTATGAGTTGGTTATACATTGATTACACGGAAACGCATTTGGTAACTCGATGTTATAAAACGTGCCTTTGTGTATGATTCAACAAGTAGTAGAACAAGCCATATGAGTCGAAGTTTATCCATTCCTTTTACCTTCGGGATAAAAGCGATATATGTGGGCCCCTCGATGATTTAGCGATGACACATGTGAGTGCTTGGCCAAGCCAGGACTGATTTGATTTGTTCAATCAGTCAGTCATCATAAATCGAAAATCGGTAAACAACAAATGGACAGAGAGAATGATTATAATCCATGTCTCAGTCCATATTATATCTAGAATGGAGGAATATATGATCCCTTATCTAATGGACAAGTCATTGACAAGGTCAGAGTTCGACAGCGGCTTTAAGAGCTACGATTGCCAGTTAGGTTTTCAAGTCATACTCAATAATAGTTTTAGACTTATCCAAGTGGGAGACTGTTGGATTAATGTTTAAGTCCATAACTATATTTGGTATGTACTTGACCCGACTCGGCATGGTCCATTTGGGTTGCACTTCACCGGCACAATTTATATGGATAGTCTTTTGAGAATAGTATATTTATGATTTATATTAATATATTATAAGTTCTAATATATTAATATGGAATCATATTATTTAATTAGTATTGATCAAGAATTAATTTAGAATTAATTAAGTGATCAAAAAGAACTAATTAAATATGGACTCTTATATATATGGAATGGGCCAAGTTCATTTAGGTTGGGCTAAGCTTTCATGGATGGTCCATGGAGCTTTTAACCCATGGATCCTATGTAAATGAAAGGTCATGGGTATTAGGGTTTACATGGATGTAACCCTAATCCTCCATAATATATAAAGGGGTCCTTGGCTCACAAAATTGGCACAAGTGTGTGAAAATAAGAGTGGGTCGATTTTAGTGTGCATACATATTCTCTCAAGTTCTTCCAAGGTGTTTTGGTGATTTGTGATTCCATTTGAGGCTTCCACACTATTGGGGCTAAGCTCTTAAAGCTTGAAGACATCAAGCTACATCAAAAGGTATGTCATCTAACTAGAACTTTGTAGTATAGGTGCTTCATAATATGCTAGTTACGATGAAACCTTGGAATAGTTAATATTTGCATGTATAATAGAGAAAACATAGATCCAAGGTTTATAGGGTTGCATGTACACCATAGGAGTGTTAGAATGCTCAAAACCCAACATTTACTCGTATAGAATTGAAATAGATTTATACGTAGCGATTTTACTCGTATAGAATTGAAATAAGGTTTATATGTAGAAACTTTCGTTTGTATGGAATTACAAACACTTATATTCATAGTATATGAGACTTATAGGTAAACTACTTATTTGGTAAGTAAAATTTTATACCTAGGATATTAATACTAAACGTTGGAGAGTCAAAATGATACTTTCAAAACTATACTTTTGAACTTGAAAAATGTATTATTTTATGGAGTCAAAACCTGTGAACTCACCAAATTTATGTTGATGTATTTTAAATTGCATGTGTTTTCAGGAAGTTGATAACTATGATACGAGAAATGACGTTACACTGCCCGGTGTTTCCGTCGACGGCCGGGGTGTGACAGATTGGTATTAGAGCTATTAACTATAGTGAATTAGTACTTTCTTAGGAAAGCACGACTATAGTTTAGGGCTTACTCTATTAGGTTTAGGTATATCCCTTAACCTACAAATAAAAAGTATTGGTAAGGACTACTTACGGGAGTGGTGACAAGGATAGACATGTCGATTTGGGTTGCTGGATTTAAGAACGGCTATATGCTAAAATGATCCTGCCCTTTGACTGTCCTGACTGGCCGGTGCCTTATCAGCTAGACCTGAAGTAACAAACAATAACTAATAGAGCATGAATACAACAAAGAATAAATATAGAGTCATATATGAAGACTCAGACCCGCGATGAGAATACACCTAAATACCCGGAATGTTTTTGATCTCAAGGATTTAGATCAGATATTCCAACTAAAGTTCATATGTACATAGATCTTATCACAACTAGGTGTAGGTGTACAACTATATTTTATTATGATCAGATCATATGAACTATTTAAATTGGAAGTAATATTTGATAGACTAAACACTTGGTGATCTAAAATTTATAGGAACTAAACAAAATGCCTAGAAGAAATAGCGCTCGTCTAAACCTTAACCAACGACCAGAACCACAACAACAACAACAACCGCAACCACCACCACCAAAAACAAACCCTCCAATAAGTCCATCAGAACTTGAAGAAATCATAGCTCAGAGAATCGCTACAGCTCTTGCTAATGTCACAAGAGGAGAAGTTAGAAATGAAGGACATGTAGGGACCGCCAGAATGTGTACCTACAAGGATTTTATGAATTGCAAACCTAAGAGCTTCCATGGAACGGAAGGGGTTGTTAGCCTAACCCGGTGGATTGAAAAGGCAGAATCAGTATTTCAAATAAGCTTATGTCCAGACGATTGTAAGGTATGATTTGTTGCGTGTACCTTCGCTGATGCAGCACTTACATGGTGGAACAACCATGTGAATATAATGGGTATTGATGATGCCAATTCCATGAAATGGGAAGAGATGAAGAGGATGCTAGTAGAGGAGTATTGTCTAAGAGAGGAAATACAAAATCTGGAAGAGGAGTTGTGGAACCTAACAATGAAGGGTTCCGAGATAAATGCTTATACTGCTAGATTTAATGATCTTGCGGTGATGTGTCCAGCTCTTGTTGTTGGGTTTTGAGCATTCTAACACTCCTATGGTGTACATGCAACCCTATAAACCTTGGATCTATGTTTTCTCTATTATACATGCAAATATTAACTATTCCAAGGTTTCATCCTAACTAGCATATTATGAAGCACCTATACTACAAAGTTCTAGTTAGATGGCATACCTTTTGATGTAGCTTGATGTCTTCAAGCTTTAAGAGCTTAGCCCCAATAGTGTGGAAGCCTCAAATGGAATCACAAATCACCAAAACACCTTGGAAGAACTTGAGAGAATATGTATGCACACTAAAATCGGCCCACTCTTATTTTCACACACTTGTGCCAATTTTGTGAGCCAAGGACCCCTTTATATATTATGTGTCACACCCCGCTAAAGCGGAAACACGAGGCGTGACAGTATAAAGGGTTTCATAGCAAAAGTTAAAAGACAACACCAACCATAGTATTAAAAATCATTACAATTTTACAATGGGTTTGAACAACTTTTAAAAGAAATTGCAATGTAAATTGAAATACAACACATGCGAATGCTCCTAAAAGTGAAGTGTCCCTAAGTGCCACTTACTCGATGATTCCTGAAAAAGCATGTAAAACGAGCGTCAACTATAAAAATAGTTGGTGAGTACTCACAAGTTTAACAAAATAATATTGGTTCATGAATTGAAATCAAAGTTTTGATAAAATTTTCCAATAATAAAAGTATATTGTTAAAAGGAGTAAATAAGTTTGTAAAAACAAAGTTCTTTGTCATCATGAGAGATAAAGTATGTTGCCCAAATAAGATGCAACATTCATATTCTCATGGAAGATAAAGTTCGTTACTCAAACGAGTAAACAAGTTTCATTGCTAAAATGAGCAATCAATTTTGTTGCTACAAGGAGCAAACAATTTCATTGCTAAAACATGTATATAAGTTTTCGGTAATAAAGTTCGTTGTTGTAATGAGAAACAAAGTTCATTGCTATAATTAATAAACAAGTTTATTGCTATAATGAGTAACACAGTTGATTGCTATAATTGATAAACGAGTTTATTGCTATAATAAATAACAAGTTTATTGCTATAATGAGTAACACAGTTGATTGCTATAATTGATAAACGAGTTTATTGCTATAATAAATAACAAGTTTATTGCTATAACGAGAAACGAGTTTGTATGTGTATGAGCAAACAATGAGTCTCAACCAAACCTATGACTGAAGCCCTATCAAGATCTATGCTTATCGTTCCATAGATGAATATGGTATCATGCACTCCAGCAATAGGGCGAGTGAGGAGTTGTCAATTCCTAATAGCGCTATCCATAATGACCATTGGCTCAAAGAGTTAATGGTTAGAGATAAGGGAAGGGCCTTAGTACGATAAGTTCTCATGTTCCGTGTTGCATAGACATACATAGAGACACATAGCAATAAAATAGCAATCATGTTTGATACAAATCAATTTAAATAAAACATTCAAATAATAGTTTTTCGAGACATGCTTTTCCACCCCAAAACATAAAAACTGAAAATAGGGGAGTGCGTGAATACTCACTATGCATTGAGATGATGCAAATGATGCCTTGAACTACGTTCCACGTGTACCACTACCGATTCCTACAATAATGGTATTCGCTAGTGAGTCTCTAATCGAAATCTAACACTAGTATACTTACTACTACAATAGAATTATGCCAATATTGTGTCAAAATTTAATATTGATAAGTTACAAATATTTTTCTGTGAAAATTAAATTTCAGTGGATCAATTGTTATATAACAATTTAAGTGGAAATTTCCCATTATTGAAATGCTAATATTTAACATTTTAAGAGGTGTTCCAATGATTAAGTATTCAAAAACTAAATTAATTTAGTTATAAAATTTCCCAAAGTTTGCATTTTAGTTTTAATTGAAGTCAAAGACTTCAAGATAAATTTTCTTGAATTTTTGATTTGTCTGACTATTTTTCACGATTTTAGTTTCTTGAATAACCATAAAATCATGAAAAATACTAAACAGTTAATAAAAATTACCAAACTTCAGATTTTGGTTCTAAATGTACTAAAAGACTTCAAGATAAATTTTCATGGATTATGAATATGTATAACCATTTTTCATATATTTAATTCTCTAAATAGATACAAATTCATGAAAAATAGAAATCAGTTTCCAAAATTACCCAAACTTTTTGTATTACTGTTATTAAACATTATTAAGCTGGGAAAAATATAAAAATTGATTTCTAAACTGTTTAACCAAACTTTATGATTTTTGAGCATTTATTCTAATAAAAATTGAAATAAATAGGAAACAGTTTCCAAAATTGCCCAAAATTTGTGTAACACTCTTATTATACATGTAGAAGCTCTGAAAAATATAAACGATATTTTTCAATTAGTGTTGCTATTTTTCCTTGTTTAATTCTATTAAATAATCATTAATTGAATAATAATTATTAAACAGTTAAAGTAAATTACCAAAAATTTTGTACACTTCATTTACAGAGAATCTGGGAAAAATACCAAATGTGGTTTTTATATACTGAAATCCGATTTTGTGTATTTAAGTGTATTTAATCTTAGAAAACAGGAGAAAAATAGTATACAGAAGAGAAAAATCATCAAAACTTTTATGTAGCCTCCTAATGTACTACAAGGTGTTTTGGTAAATTTTCATGAATTTTGGATGAGCATAACTATTTGTTCTATTTTTAGGGCATTATAAATACAAAAATCGGGGAAAAATAGGAATGCATTATGAAAAATTCTGAAAATATTTTTGTGAGTCTTATACCTCTGGTAGCAACTGCGAAAATTGTTATATATCATTTTAAAATTTTCTAAAGCGCTTTTATGATTTATTGGAGCCAAACAAAAAGAAAATTCAAAACCATATTAAACAGTAGCAAAAATCGATGAAACTTAATGAGGTATCATTATTTAGCATAGGGGTCATCCACGAATTTAACTAGGATTTATAGACCCCAGAAAGTATTTTATATGATTTATTGACCTATTTTATTTCAATAATTATAATAATTCGAGCAAAATGAATTATTTTCTGAAAATTTGTTGAACATCTTATTTTGTTGGTGGGAATCTGGGAAAAATCGGATTTGGTCAGAAAAGGAGTTTTAGATATTTATTTGGAAATAAATCCTTCATGAACATATTTGAAAGCTTTTAACAACATACTTTGATCATCAAGCATCTAAGCTTGAAGATCATCACATGCATGTTGTTTTGAAGACCATTCATGAGTTTGAAATGTTCAAAAATCGTTTTTAATAGAAAACTTAGGGTGCATGTGGTGATTTTTACCCAAAACTTGTAGAAAAGTGCATTATGTTGATTTTGACTTAGGTTTTGGTCCTTGGATTTCACCATTAACAACATGCATGTTGTTTTTGGGTGAAATCCTACCACCATCATCATCAAAAACATGAGTTTGTGTGTGTGTATGTTTATGTGTTCATGATCTTTCATTAGAATGGAGTAGAAGATGGAGAAAGTCCATGAAAAACAAGTAAAACTTGAAGGAAAAGAGAAGGAAAATGAATGATTTTCGGGTTTACCTTTAAGAACACCTCAAGATGATTAAGATTTAGAGTTCATGGTGTGTTCTATGACCCATTTTCTGGAGAATTTCGTGGTTGAGGGAGAGAGGAAGAGAGAATAGAGAGAAAATGAAGTGAGGGAGTGTGAGAGAGAAAGAGATGGAGTGGGTGAGTGAAATTGATTAATGACTTGGGAAAATGGTGTATTGGGGGGATGAGTCCGATTTTTGGGAGGAGGAGAGAGGATTTCTCTCTCATAAATCCCATTCAAATCATTTCTCCCAATTTTTATAAATTTCTAATGTTTTTATAAAACATGCTTAAGCTTTACATTGTTTTATAAAATCCTTGATTTTCCACTTATAAAATAAGGATAAATGTTGGTACATTAAACAATAATTTCCTTGATTATATTTCCCAACTTGATTATTTTAAGATAATTTTATAAGTTTCATAAAAAAAATTTATATAATTCTTGATGTTAAACTTTATAAAATTTAGGTTTTAGGGTTTTTAGGGTTTTTGGAGTTTAATAAATCTTTGGACATCAAAGTGAATTGTATCTTTGAGACTTCAAATTATTTTATGGTATTATAACTCTTTTATAGTTATAAATAATGTTTGTAACTTATTTTATCGGTTTATTGGCATTCTATGTAGTGGTTTCGAGATTCAAGCGAAATTGAGGAATCAAGTATACTAGTCCTACTCTTCAACTTTGACTTAAGTTTCTATGAGACTTTGACCTAACTTCTACTTCTAGGTCAAATGCATGATGTGTGTATATGATTCATGAAATGTTGTTCGAGTCAAAGAGTGACCCAAATATGGATAGTCACTACAACTCAGTAGATGTAGAATTCACATATCAATGTGAAATCTAAGTACACTATCCATTGATTCTAATTGTTTCCAAGTTTCTAGTAGGTTATAACTTAGCTTCTAGTTACTAAGTTTATTATGTGTAGTGCCTATATGTGCAACTAAGTCTAGTCAAATCTAGAAACGAATCGAATTTTGACGGTTGTCACATTATGGAGGATTAGAGTTACATCCATGTAAACCCTAATACCCATGACCTTTCATTTACATAGGATCCATGGGTTAAAAGCTCCATGGACCATCCATGAAAGCTTAGCCCAACCTAAATGAACTTGGCCCATTCCATATATATAAGAGTCCATATTTAATTAGTTCTTTTTGATCACTTAATTAATTCTAAATTAATTCTTGATCAATACTAATTAAATAATATGATTCCATATTAATATATTAGAACTTATAATATATTAATATAAATCATAAATATACTATTCTCAAAAGACTATCCATATAAATTGTGCCGGTGAAGTGCAACCCAAATAGACCATGCCGGGTCGGGTCAAGTACATACCAAATATAGTTATGGACTTAGACATTAATCCAACAGTCTCCCACTTGGATAAGTCTAAAACTATTATTGAGTATGACTTCAAAACCTAACTGGCAATCGTAGCTCTTAAAGCCGCTGTCGAACTCTGACCTTGTCAATGACTTGTCCATTAGATAAGGGATCATATATTCCTCTATTCTAGATATCATATGGACTGAGACATGGATTATAATCATTCTCTCTGTCCATTTGTTGTTTCCCGATTTTCGATTTATGATGACTGACTGATTGAACAAATCAAATCAGTCCTGGCTTGGCCAAGCACTCACATGTGTCATCGCTAAATCATCGAGGGGCCCACAGATATCGCTTTTATCCCGAAGGTAAAAGGAATGGATAAACTTCGACTCATATGGCTTGTTCTACTACTTGTTGAATCATACACAAAGGCACGTTTTATAACATCGAGTTACCAAATGCGTTTCCGTGTAATCAATGTATAACCAACTCATAGTAACAACTCATATCTCTAGGTTTGAAGAATATAAGATATTATCGTCTCATGATCACTCGTGATAAAATCCATGAAGTGATTCAAATGAGCGCGGGTTGAATCCAATACTCAGAACTTATGAGCACTCATGAGTGTTGTATCACCACTTTGTCCACCAACTTGGACCTCTACAAACCAACCCATGACAGTCTTGATTCATATCTACTTCCAACATATGACCGACTGTGGATGGTTTGAATAACTTAATCATTCAGGAAGAGCGACTTAGTTATTCTGGAAGTCAAAACATGCAAAGTGAAACACAAGAATAAATGAATCAAATATGGTATCAAACCCTATGAATATAAATAAACACTTTTATTTATCACCATACTGATTACTCATTATTCATTGTTTCGGTTTTATCAACTTTATACTAGAATTAAAAACACTAGTTGTCCCATGCTCCAAGCATGTACACTATGTTTTTCTTAAACAATAGCTTTGCCATACACCAAGTATGCACTCTATGTTTGTCTATGATCCTTACTTTGTGAAATAAACCAATTGAACATAATTTCAATGATTCTAATTTCACACTCCCAAATCCTTATCGAAAAATGTGAGAATTTCAAATTCCTACCATTTATCGAAATCTGTTTAGATTTTAAACTTATATGCACTGACCCTCCTGTAATGAATATGTACAAAGTCACAAAGACTTGTCAACAGTCATTATAAGGTATTCCAATGGAGATCAACTCCATAGAAACTAAGTCTCATATTCAAAGTACATTGCTTTGGACATGCTTCTTGCATTAAGTTTTCTAATCTTACACAGATAACTTCCACCTATGGAGACAACTCCATATTCTCATTTTGACTATCACTTCTGAATAAGAGATGCCTCTTTTCAGAATATGTCAATATGGTCCTTCCAAAATTAGCACTATACTTCCAACTGTCCCTGAGCAACCAATCTTTGGTAAACCTCAGATTGTCCTCGACAATTGGTTAATCATTTTAGTCATATCCAATTATAGACCTTTTCCCTTCTTAATGCCTCTGGGCATTTGGAAAAATTTAGAAATGACGAATATTATAGCACATACAATCGATCCTGTACCCAAAGCAAATGGTACACGATTCATGATGTCTCACATAAAGACATGATTCTAGACCAGTCTTTTGCTACAATATTTTTATTTGCCATGTTTTCAAAATTTGACTATGAAGAGGGATGCCGTAATCATAATCGAATTTTGAGAACGCAATATATAGAATTTCCCTAAGTTGAACCAATCCAACATGAAATTCATATATATATTCTTGACTAAGGATGATTAAGGTCTCAATCTAAGCCTTTAGAACTGAAATGAAGTATATCCTCTCCCTTAATTATAGCAAACAACTTTTTCAATCCCTGCAGCCTCACGAATTGAAACTTTTGTTTTCTATAATTAACATTGCTAACTTGCAACACTAACAATAATTATCATGCTCCCACTAACATGATGATTATTAGCATAACACTTATGCTCCCACTAGCTTTGACATGTACTCAGAAATCAGCTGGACTTCTAGAAATCAATACTTTATTGACTTTCTTACCAAAGTTCAGATTTCTGATACGAGATGCTTTGATAAAACTTTATCAAAATCATACACCTTTCCTTAGATAGCATGCATGTGTGTCTAAACAATTTCAGAACTATAAAAAAGGATGTCGTAATCATAGTCTCAATTGTTTAGACCTTTTGCCATCTGCTTTAAATCTACTTGGTGGAAGTGTTTCCTCACCATCATTTTCATGAATCAGAGAGAAACCTTATGACCCTTAGATTTTATGGTGTATGTGTTCTTATTCATGTGAATTGTCAAAACCATAGTCACAAGACAAGGATAATGACAAATCCAAACTCATATGGACTGAACTTATGCAATCTTAACTTCTTGCTACCTGGCAGTACTGGGCCTGCGATTGCTTCCAAGTTGTTATGCAACCAATTGAGAACTTTTAGAACTCCTATGCAAAGCCAACTTTAACTGGAATGGGCACAAAATATGTCAACACGATAGGTTATAAACCTCAAGTCGTGTGCTAGTGAAGAACCTCAGGTTTTATTCTTGATTAGTTCTTGAAATTCTTTTTTTAGGATCTTTAAGACTCCCAATATCCTCTTGACATATAAGACTATCTTGCCAAATATTCAAGATATAGTGCGGATTCTTTATCAAGACAAGCACTTCACACAATTGGCCTTAGTTGGTCTTTGTTTTATCCAAAACATCACAACTTACCAATTTCAAATGTACAAGAGTAGGACACTTTTACTCTTACATTTGACAAGTGTTTTAAACCTTTCTTTAAGATATGTCACTCAAGTTACAATCTTGGAGTATGACTCTAAGAATTGTTTTGGAACGAAGTATGACTCATCTTCCTGATCTAACCATTTCAATAATTCATGACTCCTCTTCTTAGTCATAAGAATGCACTAAGATGACCTTTAGAGGACTAATTGTGATATGATTTCTAAATCATTAAGATGATCACAAACATGATACTAAAGTACTCTCCCATCTTTTCAGATTTGAGAAACTTTTATATTTTTGCCTAATTTGATTCTTCCCATTCGTTCTGCCATACATTGATACTTTTCCAATGTTTTAGAATTATACTTAAACTTGTAAGTATAACCATATTTACTAAACTTCAGTAAGTCAAATAGTCTTAACGAGCTTTGTGGTGGACATGACCAGTGCATAAGAATGTGTACTCGATCCCTTTAGTCCTTCACTTGACTCACACATCCATGTGAACAAGTAATTAGTCTTCATTTTCCAATGCTTGAAAGTTCTTATTCATCATACTATTCAACTTGCATGATTCCAAGTTTCGGTCCAATTGAAACTTGGGTGATGAGGAACTTTCCTGATTTGGTAAATTTAGACACTACCACAAATGAAAGAATCAAATCCATTTTCCAATATTGCTGTCAGTGGAATCATATAAGCAGCAATTTTCCACAAATGCCATTATAAGGATACTTCAAATAAATAAAATTAAACAATTTTCTTTTATTTGAAAACTTTGTGGAAAAACTTATCCTTACAATCCACATGGAAAATTGTTGTTATCTATTCCTTAGCAATATATCATAACTTCTTAAGCAACTGCTCAAAATTCTGATGCGATCGAAATCCACCTTCGCGATCAGAATCAGCATATACTTCCTTTAAGATTTCTCTCTATTCTTTGATTCTTAAAACATCAACATGTGACCCAGTCACATCATGTAATGAGGATCTCAGAATAGAACTTAACAGAGTTAGATAATGGGCTCTACCTGATGTAGAGTCAAACTTATTGACTTTAACATCCTTAGGTAAATTTGGCAGCTTTGCAATCAACGCCCCTTCCTTTGGCAAAATAAACATATGGACCCTTTGGTAATGGGACTATCTCAGACTTAGCCTTTCTCTTTACCATTTGGTCAACCGGGTTGACTATGGCCAATCCCTTTCCATTGGGAAGAAAATGCTTTTTCTGGATTTCCAGTGTCACCATTGTCACTGTCCATAAATTTTTTTGGAAGTTGATCTTCTAATCAAATTTGCTTTACTATCGTTCTAAATCATTGTTGATTCAACAGCACCAAGCAAATAGATATGATCATTCAGGTTCATGTCATAGTCTGTTTCATAATAGTCCCAAAGGAACTTACTAAGTGACTTAGAAAGTGATTGAACATCCAACTTCCTCAAGACTTTGACACCCAACTCTCCCGGCTTGTCAATATGTGACTTCATCTCTAAGATGTGATCACACATAGACCTTGCTTGCCATTAGGGCTTGAGTGACCTTGAACTTGTGGGTTAGGGAGAATAATTGGAGGAGGTGGAGGAAGAGAAGTATGACTTCCATGAGCCAAAATCGGGAAGTCATATTCATTAGGAAAGCTTGGTTTGGGAAGATCATTGTTGTCTAAACCAGACATCAACAATGGGAGAAATTCACGTAAAGTTGATTTAAGTCCTTAATATAACACCCAATATGATATATTAAGGCTAGGACCCAACAAACTATTTTATAACTTGGAAGAGGGATGCCGTAATCCAAGCTATAAAATATTTGAAGGTAGGTGAATGACGATTCACCAATTTCCACCAAGATAAACGAAATGTATTATTATGTTTTAATTGGTTTTGAAACTCCTAGATTCTTTTGAGATTCATTGAACTTTTCAATGGCATGTTTCAATCTCGAGTGTGCCCTTCAGGTTTTGTGACTGGGATGCCGAGGATCACAAAACAAGGTGTGAAGTAACCATGCAAATATACTTGGTACCCTTAATATTTACCCCTCAATCGATGTGTCGGTTAACCACACATGCTCCAACGATACTATGATAAACATTAAGTCACCCTTTGCCTACCTTGTTAAGTCCAGGTTAGTGTGCCGGTTAACCACACACGCTCCACTAACAGCTTAAACAAAGTGCAAAGTGTAATTTCATGGATTAGCACCTTATTCACATTTTCCTAAGTAACTAAGATTGGGAATTTATAAGTGTTTAGTTACTTACTATTTATCATTATACTTATAATGAAGGGAGAATTATAGTCCTTGTCCTACCTGTTCTGCTAACGACCCTCCACCGGTCAAGGAAGCGGTGAGTGAGAGTGGACACCCATTAAACTGCCATTTTATAGGCAGTAACCTTATACCCCCCTTATAGACCGGCTTCATGAATGAGGCCTACTAATGGTAAGACGACTTTATCTTATACATATCTATATAATTAAAATTATAATAATAGTATAAGGGTTGAATTTTAAACTTTTAAAATTCTAAGGTCTAGTTTGGAATTAAAGTATACATGGGGGGTAACTTTACAAATTCCAAAACTTGAGGACAAGTTTTGAAACCTTTCAAAACTCTTGGATTTTTCATAACTTATGAGTTTAATTAAGGTTTAATGAAAAAAAAAATTCAAGTTCCATAACTTGAGGACAAGTTATGGAAGACATTAAATCATGTAATGATGACATTAAAAATAGTGACTCTTCTATTTTCATAACCTATGAGACTTAATGACACTTTAAAAAGAAAAACTCTTCACTTTCCATAACTTGAGGACAAGTTATGGAGTTCATAAAAACCATTAAGATCAAATATTCCAATTAACACAATAATCAAATAATTTTTCTATGATCTAGATTAAACTCATAAGTAAAGATAATTCACATCAACAATTTTCAAGAAATTAGATAATCATATAAACTAATACAAATCTTGAAACTTTGACAATTATCCTTTGAAGACTCTTGGAATTCATAACCTAAAGAGTTAATAAATGAGACATTTCACATCCATAACTTATGGAAGTTTCAAAACTCTTAAGATCATAACTTTAAAAAAAACTTTTGAGTTCCAAAATTTTATGACAAAATTTGTAACTCCTTAAAACCATTTAGATCAAACTTTTAAAACAAATAAAATAATCATATCATTCTATCTTTTAATAATTGACCTAATTCAACTCTTGTAGTAAAGCGACTCAAATTTTATAAATAATTAGTTTTTCATAAAATCAAGTAATTATCATAAAATTTTGACAAACTTCATGTTTTTTTTTCTTTTTTTTTTCCTTCAACTTGAAAAAAAAAATACATTTGCATCAAATATAATAGAAAACAACCCATAGCTCTGATATCACTGTTGAGTTTTGAGCATTCTAACACTCCTATGGTGTACATGCAACCCTATAAACTTTGGATCTATGTTTTCTCTATTATACATGCAAATATTAACTATTCCAAGGTTTCATCCTGACTAGCATATTATGAAGCACCTATACTACAAAGTTCTAGTTAGATGACATACCTTTTGATGTAGCTTGATGTCTTCAAGCTTTAAGAGCTTAGCCCCAATAGTGTGGAAGCCTCAAATGGAATCACAAATCACCAAAACACCTTGGAAGAACTTGAGAGAATATGTATGCACACTAAAATCGGCCCACTCTTATTTTCACACACTTGTGCCAATTTTGTGAGCCAAGGACCCCTTTATATATTATGGAGGATTAGGGTTACATCCATATAAACCCTAATACCCATGACCTTTCATTTACATAGGATCCATGGGTTAAAAGCTCCATGGACCATCCATGAAAGCTTAGCCCAACCTAAATGAACTTAGCCCATTCCATATATATGAGTCCATATTTAATTAGTTCTTTTTGATCACTTAATTAATTCTAAATTAATTCTTGATCAATACTAATTAAATAATATGATTATATATTAATATATTAGAACTTATAATATATTAATATAAATCATAAATATACTATTCTCAAAATACTATCCATATAAATTGTGCCGGTGAAGTGCAACCCAAATGGACGATGCCGGGTCGGGTCAAGTACAGACCAAATATAGTTATGGACTTAGACATTAATCCAACACTTGTAACCCCCGAATATAAGAAGATTGAGCGATATATCTGGGGTCTAGCATCACAAATCAAAGGAATGGTGATCGCATCAAAGCCTACAACATACGACAGTGCAAAGCGTATAGCTCATCAGCTAACCAGCACAGAAATCCAAGTGGGATTTATAGCTGAGTCTCCCGAATCTGGAACGAACAAGCGCAAATTTAATGGGAAGAATCCCATACAATCATCTGAGGAGAGACAAGAGGTGGCAACTAATTATGCAGCCACAACAACAATACCCACACAACCACGACGGTATGAAGGAAAACTCCCAAAATGCACTCAGTGTAGCCGTCACCATCTAGGTAACTGCTTTATATGCGCTCACTGCAAGAAAAAGGGACACACCGCCAATTTCTGCAGGAACAAAACACTTGCAACAGATAATCAAGGAACAAACACTGGAACAGACTATGATGGAGGAAGAGCATGTTTTGAGTGTGATGAAATTGGACATATCAAGAAGGAATGTCCAAAGTTAAGGAGTCAAGGAAGTTAGGCTGTGGAAGGGCATTCGTAACAGGAAGCAGGGAAGCTATCCAGGACCGTGCAGTGGAATCTGGTACAAAATAATTTTCAAGACGAAATTTTACCAACGGGGGGAGAATGTAACACCAGTCAAAAGTAGGTCAATAACAATCACATGTGATTATGCCAATTATCTAATGTGATTTTGTTAAAATACTAATGTGATAAAATTACTATGTAATTCATAATAAATTCTAATACAAGTATGAACTTTTATGATACAACTCAAAGTATACTTCCATACGATTCCAAAAATGTAGAAAACGTCTGAATCTGACTTCGCGTGAAGAAGTTATGATAAACCGAACACTATAAATCTCTATAATAAGATGAATTTAAAATAGACTTAGAATTAGCCATTGGAGTCTAAAAGAGAGTTGTAGTGCTCGTAAATACCTACGCGTGGATATAAAGAACATCAAAAACGGAGTTCGTATACAAAAGTTATGGCCTTCCGAAGTCAGAAACCCTAATTTGACTGAACTCACGACGTGAGCATAAAAACTCACGACGTGAGGAGTCAAACCGCCATATTTCGGATCTAGAAGGTGTGAAGAGGCTGGGAGGGGATAAGATCCAAACTCACGATGTGAATATTGATATTTCACGACGTGAGGAGTCATTTTGCCACCTTCGGAAGCTCGAAGACGGATGGCAAGTCTACGATGAGATAAGATCCAAACTCACGACGTGAACAATGAGTTTTTCACGTCGTGAGGGCCAAAAATCTTACTATAAATAGCAAGATCGACCCCAGCCATTCTTACACCTGAACTTCTTTCTCCTCTCTCCTTTGCTGAAGCCCTCTTGCATCCCGACCCTCGACGACCTCGTACTGCTGACCGTTTCTGCTTAGATTACATAAAATCATGCTATTAAGGTGAGTTTCACGGCCCCACTTTCTAATATTTCGGGGGAAAATGCATTCTAGATATTATATATATGTTATTATTATGTCTATATGATAGTATATAGTTATAATAGACGGGGTATAGTAGTTCTAAATATAATATTTTGAATATATACAACTATTATCAACTTATCAGTATGTTAATTTATTAATGTAGATCTTGAGTTATACTTAGGATTATAGATATATATATATATATATATATATATATATATATATATATATATATATATATATGTTGTGTGCGATATGGTTCCGAAGTTATATTCGGAAGTTCTATATGTTAAGTTATAAAGTATGTTGCTCTTATTGGTTTTATGTCAAGATAAAACTTTTTTATGTTATATGTTGTTATTGTTAGTTTTATGTCAAGATAAAACTTAGTATGTTATATATTGTTATTGATAGTTTTATGTCAAGATAAAACTAGGAACGTTATATGTTGTTATTAATGGTTTTATGTCAAGATAAAACCTGGTTTTAATTCTAATTATAGCTGTTGTACTACCTAAGTATTATAAATATTAGGAGTAATGTTAAAAGCATAGTCTAATAACTTAGGGTTTTAGACACGAATATGATTTTACTACTAGAACTAACGGAACTCGACAAGTCTACATGAGCTATTGTATTCATCAACTAAGATTGAAAATCTTAGGGAAAATCCTCTGACCTGTAACCGTTAATCTCGTGTGAGCGAGGAAGTCGTGTATGAATAAGATACGGGTTGACAACCCCACTCGTGGTTGCTAGCTACAACAAAACCGTGTGCGAGTGACGAACTATCCTTTTGTTTGTTTATTGTTCCGACATTGATGAAGCGTGTGGAACTTATCTCAAGATGCGAAACTTGTAGCATCAAGTAGAGGTTTGAAACTAGTCATATAGTCGCGGTTACGGACTCATAGTAGCAAATTGTTAGAAGCATTATACTTTGTCGTTATACAAGTATTAATGTTAAGTATAAGTTTCCCAAACACTTATACTCTGGGTACAAGAAACTGGTAGGTATACTACTTGTATATTAAGTAGATAATTATACCTAACACACTTACTCATATAGAATTGAAATAGATTTATACGTAGCGCTTTTACTCGTACAGAATTGAAATAAGGTTTATATGTAGCAACTTTCGTTTGTATGGAATTACAAACACTTATATTCATAGTATATGAGACTTATAGGTAAACTACTTATTTGGTAAGTAAAATTTTATACGTAGGATATATATACTAACCGTTGGAGAGTCAAAATGATACTTTCAAAACTATACTTTTGAACTTGAAAAATGTATTATTTTATGGAGTCAAAACCTGTGAACTCACCAATTTTATGTTGACGTATTTTAAATTGCATGTGTTTTTAGGAAGTTGATAACTATGATACGAGAAATGACGTTAGACTGCCCCGTGTTTCCGCCGACAGTCGGGGTGTGACAGCATCCCAACTGTGAAGGTTCGCTAGAACGCCAAGCGAGGACCGAAGTTCACTTGGGAATGCGAGTATCAAATGAAACTTAAATATCCTCGTCTTTTTACTTAGTTATTTGTAATAACTTAGTTGCTTGAACTCTAAATTTCGGGATGAAATTCCCTCTAACGGGGGGATGATGTGACAACCCGAAATTTTCTTTTGTACAAACTCTACAGTCAAGAACATCAATTAAAAGTCAAATTCATTTCTGCTAATTTTTAGCTCGGTTTAAAGTCCGTTTGGGTATTTTTAAATATTTATTCTTCGAGAGAATAAATGAAAGGAACTATTTTTTTAGGATTATTGGGGAACAAATAAAACAAATAACACCTTGATAAAGTGTTGCGGCCAAACATGAGGGGTGGGGCCGAAGACCCCCCTTTTTACCGAGAACTCATGCTTAAGGCATGAGTTTACTCCTTCTTTCCTCACTTTTTACTTCCAGCCTCAAGAACACCCACATTTTTTCTCTCAAGTATCATAAGAGCTACTTTCAAATCTTCCAAAAATGTAAGTGTTTCTTCTCTTAATTTGTTGTTACAACACTTCATCTAGTAGTTATACATGATTTCATCCATGAAATCTTCTCTTTTTCTTATATCTTCAAGTGTTCATCAAGAACACCAAGAACACCAAGAACACACACTAGTGTTTTGGACCAAAAACACCCTTCTTTGCTTCGATATTGTAAGTATCTACTTCCTACACTTGTTATCTTGTAAGGATACTTGATTTAGAGCCTTGAAATCGTCTTTTTCCAAGAACAAAAGGAGTTTTCGGTTTAGTGCATCTCCTTAAACCGAAAACCCCTAAAGAAAGGTGCCTTTAAGACCTTAAAACACACTTAAGGATTTGCATAAGACTTAGAACCCCTATGCATGTTTGAAAGCCCTTGAAAAACACCACATGCATCAAAGATCTTGAGTTTTCGGTTTTTGGACCGAGAACCCTTCGGACCGAGAACCATTCGGACCGAGAACCTCTTCGGACCGAGAATACCATTAGGACCGAAAGCTTCTAGGAACATGCCACTTGGACCGAAAGCTCCATTTGGTGACCATACACTCCTTTTATGCAATCATTGTGATTATAACACTTCCATATAAGTGTTTCCTAGACTATAAGAGTATTATCCTTCTTATTTAATTGTATAAACACTAATTGTACACATATATGTGTCTTTATATGTTAATAGGATCCGTGTGTGTGTTCGAGTCTTCACTTGACACTTAGCATCCTTTTTCCGATCTTACATTCGCATCACTCATTTCAGGTGAGTTCATACCACTTAATCAACCTTTTAAATGATTTTAAATGCTTTTATGGGGGGGGGGGGGGATACAAGTTGAAACATTCTAGTTATTGCTTTAATCATACGTGATTGATAACTAGAACAAACAGAAAGATTTACTATTACTATCAAATTGTTATCAAACTTATGGATTACAAGCATTTCAAAACCTTTTACTAAACTCTTTTAAATGCTAAAACTGTTTTCAAACTCTTTTAACCTTACATTACTGTCAAACTCATATCTATACAATTATATTTATATAAGTAAGGTATAGTTAAGGGTTTACTATTCACTATTACTACTATAGTGATACATACAAGAGTCAGTACATTTACGAATCACTACATAAGTACTACGTTGAGAAACAATACATACTATACACTATACAATACTATACACTATACAAGAGAACATACTATACACTATACAAAAGAGTATACTATACACTAGTACAGAGAAAACATTACTATACTATGACATACTATACAAAACTTTTGAATACTATAAATAGAATGTGACATACTACTTCTAGATACGACACTTCATTGTGGTATCACTTTGTAACCAGAGTCTCCTCGAGGGAGAACGGGCATTGTGTGTATAGATCTATACGGGACAGGGACTCCCACACCCCGACTGCTAGCTACAGTCGCAGCCGATAAGGCCAAGGGGTGACAGAATGTTACCTCACTACATATGACACCGGAGGGTCATCAGTTATTCAGCCGTCGATCAGCATGGTTACATACGAGTTCACATTAAAACCTTTAATTAACCAATGAAGAATTAAAGGCAAAACAGACTTTTTGAGGCATATTGTTCATTTAATACCACCTGGAGTCTACATTTTACTACTTTAGACTCCCCGAGGTGTACTGTACATTTAGTACTACCTGGAGTCTGTATTTCATTACTTTGTGATTCTGTCACATACACGTTTAAATAAACTATATTTTTATAATGATAGTTTCACTGGGGAAAAACTCTTACACTACATAAGGAACAAATACACAAACAGTCGGGTCTTGGTAGAAGACTACATTTCAGTAGAAAATATAGGATTTTCTAGGGAGCATAACTATTTACAAACATTTACAAACAACTATGAACATTTACACTACGTTGTTACAAACATTTTCATACGAGCAATGACACTAAATACTTATGGACTCACCAGCTTTATGCTGATAAACTCTTTTCAAAATAATTTGTATTCTCAGGTCATCAGTAGACAGGTACCGAGGAAGCTTTTGAGAAGATGGAGCACATACAAGACTCCTCTTTTATTTTGATTATACATTTTAGTGTCTTACATACTATTCAGAACACGCTTGTATTAAAATTATTATGTTAATGCAATGGATGTTGTTGCTTGTCTTTACTATTATGCATTGTTATGATACTGTACATGACGTCCTCCACCCCAGAACGTTTCCGTCGTTCCGGTTTTGGGGTGTGACATTTGTGCCCTAACCATGCTGACATCCTATGCTACGAAAGAGCCATTCGTCTAAACTTGCCAACTAACAAAAATCTTGTTATTTATGGAGACAAACCCGAAATGAACCTCTAGATCATTTATTGCATCAAATCACATAAGTACCTGTGACAACCCGAAATTTCTATCTTGTACAACTATTCAATTCAATTAATATTAAACTCGTTTCTGTTATCTTTTAGCATTGTTTAAAGGTTCGTTTAAGTGTTCTAAGCATAAGTGCAACCAAGGTTGAGTTTAGGGATGAGTTGTCAAAGTCGTAAAGTAACATTTCGGGCCATACACTCCTTTAGGAGGAGTGTACGGCCGTACACATGGGTGCATGGCCATACACCCCCTCATGGCCGCACACCCAAGGTGGTGGGTCACCCATCCCTATATATATGAGTGAACCTCCCTTCCTCCCTTTCTTCATTCCTTTCTCCTCTTGGCTGCACACTACTCCCTTTTCTCTCAAGCTTACTCAACCGTGAACCCTCCAAGCCTTCAAAAACGTAAGTATTCCATCCTTTAGCTTGTTATACTTGAAAGACCTCTTGATCTAAGCCTTGATTCTTCAATATTCAACATGTTCTTCATCCTCTGAAGGAATACGGCCACATACCTTCATAAGGTTGGCGATACACACCTTAAAGGCCCTCCAAAGTGAGAGTTTGACCCCTAATCATCTAGTTGGACATGATCCTAGCCATGATGCACCTTAAAGTCGACAACTTTAGCATGATCATGAAGGGTGTACGGCCGCACACCCCTTTGTATGGTCGTACACACCTCTTAGGGCCGTAAACCCACTTTGATGATCATTTTAAGCCTCAAACTTGCATTACCACTAAGCATGGGACCTAGAACACTTCCTTGATGCTTCTTAGGGCCTAGAAACACCTCAACGTACACACTTTTTCATGAGTGTATGACCGTACACTCATGGGCCATAGACCCATGGCCGTACACACCCTTAGGATGGCCTTACATCTCCCTCACTCAATCACATATGGTTTTAACACTTAGTTCAAATGTTTCCAAGTCCTTAGGGTGGTTTCCTATCATGTCTAGTCTTGAAATACCCTAATTTGAATCATATATGTGGTATTACATGTTAAATAGGATCCAATTATGTTCGAGGCTTCACTTGACACTCAGCATCTCGTATCGATCTTTTATTCAAACCACTCACTCGAGGTGAGTTCATACCCCTACATTTTCCGAGTATTTAATGTTTTCACGGGGGGAATACAAGTAAAAGCACAAGTAATCTGGTGTTCAAATATATTATTTTGTTTAATATTTTTACATTATTAATATACATCGAATATAGAAATCAGTTTTACAAAACGTGTTAGGATACAAACCTTGCAAAAGCAGTTTTCAAAACTAAGGAAATGAACTTATGAATCATGAAACAAAAGATATTATTTTATAAGGATTCATGTTAATAACAAAAACGTTTTTTTCCTATATTATTACTTGTAAAGTCAATCTAATTGGAGACACGTCCTTGGGCGCTTACAAACTTAACTAAGTAGAGGACTACCCCTTATGAACCAGAGTCTCCTCGAAGGAGAGCGTGATTTTTTTGTATAGATCTATACGGGAGTGACTATCCCGCACCTTGCTGCTAGCTACAGTAGGACCGGCAGGTCTACGGGTGACAAAGTCATAAAGGATATTGGTGCCCGATTCGCGCCATATCAAGTTAATGAATTGTCATAAAGCTCGAAATGTAGATAACAACGATGTATTTACGTAATAATAGATCGAACGAACGAAGTTTAGAGTTAATAACTAAGTGATCACAGGAGAGTATTAACAACACTTTCAGGATTCAGATCACCACGTTTTCAACTAGTCTTACTTATGTAATAAGACTGATATACATCACTGGAAGTAGCCAGGGTTTTCAAAAGGAACAATGCTTAAACAATATATGTATGGTAGATAGTTGTACTTTCTGATTTAGAACGGGTAATTCAAATACTTACACTTAGGGGAAATGTAGGATTTTCCATGGGTAAACATCGGTATTTTATAAACAGATGGTTTATTATTCGACTAACGAATATTCATATTCCTTCCATAACTCCTTAGTTTATGCATCCGGGTTACGTATGAAGAATACCCGATAGACTGTGAAATGTGTGGTTTCCGCCTCATTCCCTGTTCCTTGTTTGGTTGTGGGATTAGGAAAGATCCCCACAATTGACTGTCTATTCAATATTGGTTTATGCGTGACTAGTGTGAACAAAGAAGTCATAGAAGAAATGGGTTTAATCATGATTTTCATAAGAAAATATGGGCTTTTCTTGATATCACACTTTTCAAAAGAACCGAGAACCGTCTTTCCAAAACAAAATGCTTATGAACTCACCAGCTTTATGCTGATACTCTTTCAAAACTTACTTGTATTCTCAGGGCTCTAGTAGACAGGTACACCCCCAAAGCTTTTGAGAAGACTGCCTAATACCGTATTGCGACTCCTGTCGTCTTCTGTATCTACTTTGATATTTGAATTTGAAATGTTCAAAATACTTATGTAAAACTTATACTTATTAATGCAATGGTTGGCTGTACTTTGGTTACTATAATGCATGTGTTGTGATACTTACATGACGTTCTCCACCCCCGAACGTTTCCGCCGTTTCGGTTTGGGGGTGTGACAGATTGGTATCAGAGCATTGTTTATAGTGAACTCAGTATATCAATCATAATAGATATACAACTATAAACATATTGGGATAAAAACACTCTGACCAAGAATTATACTTTAAAAATATATATCAATATTTTATAAAAGAATAAATATATTCAGAATATGTATATACCAGAACAAGAATCAAAAGAAGAACATAACAAAAGTATTTTGGGTGTTAGACACTGTGATTAAACCTGGGCAGTTATGTAATCATGTCTAAGGTCAATATAGCCCGATCAACTATATTTATTCGAAACATGACCCACATGTGCTTGGGAGTGACTGTGGTGTTGCAGCAAGCCTAAAACTTACCAAGTATATGTACATCAGATATCGGTAGAACAAAAACTGTTGAATCATAAAAAGTGACCCTCTTGAACTTCAGCTACCGCAGCCAACAAGCACCCGCAGTCTAGCTTCTTCGTCAGCAACCGCATCCGGAGTCTCCCCTACCGCAGTCTGTTTACTAGATTAGTTTACTTGTCTTTTTTGTAACACTCTCTATTGTCTAGTATGCCTTGCATGGCTACTCTTAGAGATGTAATCTAGTGTACTTCGTGAGTCTCTATAAATAGAGCTCATTCTCTTGTATTAAATATGCATCTATCTATTCTGAATACACATTTCTGAAGTTATTTTTTCTATCTCTCTATCTAATTACTCATCCCTTCTTACTCTCAAATATTACTAGAATACATCTGATTATAACCTCTCTTCGGAGAAAGTCTTTTGTGACTTAATCACTAAGTTTGATCTTCCTTATTAACTTGGTTTGATTGCATTCCTTTTTATGAATCAACTTATGTGTATACTTGATATAACAGTTGTTGTCATTTCTATTTCTTTACTTTTCCGCAACTAACTCTCTAACTATCTAACTCTAACTTTTTAATATTATTGTTGATCTTTTAGATCCTTCGAGATTAACTATTCCGCAATATACTTGTTCTAACGTTTGTTCAAGTGTGTCTCTAAGTTTTTCTCTCAACAATTGGTATCAGAGCCATAGTGGTTGCTTTTTGAAAACGGAACTTTGATTTTTCAAAGGGCCTTCTATACCACTGAAGCTCATTTCTTAAAAAAAAACTTCAAAAAATGGCACAATCATTATCTCTGAATGTTTCCAACAGTGTTGGTGGTTCTAACCGAGCCCCAATACTGGTAGCAAATGAATATCATCACTGGTCACAAAGAATGCAAAGATACTTGAGGAGACTTGGTAGAGATGTATGGCGATCCGTAGAAGAAGGACCACATGTCCCAGTCCTTACACCAGTCCAAACTGACGGCGCTACAACCAGACTAGGAGGAGGACAACCAGTCATGAGCCGTCCCACCAAGGATGATCTCGATAAAATGGAAAATGATTCTGTTGCTTTTTATGAATTCTCCTGTTGAGTTGCTCCTGACAACTTCGATATTATCATAAATTGCAAATCAGCAAAAGAGATCTGGGAAGTTCTCAAGAATCTGTACGAAGGCTCAGAACAAGCACAAGACAAGAAGCTTACTACCACACTCAATGAGTTCAACAACTTCAAAGCTCATACCGGCAAAAGCTTGGAAGACTCCTTCAAAAGGTTCAACCTGATTGTAACCAAGTTATCCAATGCGGGCACCATCCGCAGTAACCATGAAACAAATCTTCAGTTTCTTAATGGTTTGGGAAGACATTGGACTACGCCTAAGATGATAGTCCAAGGCGATAGAAAGATTCATTCTTTGTCACTCTATAAGCTCTATGGAGAACTACAAGCACAAGAATCCACCATACTCAAAGACTGTGCTGACTTCGGAGGACCACTTGCTCTCATAGCACAAGCTCCACATAATCAATCTTACTCTCCCTCGTATGACACTCCACCGTAGTCATACGAAGCTTATTCAGAGTATGATGATGAAGAAGAATTTCAGAAGGCTATTGCTCTGGTTAGCCAACAGTTCAATCGTCTACCACCTCCTTCCTTCCACAAGAATCAAAAGTTCAACAAAGCTCCAGTCAACCATAACTTTAGTTCCCAGAACAACCATCCTCGATATCCCAAAAGTTCTCATCCACCATCGCAATCTCAAAATAATCAACCAAAGGAGGCACCGCATTCTCCTCCAACCACTGACTCCGGTACTACCTCTGAAGACAAGACTGATGTCGTGATTTGTCACAACTGCAACAAAGAGAATCACTTTGCAAGAGATTGTAAGGCCAATGTAGTAAAAGACAGAGCATTCTACCTTAGAATGGCTCAAGAGTTGAAAGATAAGGAAAAGGCAAGGGCATACGTAGCCCATGTCAAAAGAGACCATCAAGTTTGGTCATCCGGAGACGAAGATGAAGCCATCAGCAGTGTCAAAGGAAAAGGGAAAATCTGCATGCTGGCAACTGCGGATGATGATGGGTCTACAAAGCTGGAAAATAACTACTGCTACATGAAAAGTATGGAACTCTAAGCATCATCGAACAGGTAAAACTCATGATCCAAACTCTAAATTATAGCATGCATGACTGTCAACCATACATAGATGATCTTAATGACACTTGTGTTGCCGTCCTTACAGACTATAACAAAGCCTTAGATGAGAAGAACATTGCGTCTCAAGAGATGTTCCATGTAAGAGGACGCCTGGATAACAAAAGACTCAAAATGGCTATGATAGAAAAGGACTTAGAGTTAGAGAAAGATGCAAGAATGTTGAGTGAAACACAATTAGAGATAGCTTTGAATCAGAGAGATTTAGCTCAGAGTGAAATTGTACGCCTAAATCTTTTAATCGAAAAATTGTTCAATGAAAGTGAAGCTATTAAAAATTTGGGAAATAATGGAACCGTGGACAATACATATAATTGGGGTTGGTCAAATGGATATCCTACCGCAATGGATTCCTCACCCCGGTTCAACAAAGACAGACTGTATGTCCCTCCACACCGAGAATTCCATTTCCCAGTCAATGACAAGACCTTCCCCGAAGACATCAAAACTCACTTCGGTCGACTCCATAATCTAAACAATAATTGTGTCATTGAGGAAATTGTGCCTGAGGTTTCGGGTCACACAAGTGATCTGATTCCTATCTGTGGCATCATTTACCCAAATTCTCAAACCTCATCCGTAGTTGATGAAGAAATTGTCATTGAGGGCCCCGAAGTCTCAAAAGACTTTCCATCTCTGCCCTCAAACCGCAGTGTCTCTCACTATAGTCAAAAGTTCCATGAAAGTCCCACTGAGGTCCCAACTCAGACTTACTCTGTAGTAGTCAAATCTTCACTACCGCAGTCCTCAGTAAAAGGAAGTGTGACCCTTCAGGCGATTTATCATGAATTACCTATAGAGAACTTTGAAGTGGGTCAATGCTCACAGACCCCAGAATCTTCAAGTTCGGATGACTCAAGCCCACGTTTTCAAAATCATTCTAAGAATTCCAGGAAACCGCAGTTGAAAAACAATGACTGTGGTTCACCGAAATCCTTGGCCAAAAAGGCCTTCAAAGAGGAAATTAGATCTCGAGGCACAAATAGACAAATTTTTTCAAAAAATAAGAAGCATGTCAGATTTCCAAAGTCCAAGAGTCCAGAAAAACTTGTTTTCTCACACTACTTTTCAAAAAACTCTCCCATCAAGCAAAACTACAAAAAGGAATGTCCAGCTTCAAAAGTCATTCCTACTTCATCTGACACAACCCAAAAGATTGTTAAGTCTTTTCGAAACAATGGTTTTCAGGTCTATTGCTCAAATGATCCTAAATGGAAAGGTATTTTACCCACACCAACACTTTTAAAGTCACGTCCAAATTTCAACAAGTGGAAGGGTATTCTACCAAATCCACCAAAAAGGACTCAAAGATCTACACGTGCTAAACCTTGTTCAAAACAAACTTTTCAGAAACCAAACAACACTCATGTCAGATCTTTTCAACCTCAGACCGGTAACAAGTCCAATTCATCCTATGGACCGCTGACCAAGCAAATTGTCAGATCAAATGACAAAAATGTTGGATTAATGTCTAAGTCCATAACTATATTTGGTATGTACTTGACCCGACCCGGCATGGTCCATTTGGGTTGCACTTCACCGGCACAATTTATATGGATCGTCTTTTGAGAATAGTATATTTATGATTTATATTAATATATTATAAGTTCTAATATATTAATATGGAATCATATTATTTAATTAGTATTGATCAAGAATTAATTTAGAATTAATTAAGTGATCAAAAAGAACTAATTAAATATGGACTCTTGTATATATGGAATGGGCCAAGTTCATTTAGGTTGGGCTAAGCTTTCATGGATGGTCCATGGAGCTTTTAACCCATGGATCCTATGTAAATGAAAGGTCATGGGTATTAGGGTTTACATGGATGTAACCCTAATCCTCCATAATATATAAAGGGGTCCTTGGCTCACAAAATTGGAACAAGTGTGCGAAAATAAGAGTGGGCCGATTTTAGTGTGCATACATATTCTCTCAAGTTCTTCCAAGGTGTTTTGGTGATTTGTGATTCCATTTGAGGCTTCCACACTATTGAGGCTAAGCTCTTAAAGCTTAAAGACATCAAGCTACATCAAAAGGTATGTCATCTAACTAGAACTTTGTAGTATAGGTGCTTCATAATATGCTAGTTAGGATGAAACCTTGGAATAGTTAATATTTGCATGTATAATAGAGAAAACATAGATCCAAGGTTTATAGGGTTGCATGTACACCATAGGAGTGTTAGAATGCTCAAAACCCATCAGTGGTATCAGAGCCATGGTTGTTTTCTGTTATATTGATGCAAATGTTTTATTTTCAAGTTGGAAAAAAAAGGAAAAAAAACATGACGTTTGTCAAATTTTAAGATAATTACTTGTTTTATGAAAAACGAATTATTTGTAAAATTTGAATCATTTGTTATATGAGTTGAATTAGGTCAAATTTAGTAAAAGATAAAATGATATGATTATTTTATTAGTTTTAAAAGTTTGATCTAAATGTTTTAAGGAGTTACATATTTTGTCATAAAATTTTGGAGCTCAAAAGTTTTTTTTAAAGTTGTGATCTTAAGGGTTTTTGAAACTTCCATAAGTTATGGATATGAAAGTTTTTTTTTAAAAAAAAAATTTGATTCAAAGTTTTATGGAGTTACAAAATTTGGTGTTAATGTTTTAAAGAATTCCATAACTTGTTCTTAAGTTATGGAACATGAAAAGTTTCATCATAAAACAAGTATTCAACTCCATAAGTTATGGAATCCAAAAGTTTTCAAGAGTTACAAAACTTGCCCTCAAGTTTTGGAATTTGGAAAAAGTTTTTTATGATAAAAAAAAAGAATTGAATTCTAAAACTCTTGGGTTCATAACTTAAACAATTAATTAAATGGTTTTAATTTTGAATTTAATAATTAAAATTATGATGTTTTTATTGAATAATTCAATTAACTCTTATGGACTTTATTAATAGATAATTAAAGTGTTTAATTAAAAGAGAATTAATAATTCCATAATTACATGGTTTAAATTTAATTAAATTAAGAGTATAGTTTAATTAATAGATTAAACCACCAAGTATTTTAAATGTCTAAAATACACCCTTATATTATTATAAGATTAAAAGTTTAATATATTATATGTATAAGAGCAAGTCGTCTTACCATTAGTAGGCCTCATTCACGAAGCCGGTGTAGAAGGGGGGTATATGGTTACTGCCTATAAAATGGCAGTTTAATGGGTGTCCACTCTCACTCACCGCTTCCTTGACCGGTGGAGGGTCATTAGCCGAACAGGTAGGACAAGGACTATAATTCTCCCTTCATTATAAGTATAATGATAAATACTAAGTAACTAAACACTTATAAATTCCCAATCTTAGTTACCTAGGAAAATGTGAATAAGGTGCTAATCCATGAAATTACACTTTGCACTTTGTTTAAGCTGTTAGTGGAGCGTGTGTGGTTAACCGGCACACTAACCTGGACTTAACAAGGTAGGCAAAGGGTAACTTAATGTTTATCATAGTATCGTTGGAGCGTGTGTGGTTAACCGGCACATCGTTTGAGGGGTAAATATTAAGGGTACCAAGTATATTTCCATGGTTACTTCACACCTTGTTTTGTGATCCTCGGCATCCCAGTCACAAAACCTGAAGGGCACACTCGAGATTAAAACAAGCCATTGAAAATTTCAATGAATCTCAAAAGAATCTAGGAGTTTCAAAACCAATTAAAACCTAATAATACATATCGTTTATCTTGGTGGACATTGGTGAATCGTCATTCACCTACCTTCAAATATTTTATAGCTTGGATTACGACATCCCTCTTCCAAGTTATAAAATAGTTTGTTGGGTCCTAGCCTTAATATATCATATTGGGTGTTATATTAAGGACTTAAATCAACTTTACGTGAATTTCTCCCATTGTTGATGTCTGGTTTAGACAACAATGATCTTCCCAAACCAAGCTTTCCTAATGAATATGACTTCCCGAGTTTGGCTCATGGAAGTCATACTTCTCTTCCTCCACCTCCTCCAATTATTCTCCCTAACCCACAAGTTCAAGGTTACTCAAGCCCTAATGGCAAGCAAGGTCTATGTGTGATCACATCTTAGAGATGAAGTCACATATTGACAAGCCGGGAGAGTTGAGTGTCAAAGTCTTGAGAAAGTTGGATGTTCAATCACTTTCTAAGTCACATAGTGAGTTCCTTTGGCACTACTATGAAATAGACTATGACATGAACCTTAATGATCATATCTATTTGCTTGGTGCTGCTGAATCAACAATGATTTGGAACGATAGTAAAGCAAATTTGATTAGAAGATCAACTTCCCAAAAACTTTATGGACAGTGACAATGGTGACACTGGAAATCCAGAAAAAGCATTCTCTTCCCAATGGAAAGGGATTGGCCATAGTCAACCCGGTTGACCAAATGGTAAAGAGAAAGGCTAAGTCTGAGATAGTCCCATTACCAAAGGGTCCATATGTTTATTTTGCCAAAGGAAGGGGCGTTGATTGCAAAGCTGCCAAATTTACCTAAGGATGTTAAAGTCAATAAGTTTGACTCTACATCAGGTAGAGCCCATTATCTAACTCTGTTAAGTTCTATTCTGAGATCCTCATTACATGATGTGACTGGGTCACATGTTGATGTTTTAAGAATCAAAGAATAGAGAGAAATCTTAAAGGAAGT